>NC_071087.1:146183497-146498497 GCF_027358695.1 Spea bombifrons
AGTGTTTCTCAAACTAGGTTTTAATACAGTTATTAATAAATATTAATCCATATGTTTTTTCATATTTAATAAAAACTATGAGGGAAAAAAAGCCTTGTTTAGATTTTCTTTTACTGCCCCCAGTCATGTACATCTGACCCCCAGCTTGCCACTCTGCCCCCATATATGCCTTATACCTCCTATACGCCAGAGATTCCACTGTGCCCCCTGATATGCCACTGTGTCCCCGTTATGCCTTATACTCCTTAAATGCCAGTGATATGCAACTGAGCCCCCTGATATACCTTTTACCCCCAGATATGTCTTATGCCCCCCAGATATGCCTAATATCGATATGCCTTATAGCCCCCTATATGCCACTGTGCCCCCTGATATGCCTTATAACTTCCAATATGCCACTCACCCCCATTTATTGATGATTGTTATTATGAATTTATGAAATTCATTACACCCCCATACACCACTTTGCTACCCTGAAATTCATTATACCCACCATACACCACTCTGCCTCCTCCCCCCTCCAATACACCACTCTGCCTCCTGTCAGCAACGGAGGTTCACAAGACACCAGGGAGCCGGGTAGAGAGGCAGAGTGGTGTATGGGAGGGGGAGGAGCCATAGAAGTCTCAGCGTAAGTGAAGGGCAGTAACTGAGGCTGTCTGTGAACATCGTGCAGACCCCCACTGGCTGACAGAGAGGATGATCCTCTGCAGGAGACCTCGATTCTCTGTCAGCTGGCTGAAAAAAAACTTTTTATAATCAATAAAAGTCGATTCGACTAAATTTAAGTACAAATTTGACTGCCGTTCACATTAAGGGTATTAAAAACACTGTATTCTTGTTTGTTATGTTGCACTTTATTTTATGTGTACCTGGTTCCTTATTTAATAATTGTGTTATGCTATAATCTCTGTTTACCCTGGAATACTTGAAAGTTAAATATTTATAGTTAAAAAAAACAGCTAAAACGTATATCTTGTTTTGTTGTGGCACTTTAATAGTTGCAGTAAGATATGTTATTAATATTATTTATTATTATTACCTTTAGGTACAAAATAGTTGTTGCACTTCACTTTACAATGTTTACCATTATGTGGTCAGTTTACCGAGTAAATCCAATAAATATACAAAGGAGTTGAACAGCCTTCATCTCTACTTTTATACTTTCATGTTAAAGCTACCATACCAAGGAGCAATGTTAAATGTCCATTTTCTATTTTTGTCAAATATTTATTTATAAAAGTTTAAAATTCATTCAAGTTGCATGTTACAAATTATTGTGATTCCTGCATCATGAGATATTGGTACAATGTCAGTTTAGCCGAATTTTGTAATCATCTTTCTATCGTGGACTTAAAAGAGATAAGTACAAATTATGTAGTTAAAAATGCATGTGTAACGCGTATATATATATATATATATATATATATATATATATATATATAGTACATGTTTTATAATTGCCCCCCTACTTTGGTCCTTGACCCCCCATAATATGACAGCTGGAGACACCACCGCTGACCATTGAAGACCAGGAACACTCGACAAGAGCTGTAGTTTTGGAGATGCTCTGACCAGTCATCTAGCCATCACAATTTGGTCCTTGTCAAAGTGGCTCAGATCCTTACGCTTGCCCATTTTCCTGCTTCTAACACATGAACTTTGAGGAAAAAATGTTCCATTGCTGCCTAATATATCCCACCAACTGACAGAAGCCATAATAACAAGATTATCAGTGTAATTCCTTTCACCTGTTAGTGGTCATAACGTTATGGCTGGTGTATGTGTATGTTGCCCAATTATAAGCAATGTTCTAACATTTAGAGATGTTGTGAAATAAAAATGATGCATTAACTATATAGATCACACATTTTTAAACCTAGCCAAAAAGTTAAGCTTACTTTCAACAACAATGCTGTTATGCAATTAATACTATAAAAATAAAAAAAATGGCTTCTGGGATTTGGACAGATACGTCACATCTTCACAAGATATTGGTTGGGAATTAGAGCAGAAGTATACTAGTATATCTACTAAAATTAAAAGCCTTTTCTGATTAAAGAACATACCTCTCAGGAGTCCTTGTGCAGGCTGGACAGTCCCACTTTAAGAATCAAATTCCTTTGTAAGTTATCATAAATAAATACATATATTGTATTGTGTGTGATTGCATGTATTGGCTGAAGGATAACACAGCACACATATAGTTCTACCCCTTCCATATGTATTCATAATTATATTAGTTAACAATTATATTTCAACATAAAACACAGCCTATACCTATAGGCAAACAGAAAATATTTTTGCTTTTTCGTGCAAGTTAGGTTCAGTGTCATTTTTGATCTCAGAACTGGGTATCAGGTACCCCTGTAATGTAAGCCCGATGCTGAGCATGATGGGTGTAGCAGTGACACAACAGTAGCCTGTGCCAACTGTGTGTCAGTAAAGCAGATAAAACATGCCTGGATCTGACAAATCTTTCTGGTGTTTTTATACATTGATGATCTAATGTATTCCAGAACTCTCATTACCTTTTATTTGTGTATCAACTTGTTTATAACAAACTTCATTGGTACACAATTATTAACATTAAAATGAATATGGCCACAATAATTAAAAAATAAGTCCAACCCAGAAAAAATGAAGCCTCAAGAAGTAAATGTGCTTTGGGACATAACATGCACCAAAGATCCATGGTTAACATACGGTGTGACTATGGTTGGCTCCTATAATATATTTTCCTGGGACTGCTGACTGCCAGTGTGCATTATGTATACATGTTCTGAGAAATTAATTATATAACCTGGGCTGGAATTGCATGAGAAGCGTTGTGATCAATTCATGTAGCTGCGCATTATATATACTGAAGATCGCACTTCTCATCCAGCATGCCCTCTCTATACACGGTCTACGCTCTGCATAGTTTTCCAGTCAAGAGCGTGAACCAGAGCTTGAATTCCTCCGTGTTGCCAATGCTGAGACTCCAGGCCATGTAGCAGGTTTCCATGGTTCACAGAGCTCGGACAATGCGCAGAGAGTGTAAGTGGGCTCTTGGTGAACATACCTTAGTGACGTCAGGAACCAAATTAGCAGCAAAAGAGAGGCTCAAAAGTCCAAGTACGCCTTCTCTTGTGATCAGGTTAAAGAAAGAAAACAAAAAAGCATGACGAATCCTTTACGTTTCCCCACAGTTACACCTTTGTGAAGTCTTTTGGGAGCCACTCAATGCATATAAAGAGAAAAAAAATGTCTTATGCAGCACAGTACCATGCCATAATTAATAATATTTAACGTGTTGCCTCTTGAGAATCTAAACCTGGCCTACTGTATACCGTGAGTTATGTTACCAGACCCCATTCTCTTCTCTCTGAAATATCTCGAGAGCAATGCATTGCCAGTTAAGAAATATATTTGTAATGCAGGCCGATGCGGGTCTTTTCGAAAGAGAAGCTCGCCGAGATTGATCCACAACAACATGCAGCACGGTCAGAGTTGAAAAGTTTCCATTTAGGATTTTGTGTACAAGAAAAATAAGCTTTGTATGAAAGAATTGAAAGGTAGGAGCCTGAAGTAAAATTGGCTTCTTGAATGTGTAAAGCCTTGCGTTATACCTTTTGCACGCACTCGCACCAACGTACACACATTTTTCCCCTCTTTTATTATACCTTTATTGTATGCAACTTTGCACTAGCATTTGATTTTAATGAGGCCAATCACTCTTACAAGTTAACTTTAACAAGCTACATTTTACAGCAGGAAAATGGGCAGACTATTTGACTTAAACCTGACAAAAGAACCAATGTTCGGGGAAAAAAATACATATTTCCCAATGCAAGCACTAAAACTTTCACAAAATTACAACAAAATAAGAAAATAAATATGGCATTTATATACACATACAAAGGTTACAGCATGCATAGCTAGTCGAACATAGCTGATGGAACATACACACACACACATATATACACACACACACACACACACACACACACACACACACGAGAAAGGCATTATAATGCAATTAAAAAAGGATAAGAGTCTTAAATTCTACAGGCATCACCATTTAATAAAATAGGTAACTAAACCATGTACTTCTGCAGATGAAAATCTAGGTCATGACTAAGTACAGAGAGAAGAAATAAAAGTTTAGAACAGCTGTCACACCGCGCATCCCAGCAGCATAATCATGCAGACACTATTAGATTTCTCTTGTTACCAAAATATTAATGCAAGCAAAGAGGTGATTCAAACAACACTAAGCAAATGCATGTTGAAACACACACAAAGCTCCAAGGAGGAAGTGATACACACGGCATGTGAATTATATGAGAATGCACAGCGAGCTTTTAGCCCCAGCTGGAAACTGGTCTGGGAAACTTAACTGCCGCACCAAGACCAGCAACAATAATGTATAATCAAAAGGATCCTTTATAGACTGGGTTTTAAGGATTATTTTCTCCTTAATGAAAACCCACTGGGTTATATAAAAAAATGTGGTGATCATCAGATCCACCGTTATAGAATAGAATATTATATAAAGAGGAAGCCGATACCTTATCGAAAAGAAATATTGGGGTATTCTGGTGGTGGGGTTCCATGGAAAAAAAATACTGCGGATGATATATTGAAGGTAACATTATGGGGAAAACCAGAGGTTTCCATTAAGGTACAGAATAGAGCAATCAACTGCATTCTACATACATAGAAAGCCACAGAAGTCCTCCCTTTGCAGCTATAACAACTTCCACTCTTCTATGAAGGCTTTCCACAAGATTTTGGAGTATTTCTGTGTCAATTCATCTGCTAGAGCATATGTGAGGTCAGACACTGATGTTGGGTGAGAAGGCCTGGCCTCACAGTCTCCGTTCCAGTTCATCCCAAAGGTTTTCAATGGGGTTGGGATGCTGAAGGGACATTTTTCTCCCATACAGTGTACTTTTTTGGCAATTTACTTTTAAGGGAATGCTTTCTCCTTCTTAAGACACCTGATCAGGAGTACCTGGTACTCTTCACTAGAGGCCAAGGCTAGCCCTTGATTATCTTAAGTGATCTAGGAGTAGTAGGGAAGTTGGTAGTGGACATGGCCAAACACAACTGTCCAATGTTAAAAGCACAAAACAAACGTTATTTAGGTTTATTTCATTCTCTTAAAAAGCATCCAGTGGAGAACAATTGTGTCACCGGGGCATTTTTATTTTCTATAATGTTCTTAATAAATCTACCTACAAAAACATTAAAAAAAAATCCAAAGCCAAAGGCTAAATAACCAATCCTATTAATATTGATTGGCTGGAGAGCACAGCAGGATTTCAACATCAGGTTCCATTAAACACGACGAACACAGGCAAGGTTAAGGCTCATCTCAACAAGGTAATTAGAGGAATATCGAAACAATAACAATTTACGGTTACAAGCGATGGGATTTTAAGTGTATCAGATGAAGGGGATGCTGATGGATTAAGACAAAATCACAGTACGGTTTTCTTCTGTGCATAAAGCTTTCAAGATTATTGACAAGTGTTGTATCCCTTGAGGACATCTATTCAATGGAGTACAAAAAGGAATCTATAGTAATCAATATCCCTACATCTTTTCATTCACAGAAAAAGCTTATGCAAGTAAACAAAGCAGCCTACAGCCATAAAGGCTTCAGGAGTGAGCCAAAATTGATCAGGTAGAGAAAATTAAAAAAATGAGCTGAATGAAAATGAGCAAATTTAATTTAATAACCTTGAAATATAAGAGTAAATTTGTTTCTGGAATATAGATTTTAGCAATTAATGATAAATTGGCACCAAACTCGAACAAACTCTTTCTTTGTTGACATTATGCTGTCAGGACTCAGCTCGGCACTAGTCGCATGTCAACATAAGAATTAGTTTACTGCTTCCGGAAAAGCGTCGCTTTTGTTTTTCTAAATAGCAGATACAGCGTTGTCCATATAAAAAAAAAAGATAGTATGAAAGCTCAAGGTCAAAAATTGTGAATTCAACAATGCAATAGCATGGTGATATGCGTTTTTAACAAATGCACTATACCATACGCAAACAAAAAAAAACAGCGCTTTGTGCATATAAAACACTGTGACAGCAGAAAAAAGCATGCTTCCTAAATATGCGTAAAAAAATAAATCTGTCTTTACTGGTTTCCTATAGAGAAAATCAAATTCTGAAACTTTCTGGAAAAAGGGATAATGCTGCGTCCTCTGTTGATGTTGTGTCATGATTTATTCAACAAAAATAAAGCCAAAATGGAGAAGCCATGTATAAAAAGCTAACTACACCCTTAAGATTTAAGAAGCTAAGTAGCAAACAGTTGCTGCTAATCAAATTCACTTGAATAATTGATCACCACCAAGTTTGACCACCTCTATAAAATCTGTTTTATCAGATTGCTGATATGGAGCATTCAGGTGTGTGGTAACAAAATGCCAAGGAGGAATTTCCAAACAAAGTCCATTCAAAAGTGGAAAACATTCAAGACAGTTGGCAATCTTAGCAGGGGTAGACCTCCCAGCAAATTCAACCCAAGGTCAGACCATACAGCACTCTGTAAGCATGTTAAAAGTTAAAGTTCAAGACAGTAGAAAAAGTTAGAAAAACACTTAACAAGTATGGTTTGTTTGGAAGTTTTGCCAGGAGAATCCCTCAAAAAAGGAACATGGCAGCACAGATTAGGTTTGCAATGTTGTATCTGAACAAACCACAAGATTTCTGGAACAATGTCGTTTGGACAGACAAGACCAAGGTGGAGATGTTTGGCCATAATGCTCAGCACCACGTTTAGTGAAAACCAAATACAGCATATCACAACACAAACACCCCACAACAACTGTCAAGCACAATGGCGAAGTGGTGATCGTTTTGGCTTGTTTTGCAGCCACAGGACCTGGGAACCTTGCAGTCATCGAGTCGACCATCAACTTCTTTTGTATACCAAAGCATTCTAGTGTTAAATGTCAGGCCATCTGTCCGACAGTTAAAGCTTGGCGAAATTGGGTCATGCAACAGCAAATCTACTAAAAAAAGAAAACAATCAAGGTGTTGCAATAGCCCAGCCAAAGTCAAACCTCAACCTGATTGAAATGCTGTGGCAGGACCTTAAGAGAGCTGTGCATAAACAAATACCCGCAAACCTGAACTTGTAGAGAAGAGTGGCCAAAATTCCTCCACAGCCATGTTAGAGACTGATAAAGTCATACAGGAAACTATTACTTCACGTTATTGCTGCTAAAGGTGGTTCTACAAGCTACTGAATCAAAGATGATTTTCTCCATTTTGGCTTTATTTTAGTTGAATAAATCATATCTAGTTTTGTGACCTGCTAAGGAACAGATGATTGTTATGTCTTGATATGTAAAACCATAGAATTCAAAGAGGGACCACAGCATCGAGTTACAATCAAGGTTCTGTAATTGCATATGATCGGGGGCCCCCCAATCATGCAACAGCACGTGCTACACTGAAAATGGCAGTCACTGGGGTACCAAGGTTTTTACGACGTGGGTGTGGGGCCTTCACTGCCTAAGGTAGAACTCCTAACAAGACTGTTCCGCCTCACAAAAAAAAATTAATAACTTTTACACATTATGCGTGCGATAGGGAAAGCTCAAATTATAAGGTCTCGATGAGGGCCCCCTGCATCATGTTATGTGGAATAATGGCCTCATTCCCAATAAGCATGGTAAGGAATGAAGAAAGAAGACTAGAGTGCAGCTTAACCCCATCCCCACAGTGCTAGTTCTCTAATGGGTCCTGTTATTTCAGGGAAGCCTGACAAAGACCCAGGAAGTAGTGGCCTCCAGTAAGGAGTTCTATGAAACGTGATATCTATAAGGGAAATCAAAAGAAAGCCTATGGGTGTAGAGGTGGGAAGGGTGAGAGAAGGGTTTATGAGGGGATTCACATGTCACACAATGCAATCAGTCAGAGTCGGTCTCAGATTCCAGCCTAGAGGGAGAAGGGCCAGGGGCAGTTCTGAGCTCGGCGGGCCTGTGCTAGTCCAATCACACAATCCAAGCACCCCAAAACTCTGAGTTGTTCCACAAAGTGAGCATGGGCGATGGACGACAACAACCCTCCCACACTCTACTTGACAACCACACTTGCACTGTGGCCACCAAACAGGCTAGACTACGTCAGCCTTCATAACCCAGGGGTTATGATGGGGTAGGAGCCACACACCCGTACCCAGGACCAGTGGTATATATGCCTGTTCCATCTGGCTCCACAACTTCTGTGAGGGACAGTAGGTCCATTCCATGATCCTTACAAGATTGGGCCACCTGATAATATTTGTAGAAGTATGGTGCGCCATGCCCCCTTCTCTCTGGGGCTGGTCAAGAGAGTGTAGCTCAGCCTTGGGCTATCCCCCCTCCACACACATCTCAAGAGCATGGACCTGGGGTGTGGTTTCTATTTAACACGACTGTATATCACATGAAATTTCATTATACCCGATAATTTATATAAATGAGACAGCCATAATTTGTGACATTTGTTCTTTGCTTTTTCCTCTACTAAAAAAATGGGAAAGATAAAAAAAAAACACATATCAAGCATCTGTTACAACAATGAGGAAGAAGTGATATTATCCGAGCTACAAAATCAGATTACAGAGATTTGAATACGTACTTGCGGAGGTAATCTCACTGGAACATGGCCTTCCTCTAAAGGCTCAACTAGTTTGTTCTTTAAAACACCAAGATAGCAGTCTGAACCTGGTCATTTTTCATAACCACTTCCAAAACTAAGAATGTTAAATTGCTAAAAGTATGAAAACATATACAAAACCATTATCATATATTTAACTTTACTATCCTGTGTATTACAGATTGTGCTGGGAAAGAAAAACATTTGCTCCTCCTGCCAGTTCCCAAACGCTTGAAGCAAGCTGTTCTTTTCAGAGTTTCCTGTTTCAAAAAAACCATGACAATCCCAAGGACTTTCTGCTCTAAATTATTATACACGTCTTGCTTATAGTGCAGACCGAGAAAGACTGCAATCAACTGGCTGACAACAACGTCATTTATCCTTCACCAGATCTGACTGACCTTGCATCAAGTCATAGGAAGCACTTTTGAAGACCCTTAAACATACCAAGTAAATACACAAAACAATTCGGCACACCGCTATTTCCATGAGCTTGTAAGACATGAATCTCTCTCCTTAGCATTATTACACCCGGGGACTCTCAGGGTTTGCCCCAAGGACAAGGCTTTTTCCACAGTCTCAGGGTGAAAAGGCATATTCTCAGGGTCAAGAGGCATATTCTCAGGGTCACATAGTCTGGAGCTGACGTCCTCCAATTCTATTCTGTAGGAATCATATCTAATTGGTGCTTTTATCCCTGCTTGAATGCAGGTGCCTCAATTTAGCGTAACAAAAAAAAAAGTCAAGGTTTCCTTGAGGACCACCTGGGTAACACATCTATGGAGTAACTACATAAATGCTTCATGATAGGCTGTTAAAAGGTTAATACTTTACTCAGTTTATTTAGAAATTTCTCAGTTTATGCCAATTGTACAGCAAGAATTAGTTGTCAATTATGACAGCAGGGTGTTATTCACAGAAAATCAATCTTGATATTTTCTCTAGCACATTTGTGATGCACTACTAGTATAAATCTAGTACTAGATTTATACTACAGCCCCCCCTTTTTTAGTTTTTTTCTTTAAGTAAGATTTACTTGGTTTGAATGTCTACTCTCTGAATGGAAGAATCAGATTGGCTGAGGATCATGGGAATTGCTGTACAACTGCCAGAGGGCTTTGGATTGCTACATTTTGCCACAGTCACAAAATACTGGGAATAGCATGATGCACTTAAGAGCCTAGGGCCAAAATCCTCTAATAAGACAAACTGGCCCTGTCTCTCCAGACTGTTTGTTTATATTGGCGGTGGTAATTATTTGCCTTTAAAATGCACCAATTCATCTTTACTACACAAACTAGTTCAGTGCTGGAGAGAAGGGAATGCAATAAGTCTCATGACCCAAAGCATTAATGGGACATTTTCCTTTTTTGTCAATTAACGTTACTGTAAATTGCATTTAATTTAAAACATTTAGAGCATTGTTCAGGGGTATAATAACTAGTACATGTCACAAAGACATCCGGGTTAATAAACACAACACAGTTAATTGGTATTAAATAGATATATGTACATGCTTCTGCTTTTATCACGCACAAAATATAAACGATTCCAGACAAACAGAGGTGCAGTAAAAACAACGTAATATTAGGCTTCACGTTTGAATGAAACAAGGGCCGTTTGCAAAGAAAGTTTCTTAACCCAGTCCAAGAGCAACGTCTTAAAGTTAGAAGCTGCTTGCAAATGTTCCTATAAGAGGTACTTGGTTGAAAGAATCTTTTCTAGTGGTACTTGTCTGACAATGGTTGAGTAACAGTTTCGAAACATGCTCTATGACACTGCAAATCACAGTACAATGCGGCGCTCTGCTAAAAAATAAGTTCTAAAATATATCATCCCCCTCTTTTCCCACGTCAAGCACAAACATGATGCAGCTACATCCATATTACTAATATACACATGATGCAGGGCAGACACAAGAATATTTTCATTATCATGCTAACTGGACAATTTGCATTTACACCAGACTTATTTAAAAATACATAAAATATAAAGTAACGTGTTATTTGTTTACTTTCATTTCTTTTAAATTGGGTTTTAGAGCAGAGAGGCATCTGAGACACAGCGATTCCTATATGATAGCAGGGATCGGGGGGGGGTGTTTTTTTTTTTTTAACACACCAGCATGCTAGTCACAATAGATCAGCTGCCAGCATGCCGTCTCTTAGTTAGCAATAATTAGATGTTACTTTTAGTTGCGGTGGGTGGTGGGTATTTTTTTCTTACAGAAATGAATCATTGCCCCTTGACTCATGCTAGAAATTATATCTTAGGCACAGCAAAGTTAAAACCCCCGATTAAAATCCGTATAATATTTCTTGTTGCAAACAGGCCAATTCTGAAAATGCCTTCACTGACACGTAGATTCTTAAGTGGGGCAGTATCCATTTAATAAGATTCTTCTTTTTCGACAATACAATCTTTAACAGTATATTACAAGCTGTGCTAATGCAGTGTCATGTTCTGCACCCAAACCACACACCCTAACCCTGGCACAGAAACCGTACAACTTCTCATACTCGCACAAAATGCTTTCCACCCCCTCCCGAGGCATAATGGAAACAAAGATTTTTTTTCCCCCAAATACTAGCTTGCTTTTAATGTTTCCATTGCTACATAACACACAGAAATGTTCCTCCAGGTCAGCTGGCTACCATTCATTTCTCTGTAATTAAGTTTATAAATAAAAACGTTCCCAAGTAAATTGTTTATGCAAAGTGTTACAGTGAATATAAGCTTGCAAGACACCGGGTAGGAGGCCTCCAATAAAGCATTAGTGCCACAGCTGGAAAACACGTTAACTAGAGCAGAGGACAAAAAGTCAGCTTTATAAGGACAGTTTTAAAACAACATTCAGTATTTAGCCACTTTCAAATGGTACGAAACCAGAATAAATACTCTTAACTGGTTCATTATCATCCAGTTATGTGAATGATACAATATCAGTGGCACAGCATCCCAGCAGAAGTGGTAGGGGCTAATACAGTGAAGGGATTTGGGATAGACATAAACCATTATGAATCTAAGACAAGTAATGATTAATGTCTGACTCTCTACATCAGGAAAAACAGGCAGAACAGATGGGCCAAATTGTTCTTATCTGCAGTTGAATTTTATGTTTGTTTCTATTTTTTTATTTTTTTTTTGTGAACTATTGTTATACGTCCAAAAATAATTTATGGCAGTTATTTGTTTAGCTTTAAGTAGGCAAATCTACACATTTTTCCCTCCACATATGGCAAACAAAATAAACACTAAAATGTTCTCAAATTAATGTATGCAATATATATTGAACCATTTAATGTGCTTACCCTGCAATATTTTGTTTATGCTTCCCTACATCGGCAAATGATTTGTTGAGCATGTAGAAAAGGCTCAGCAAAACATTGCAATGTAGGCAACACATAAAATGTACACAATATAGGAATAAAATACACATTCCTAAAGGTATAAAACATTTTTGAACTCCCATGACCTTAATCTCCATTATGGATGAGTGTTATGGGAATAAAAATTAAAAATGCCTATACACAAACATTTTTCCCAATGTGAGGCCAGGGGGATTTTCTTAAAGCCCTTCCTGGACCCAGCCAACTACTGTCCCATCACTTCCTCTCGCCTCCAAGCTTCTTGAAAAAATCATGCACACCCAAGCCAACTACGTTTCTCGTCTCCAACTCTTTACTTGACCCTCTTCAATGTGGATTCCGCTCTTGACATTCTACTGAGACCGCCCTTACTAAAAGTTCTCTTCTAGACAGAGCCTTAAGCAGAAGTTGGGAAGTAAGGGGAGTCTGTCTGCTGGCTGCAAAGCCCTGCTACGCTAGTGGAAAAAGGACCCAGAGTGCCGCTATGTAGACTATGCATTGCTTGCATAAGCCAATCTCCTATGTAGCGGGCACTCTATATGTTAAATATAAACATGAGGTTTCAAGCGGGCATAAGCAGAGCATTACTACAAACAGAAAAAAATAATTACATTTGGTGGAGGCAGTGATAAACACACCTCTGGAGACCTTGGGTAAAGAAGTGCTCCTAACCCATGCACAATAAATATACGACTGTCATAACTATAATAGGATAGTTCATATGTGCCATTAAATGAATCCGATTCCACAGGGACTTGCTAAATGTTATAACAAAACATGTTCTATTATTTCACAGAACACCAGTATATTTAACTCTTTTCTGCTGTACTTCAGCAGTCTAGAGGAAACTATTCCCAATGCATCACATCCTGCTGTCTTCCTTCAGTCCCATGATCAAAAAAAGTGTTCAAGAGAGAGAAATTAAGTTTCCCGGATGTCACTAGTTTAATGTGCAAAACAATATTGTTGGCATGTTGCCAGTGTATGTCTCAAGAAATCACAAAATTCCAGTTTTTTTTAAAAAGGTACAGCTAAGAAAAAAGTCACAGCATACGAATATTACCAATACATGAAAGTCTGGGGAAGGAGCTGGTTGGATTGTGCCGAAAAGTTTCTATGTACTCAGAACATGTTAAGTGAAAGGCTGAGGGTCTTTGAACGCAAGAGATTCCCTTCAAATCCAATTTCCCACAACCTCTTTAAAATATTTATTTTGCAGATGGTGCATATATCAAGAGTATTTATGAAGGCTGATTTAAGTAAAATAAGTCCTGTCCAAACCACTGCTCACATAGTTTGTAATAAAAAATATATATATATATATATCCGATGCCCTCAGCGACAAAGAAGCTTCCCTCCAGAGCGAGCCGGTCTTAGTAGCAGGCATTAGCCATTGTGCCAAGAGCAAGAAACATTCAGTATTTTGACGGTTCCCTAGTTTCCCGTTGTCATCTTCTATGTCCTGCTTTTCCTGGACACCACAGCAACAGCGGAGAGGCTTTCAGTGCGTAAATGTGCAGAGAGCTTCATCAACAACTCCCTGACAGAGCGGGTATTTGCTTAATATATTAGCCCGTATTTCATTACTATATAAGTTTGTTTGAATTTACTTTAGATAATACTAATAACATGTTTGTTCTTGAGTGTGGCGGAAAAGTAGCTGGTATCTCATACAGTTCACTTTACTAAACAAGTTAATGCTCAGCGTTTTGTAAGTCTCCCTCGGTGGCCTCTGTAATTAATGTATATGATATAAGCGTGTAAACCAAAAGTGACCAAATGCCCTTCTTTGGCAGTAAATTTACACACAGCTCCTAGGAGCCATTGACACATTTAAATGTGGTAAAGTCCAGTTGCTGAATTTGTTTTGTAACAAAAATTAGTGGCTGAGCCATGAGCACAGTGGGGTTCTCAAACTGGCTGGAATGTGCAAAATAAGTCATTAAGAAACACACTAGAGACTTACTGTCTATCCTGGAGCAAAAATAAAAACGGATTAAGGTCCGAATCTTTACATCAGGAAAGATGGGTAGACTAGATGGCCGATTTATTCATACCTGCCGACAAATTCTATGTCCTCAAGGGCCATAAACAGGCCAAGAGCACCGCGTTTCCTTGTCTGAAACAGATGTGATGCCTGTGCTCAAGCTGGGAAATAAAAACAATTAAAAATAAAAACAAACAAATAGGATACACTATAAGAAAAAGAAAAGCAGCCGTCCACCTCGCATGTTGGCTCTCTTTTTCTTTAGAACGCATGCTATCGCTCCATGGTTTTCATTTTGAAAGCTTTTCTAGTGAGCCTATTCGTATATCACAATGGTAACCAATAATGCACAATTAATACTGTTTAAACAAAAAATAGACTTGATAGACTTATGCAATCATAGGCAAAAACTCAATTTTTCTCCTAACAACAACAGCGGTAAGATTATGGGCCTCGTGTCCAGTTTGACCAAGTCATGGAGTTACTCATGCAAACAGACTTCCCACGCTGAATAATTACAAATAAGTGTTTGCCAAGCAGACTTATTACTGAGATGGCATTTTGCTCCGTGATTGCCATTTATCTAGAGATAATATGCCTTGAGCTAATTCAAAATGATTAGTGTGCAATACTTTAGACGCTCATTTTAACACTTGTGAAAAGCATTAAATTGCTCGAGTACACGCAGGTGTTGTGCTGGCCACAGATGCGACAGCTTGATGCCCATGAAATATGAATCCTTTCACGCAAAGTCTATTAGCTTGCAGTAGCGTTATGTGGTCGTTATTAAAAGGCTTATTTAATCCTAATTACCTGTGTAACTGCAAAATGGTTCATATGTGGCATGCAATTAAGATTTACAAAATCTTTTTGCCCCGATTATAAATTGTCTGGTTCACCTTGTTGCAAACAGCAGCAGCTGACGTGATTTGGAGAGTTGAACGTTTTAGCTCAACAACTTGATTAACGATTACGAAGGGGGAACCCAATGAGTTGCAAAGAGAGCAGAGCTGGCCCCATATGGTATATAAAGATATATTTCCCAAAATCCAACATTTTACTATTCAGTACACAAAAAATAAAGTTTTGCAATAGCAGCTTAAAATGTGTACAATGGGAGCATCTGCGTTTGTGCCATTACTCAGAAGTTTTTGGGAGGACTGGAAGGAGTACGAGGGCATCTCAGCTACTGCTTCTCATTAGCCTGAAACATGTGGCTTCCATAAGTCTCTACACTCCCTCTCTGCCATTTACCCCGTCCATATGCCGCGTGTACCTTGTAACCCTTCATGTTGAAATATCTTATCAACCCAAAAAGGGGGTTGGACATGAGTGGTCAATTTTATTGAATAATCAATGGAATAAAAAATATTGAATACAGTAACAAAAACTTCACACTAGTGTAGATGTTTGCTTTATAACCACGGCATTAGAAATCTCATTCCAAGTGCTTAAACCGACTGGGAATATTTACTCATGTAGAATCTCCTCCTCTATATAATTCCTCAGTGACTGTTTAAATGCTAGTGTGTACTCACGTGGCGTATGCATGAGTGCTCTCTTAAATCTTTAATTTCTTACCAGTAAGATGATGGACTAAGTTTCTTTCCTTAACAGAAACATAATTTCAGAAAATGAACAATTTAATGTATTGTTAAAAACCAAATACCTTGGTTAGTCCTGTGAACCATGTCTTATATACAGGATAGGCTTATTTCTGACCCATGCATGGTTAAACTCCCTCTGTGTATTAACTTCTACAACACCCGCTACAAGGCTGTTCCACTTATCACACTTTCAGTGAAACGATGCATTAGTATCATGTGTTTCTAAAGTAGAGCCTAAAGCTCAGGAGCTCTTATTTCATATGTAGCTTTGAAAGAACATGCCTGTACATACGTGTAAGAGTATGAGTATATGAGTGGACACATTGGCGACCACAGAAAGTAAAATCCTCAATTGAGTAATATTTGTAGATAGTATGGCACAGAAAAGGCAAATTAATCTACGATGAAAGCTTGAGCGTATGCTCTATGGGGCAGAGAACTCTTATAGATAGGATACATACCTACCTCACCTCTATAATAATGTCTGTATAACCAGTCCACTTATATAAATTGTTAAGTACGTCAGTTGGCGCTGTAAACATGGAAATATGAACGTACCCATACAATTTTTTATTTTATATTGATATTTATGTTTAAATTTCACTCACGCATCCAAGAAAATTTACCACCTTTTTCTTACAATGTGTGTGTAATGTTGGCAGCGGTCATCAACATTAGCTTGATATGACGAAGCCACCAATATATACCGTGAAAACCACAAAGGGCCTATTTTTGCGCGAAGAAAAAAACAAAAAGGTAAGAACACAACACACTAACTGCATTAGCTCTGCAGACCTACGCCATCTATCCCAGCCTATTTATCGAAGGTATCACAAGTGTCGTAAAATAGATTTACTCAAAGTGACAAGGACACGTATCACAGGAGCGCTTTCACCCTGACAAGTCAAACTAACTTTAACGTACTTGAAGGACGCAAGAAGGAAACAATTTAGCAGCAGCACTCATCTGTGACAGCATCACCCTGACACCGCTCCATCCAAGATCATATAACCAAACAAGCCATTTATCAAACCCTGCGTCTCCGCCGTCTTCTACATACCCTTGTGTACAATCCCACAAGTCTATGACATTCCTCCTAACTGCATGGGAAATCAATGCATCTACTTGTTAACTAATTAGCATGGATCAGAGGCTGCCTGATACATTAGTGTGTAGCATTCTACAAGGATCAGCATTCAGCTCCCTAATTTTTGGACTCCACAAGGTTGAGCTATCCTTGTGTGAAGATTTAGTGAGCACAGGGAGCGTTGTACAAGGCAATCAGGGAACAGGTTAAACATAGTAATCAACTCCACCTGCAGACCGAGCAGGTGGCTACAAAGCATGGATACATGGACCTGCATCCCCTACAGTACAGAAGGATGCAATGCGTGTGTATATAAATATATATACACACACACACACATACATATATACCTACACACACACACACGTACATACATACTCTCACAGCAATAACTCGTGATAAGGCGCTGCTCTGTACTTTTCTTGCCGCTCTTTAGAACGCTAGATCTAGTATTAAGAGTTGAGGATACTTAATGTGAAATCAGCGGGCTCACCTCTTCTTCTTCTTCTTCTCGGTGCCCCGTATCCAGCCCTTTGCCCCCACTTCTCTGGGCAGCCCTCTCCTCTGCCATGTGTTGCCCCTCACAGTCACAGTCTGTGCTGCTGCCCCCAGATGAGGTTTTCACGTCCCCCTCGGACAGGGTTTGGGATCCCGAGGAGGAAAGTGACGAAGAGGACGAGGAGTCATCACTGTTGCCGGTTCCCACAGACTGCGAAAGTTCGCCCTCCATGATTTCTCCAGCCCGGTAGTTATCACGCAGCGATACGCAGCAGCGCACCTGGACCTTTGACAGCCCCGCTGCAGTCTGCACTCATGGGTCGCAGTCTGCAATAGGTTAGTCGGGAGTCTCTGGGGGTTTGGAAGGGGTATGAATAGCATCTGCGCTTCCGTTATAACGTGTAAGACACGGCACCCCCCATGCCCAGGACACACACGGACCTTACACCTTTCTGCATCTGCAAAGCCAAGTCCGGGCGCCCGCGCTCCACCTCTCTCAGGCGTGCCGGGGAACTGCACAGTGAGTGGCAGCCCTGGCAGCCAATCAGCGCGGCGCCGGTGGGCGGTGCGTGCAACAGGTCTCTGCGGGCTGGAAGCCAGACACTAAATATCAGGTGAGGAGTAGAGCCTCCCTGTGAGGGAAGCTGCCGAGAGGAGCTCAGGGTGGGGAGCAGCACACCACGATAAACGTGGGGGTAACAGGGTAAAGCGTGATTCTATAGGGAGAGTAACAGGGCAAAGTGTGAGTAGATGGGGGGAAATAGTAGGGTAAAGTGTAACTAGATGGGAAGAGTTGCAGGGTAAAGCATCGTTAGATGGGGAGAGTAACAGAGTAAAGTGTGACTAGATGGGGAGAGTAACAGGGTAAAGCGTGATTAGATGGGGAGAGTAACAGGGTAAAGCGTGATTAGATGGGGAGAGTAACAGGGTAAAATGTGACTAGATGGGGAGAGTAACAGGGTAAAATGTGACTAGATGGGGAGAGTAACAGGGTAAAGCATGCGTAGCAGGTGGGCACCATTATTAGATGGGTGAGAGTGGCAATGCACAGCATGGTTAAAGAGGGAAGTGAGAGGATGCATTGTTGCTAAGGTGTAGTTGTAGTAAACACCATGGCTAGAGGTGGGAACCTGGCTTAGCCTGTGACTACAGGTGGAGAGTACCCAGACCTTTACTGTGGTGAGAATCTTGACTAGGGTGATTAGGTCACTGCATGTCTTGGCTGAAGGGGGAGCGTAACAACGTGTATATAAGAACCTGTTAATGGCACACTATACTCTCTCTGATGGGTATGTTGAGGTTGGGACTTACAGGTGCTGCTTTGGGTCATACTTGGAATTGTGGAGCAGTCCCCAGGAACATGTTCTTGGATTCCTCTCTGGACTCGCCATATTTCTAAATAATTGCCATATTTGATAATGGTGGGTTTGGTAACGGTCCTTAAACATGAGTTGGGCTACAGCTCCTATCCCTTTTAGTCAGCACAGAGTCACAGGGTGACGGAATTTGTACTTTACCGACAGCTTGTTTTGCACACTTGCCTGTGCCTGTTCAACATGTGAAAAAGTTGCATGTGCTGTTGCCTAATAGGAAGTGTTGCTCTTAGAAGCTTACACTCTAAACATGTGCTGGCGAAGGGAACATGTATTTGCATGTCTCTTTGGGTGCTAAAAACTGTGTTGCTTAATGATTAATATCTGAGGCACAGGGTGTTTGGAGGATTGTAACGTGAAATAAATCACTGCACTAATTGGAAAGTGGGGAAAGTGCTTTGCTTCCATAGTGTGTCTGGCACATGCAAAATATTGTCAGTCGAGTACTATGCCTCAGACCACTAACAGCAAGAGCAGGGCCTACCTGCTATCTAACCTAACTCCATATCTTGTTAACTATGAGTTTTTTTCTACCTCACGGTTTCTACTCTGTTTTTGAGGTGTCTGGCTAAATCAAATCCCCAGGACCACAGAATAAAGCAGACCATGGTAGGATGGTAACTTTAAAATGTTCTGCTTAAAGAAGCAGAGGCCGCTAGCAGCAGCCAAATAGCAGCTAGCCAGAGCGAGGTCTTTCTTCCACCTACCTGAAGGCTGCCATCGCGTTCCCGTCAGGCTGCTGAGCCATCTGTTACAAGAGCTGTATTACCTATAGGAGCATTTCCTATACAGGCATCCTACAGTGCTTTGCCCCATATACTCAGTGCATATTTATACCTGCCTATACCTGAGCCTCCACATTGTTGGGATCATCAAAGTCCCTGTCATCTGATCTTGGGGCTCAACCCTTTGCTAGGAGTTTCGGGGGCGAAGAACATCTGCAGTGTGCAAATGGGTGACAGCAGTTGTGATGCCGTGCCAACGGATTGGCGTTACTGTGACACAAACCAGTTGTCGAAGGAAGAAAGATAAATGAGCCCCATTTGAGGCATTATCGTTGTGTGCTCGTTTAGCGGACTGAAATCATTTTTTTGGGTTTTCTGTAGATCATGGCAGGTGAGATATATATATATTACAGTTAAAAAAACAAAAAAGTATCAACATTTCAGGAGTGTTCTAATGAACGAGGTGGTTTGTCTTTGTTTTTTTACATATAGCTTTTAATTAAACCACAAAGAAAATAATTGGCATAAATAATGCCTTGCTACATAGCATAGCCTTTACATAATGTGATCTAATTAGCAGATTTTATAGGTTTATGTGCACATTCTGTCCTCCGTGTGAGACTTATTTAAACCGGTATTTCCGAGCATGAATATTGTTTTTTTGCTGAGGTGTTTGTTCAAACACAGAACGAGCTAAAACAGCAGACATTGCAGAAACACAACTCATTTCGTGTTTCAGTTTCATGCTTCCACTTTAATTAATCATTGGCCTTGAAGAAAGGGGATGTTTAGTAAACTCAATTTTATTAGCCGTCATAAATAAATATCTCCTTGAGGTGTATCACTCAATTTACTTAAAAATATGTGACTGTCCCGCTGCCGATTATGTGCAACTTACCCCTTAGTGGGAAATAGAGTGGCAATTTTTAAAAATGAAGGTCACATTCACCATGCGATACCATTACATACCGACCACCAGAAAATGCGTCTGAAGATCCCATTGCAACGTTATGGATTGTTGAAGTGGAATATGCCAATGCCCACTTGGACAGTTACTTACAGAACCTGACTACACAGACAAAAATGAAAAAATACATTCAGTAAATCTATCAGATGCTATAAAATATTTACCACGTAGGCTGAAAAAAAAAAAGAGTATAAGGGGAGAATATTTCAATTTCTTTCATGTTCGAAACATATATAATTAAGCTCAGCTACTTCTGTCCACCAATGAATATTTTAAAATGTCGAATGGCTACAGAGATCTCAGTGCAGATTCAAGTAACATACATTCCAATTCTAAGTAGCTATGAATGTTCACATATAACCATACCTGAAAAGTGTCTGGAGTCTCTGGGTCAAGTCTCTCTGGGTGGGGGGAGTGGTATTTAGACATGCCAACTCCCACCCGCTTTCCCTCCTACTCAAGACTACCTGGCGATAGCACTGCCGAATACACAGCTAGTCCCACCCCATGCAGATCTAGTCTCACCTTTATGGCTAGGTACTCCATCGTGAAACCATTCGTTCACGAGATCTCCAGGTAACCTGCCCTGGGAAGTTCCCAGACAGAGCCGGCCTTAGGTGTTCTGGCGCCCTGTGCGGACTACTCGTCTGGCGCCCCCCCATCCCAAAAAAAGAAAGGAATCAAAACTTGTAACAAAACCCCAATCACTATATACTACGCCAAACATTGATGTGGTGTAGGCCTACCACTTCATTGTCTGGCTTAGTAGTAGGGATGCACGAAACGAATTCTGGACTGAAACCAAAAGTGCAGCATTTACCTGGCCGAAACCGAATATGACCCCCCCCCCCACACCATAACACATAACAAAACAATTAAATAACAATATTTATATATATATATATATATATATATATATATATATATATATATATATATATATATATATATGATTAACAGCAATCACATTCTTATCATGCCCGCAGATTCCAGGATGTACTCGTAGACTACTTGGCATGATAGGAGTATGATTGCCCAATGTACCCCGTCTCACTCCATTCTCCCTATCTACCCCCTCCTAACTATCTACCCTCTCCCTCTTTGAAGTTCACTTACCTTTCAGAAGTCCTGCAGTGAGGGTGCAAGGCCTCTGCCTCCCAGCTCTGCCACTGTATGGAACAGTATAGAGTGATGGGAGTTATGATGTACTTTAGAGCATAATTATATAATGAAAAATACATTGGAAATGGTACAGCATAACACCTATCACTCTCACACCCTTACCAATCCACACACATACACCAATCCACACATATACACCAATCCACACATATACACCAATCCACACATATATACAAATCCACACATATATACCAATCCACACATATACACCAATCCACACATATACACCAATCCATACATATATACCAATCCACACACATACACCAATCCACACACATACACCAATCCACACACATACACCAATCCACACACATACACCAATCCACACACATATACCAATCCACACATATATACCAATCCACACACATACACCAATCCACACACATACACCAATCCACTCCACACATATACACCAATCCACATATATACACCAATCCACACACACATACCAATCCACACATATACACCAATCCACACATATACCAATCCACACATATACACCAATCCACACATATACACCAATCCACACATATATACCAATCCACACATATACACCAATCCACACGCATACCAATCCACACATGTATACACCAATGCACACATATACACCAATCCACACATATATACCAATCCACACGCATACCAATCCACACATATACACCAATCCACACATATATACCAATCCACACATATACACCAATCCACACATATACACCAATCCACACATATATACCAATCCACACATATACACCAATCCACACATATAAACCAATCCACACATATACACCAAACCACACATATACACCAATCCACACACATATACCAATCCACACATATACCAAACCACACATATACACAACCACACATATATACTAATCCACACATATACACCAATCCACTCTCACTGTCACTCTATGCTTTCCTACCTTTCCTCTTTCAGTTTCTTTGCCTCCTCTTCGCTCTTCTTCTTAGTTCTTCTGTCTTCTCTTCTTCCGGGTCAGAGGGCACGGAGACCGGTGGGCGCGGCTTCAGTGCTGTGCGCCGGGATCTGACAGCAAACCCCGGCGCACAGCAGCTGTTGCCGCGGGGATCACAAGGGAGCGGTATCGGAGGTCTGTTAAAGACCTCCGATACTGCTCCCTTACGAGCCTGCTCCTCCAGCGGCGGACATTACTGTCCGTCTCTGGAGGGGTGCCGGGTGCCCCCATACTGGCGGCAGCGGACCCCGCGGCGGCAGGGGCGTCGGACCGCGCTGCGGCGGCGGCGGCGGACCCCGCGGCGGCGCCCCCTGGAGTGTGGCGCCCTGTGCGGTCGCACAGGTCGCACACCCCAAAGGCCGGCCCTGTTCCCAGATATCCAAATAATGGACATAATGTTTTCTGCTATTTGCAAACATGATTAATACATTCTAGTTGAGATCTTGATGCGTTAAAATTACAGATCAACCCTACTGACTGATCACCTAATGAGACAATGGCTGTAGGTTCTGTTAAAAATGAACATTACATGAAGAAGCTAATTCAGCTGAATACTCTCTATTCTCTTGTGGATTACCTTTGCAAACATTCTCTGAAATTGTTCTCTCTTGAGCAATATTTTTCATTTTTAGTAAAAGTTTCATAATTAAGTTTAGTCTAAAATAGATTCTTGATAAAAATGGGGAAAAAGTGCTAATGCTCATTTCCCCTTGTTGTTATAAAATACATTTCACATATTAAGTGTTTGTTGTACGTGAACAGGTGTGATTAACAAAACCAAGTGACAAGAGGCACGTATTTCTTTTTCCATAAACAATATTCCCGAAGCGTTAACTCCCTAGATCTGAGAATTCATTGCTCTTGTAAGAGTATTCATTTCAGCATTACTCCCTTGGGTGACATTATTCTGGGACATTACAGCAGAATTTCTACAGAATGAGGACTGTTGATTCCCAGGATATTTTAACAAATATGCCTTTTTGATTCACAACAAGAGTAGCATTCAGCTTGGGTTAAGCCATCATCATGCTTCGGTTATTTTTCCCATTAAAAAATGGCATGCAATAAAATAGTTTTTGCAAGGTAGTTACAGTGCTTTGTTAAATACTAGTTAAGTGCCCCTTCAGTATACATTAGGGCAATTTATAAAGTCATCCACTGAATATTAATTTAATTCTGACAATAATTTAGAAATATTTACTGTTTGGCACGAACTGGCCATCAGGCACTGCACTGCCTAACAGGACGCACGCTTATTGGCGTAGCCTCAATCATGCCATATCCGAGTGCCTGTTGCAATGCAAGTAGCATGTATATTGGCTAAATTGTCCTTTTGTCATGGCTCTCCCCCGTAACAGCTTTACAAATACCATATTGGCTCGGATATAGGCCGCCCCCGTATATAGGCCGCACCCTAAAAGTTTGGTGCTTTTTTAAAGAAAAAGTTTTTTTCTTTAAAAAAGCACCAAAAAACATGCTGCCACTCTGTCCTCTCCCCCCCCCGAGATATGCTGCCACTCTGTCCTCTCCCCCCCGAGATATGCTGCCACTCTGTCCCCCCCCCGAGATATGCTGCCACTCTGTCCTCCCCCTCCGAGATATGCTGCCACTCTGTCCCCCCCCTCGAGATCCGCTGCCACTCTGTCCCCCCCCTCGAGATACGCTGCCACTCTGTCCTCCCCGCGATATGCTGCCACTCTGTCCTCCCCCCCCCGACTTACCAGAGCAGACTCCCGGGTGTCTTACAGGGCCGGAGGGGGACATCTATGCACATCGTGTATACAACTCCCGGTGCCGGCACTCAGCGGAAGTGCCGGCACCGGAAGTTGTATACGCGTATTGCCTAGATGTCTTCCGCTGGCCCTGCAAGACACCCGGGAGTCTGCCCTGGTAAGTCGGGGGGGGTTAGAATCCATCGTGCGCACGTCCGTGCGATGCGCTTAGACAACCTCCCGTGCCGGTACTCCCCCCCGTGGAAAGTGCCGGCAGGGGAGGCTGTCTGAGCGTATCAGACAGTAGGATACAGGTCCCCTGCACCGCTGCGGGGGATCTGCATCCTAACCCCGCTGCCTGCCCGGCGCCCGGGACTCCATGTCCCGGGCGTCGGGCGCTAGACCCCGAATATAGGCCGCACCCCCACTTTAAAGACTTAAAGTGGGGGAAAAAAGTGCGGCCTATATTCGGGCCAATACGGTAGTATAGCATTTGTGGTAGGATGTATACTGTATATTACTATGTGTAATCTGGCTGGCTGGAAGAGGATTCTAAAAAGAATGAGTTCTAGAGTTCACAGCTGAGTTTTACAATGTCAGGCACGGTTTTCTAGATGGTTATGACATTTCATGATGTTCATTGTAGTTGTCTGAGCCTTCTTTAATGAGACTATATAGAATTAAGATCATGTTTTTTTGTATTCTAAATTATAAATCATGTGTGGCTTTAAAAGAATGCTGGAAAGATGGTCACGTAGAAAAAAGGAGCCAATGGACACCAACATGTGAAAGTAACAAAGTTGTTCAGTCGCTCTCCTGTTTCAGATTTTTCTAAACCTGGGCCAAGCAGAGTAGAGAGATCTACAGAACAAATTCCACCATTAGAAGAACAAAAAACACAGAGGTAATATCAGAAACATCAGCCAAGCACTATAGAGAGCTAGAGATGACCATTTCACTAAACAAGTACAACTTCTGAGTGCCAAGAGTTAGTCATTGTTCACTGAATAAAAATGTGCTTGCTTTCTTTTTCAAATGCCACCCAAACCAAATTCCATGATCCTGTGCTAAAGAAGGAAATCATTTCCAAGGATGGAAGAAGCTGCAAACCTACTGTAGAGATCAGGAAGTTATGTTTTGGTTAGTTTAACATTTTCTAAGACTTATGAAGCAACTTATTTTATTGAAGGAATGAAAGCTGCATATACACTCACTGGTCACTTTATTGGGTACGCCTGTTCAATTTGGTAACACAACTAGCTAATTGCCAATCACGTGGCACCAACTCAGTGCATTTAGGCATGAGAAAAGTGCCATGAACAATGTTTGTGCAGAAGATTACATGCACCAAGTATTACACCGGTAATCATACCTGGGAACTCTCCGTGTTTGACCCGGAGATCTCCAGGTCAAAACCTGAATCCTCCAGGTCGCAGGAGCGCCCTGCTCCCCACCCATTTTTCCGTTAAATGGGGGTGTTTCCCGGTGACATCATCGGGACCACTCACTGACGTCAGTGGGCAGTCCTGCCCGCGTCCCGCAAAAGAAGGCTCCGGGTAGCTGGAGCTCAGAAGTTCCCAGGTATGCGAGTAATAGATCCTTAGTTACAGGCCTCATACCATCTAGAGGACACAAGGTTTATTCTGCCGGTCAGCAAGTACAATGTGTGTATTAAGAACATGTTTATGAATGCATAGAAGACAGCAAAGTTACATGCTTCAAATGGAAAAGGCAAGTGTTCATTAATAACTTTACTCTCAAAAACAACTGTTCTAAAACTATATCAAGAAACTATATCAAGTGAGGTAAGGGCCGCTGATAAATTTTCATAACAGATTGATAAAAGGCAGGACATCGCATCTAAAGATCAGTGATCTGTAAGCATTGCTTGGTTATTACAATAAAAGGTGTTTTGCACTTAAGTTTTGTGTCCACCTGGTTCCTGGTCCCTCTGTTCCTTCCAGTTGGCAGCTAGTTAAGACCCAACTTGTCTGTTTAGATTTTTCTGATAAAAAACACTTCAAACCTTTATAGCCTTTTGCCTATACCGTATATGTTAAAATTCACTCACTGTATTAACCTGTTCCATGGCTGTTCCAATTATCAACAACACTCTAACTAAAGTACAACGTCCTTACATCACATCTATATCCTTATGGAGGTGTGGCCTTTAAAACTGTACACAATATTCTAAGGGACATTTGACCAGACATCTGTGAAGTGGTACAACTCCCTCCTGCTTAATGCCTGGGCCCCCATGTCCCTCCTATCATCTGCCCCATGTTCATGCCATTGTCCCAGCCATAACTCCACCTTACAATCTTCCTATAAGTACCCCTTATGACTGCTTATAAGTATAAATACTTATACATGTAATCCAAAGGAAACAGCCACACAGTAAATTCAAGCTAGAGGACAGGTGTTCATATATCAAGAGTTTCAAAATATATTCCTCATCCGCGGTCATAAGCGGATAAATAACTAGTGGTGAGCTTACACGTTCCCTTTTATATTTTTTCAGCGTACATATACACACTAACATACTCACACACACTAACGTAGTTACTTAAACAGTAATATACTAACAAATAAATGCACCAGCATACAGTACACACATATATACACTGTATCGTACTTACACACCCATCATGACATGCTTACACACATACAATAACGTACACGCACATATACTAATATACACCCACACAGTAACACACTTTCACACGTCCACACGCATACTAACAGACACACATACAGTATCTTACTTTCACATCCACAGTACCATACTAACATACATACAAGTTTACACACTTACAGACATATACGCTGACAGCACTTCTGCTTCCTCAAGGTTCTCATACACTATGTGTGAGTGCCGGGAATTTACATCATAGAGTTATGGCGAGGGTTATAGGTGGTGTTTGGGGCCCGCAGGGGCCTCCATTAGTTCAGTGTCTCCACTACTGCAGGGTTAGGATCTGATTAAAGAACATATGATGGCTGGAGTGTTGCTTAACCCCTTCAATCCCAGGAGTTTTTGGTACCTCAAAGCCCGGAGCAATTTTGCCATTTTTGGGGTATGTCGGTTTAGCGATTATTCTCCTTTCCTGTGAATAGTGTACCCATGTAAACTATATATTGTTTTTTCAAGGAGAGATACAGCTTTCGTTTGATACCATAGTTGGATGATTAGCTGAAAATTTAGAATGAGAAATTTAGTAAAAACTAGCGAAGATAAGAAAAAAAAACTATTTTTTTTTTTTACATTTTCCCTCTGAATCCTCCCACAATTAGGTAAAGTGATGGAAAATCCCCTCCAAGTTTATCAATTCAGGTGTCCTGATTTCAGAAATACCTAATTTATATAGATCTTCCAGACTTTCCCAGCACCACCCTTACAAAAACATTACTGCAGTTTTTCTGAAGTAATACTGCAGTTTTTTGGACATGAAAAAACTGCAATACTGCACTTTTACTGCATTTGTACTTCATTGTACTGCAGTATTACTGCACATTTAGTGCACTTTTTTTATATTGCAAACCTACAGTTGTACTTCAATGTACTGCAGCTTTATTGCATTTGTACTTCTGTACAAAAATAACTGCAGTAATACTGCAGTACAGTGAAGTACAAATGCAGTAAAACTGCAGTAAATGTGCAGTATTGCAGTTTTTTCATGTCCAAAAAACTGCAGTATTACTTCAGAAAAACTGCAGTAATTTTTTCGTAAGGGCAGTGAGCATACTATAAGGTGTACAATTTTGTATACTTTTTATGCCTATGGCTTAACGGGTTTGGGGGTTGTGAACGGGGGCAGGAGGGTTATACTCGCTAGATGTTATGCGGAAGTAAGGTTTTTTTAATATTTTTTTTATTATCTTTTTTTATATATTTTTTTTTTAATTTTTTTTTATTTTGGTTAGAGGTCCTCTTAGGGACCTCCTGAACATGCCAGTGAAGTCACAATGACATCACCGTTCACATTATAATTTTTTTTAGTATTATTTATATTATTATTTTAATGATTTTTTTTAATATTACTGCTTTTCTGTTACAGGACGGGAGGGGGAGGGAGAGACATGGAGGGGGACATGGAGAGACACCGCACGAAGGGCTTGACGTACCGGGACGTCCATAGGGGTTTCTTAATATGCGTCAGAGCCGGCCTTAGGTGTTCTGGCGCCCTGTGCGGACTACTCCTCTGGCGCCCCCCCATCCCAAAAAAAGAAAGGAATAAAAACTTGTAACAAAACTTGTAACAAAACCCCAATCACTATATACTACGCCAAACATTGATGTGGTGTAGGCCTACCACTTCATTGTCTGGCTTAGTAGTAGGGATGCACCGAAACGAATTCTGGACTGTAACAGAAAGTGCAGCATTTACCTGGCCAAAACCAAATATGACCCCCCCACACCATAAAAAAATCTAACACTTTTATTTAAAGTAAGTAACACACCAAAATAGGACAAAACAATTAAATAACAATATTATATATATATATATATATATATATATATATATATATAATTAACAGCAATCACATTCCTATCATGCCCAGGCATACCCAGATTCCAGGATGTACTCGCAGACTTGGCATGATAGGAGTATGATTGCCCTATCTACCCCTTCTCACTCCCTTCTGCCCTATCTACCCCTTCTCACTCCCTTCTCCCTATCTACCCCCTTTCCCCTGTCTCACTCCCTTCTCCCTATCTACCCCCTCCTAACTATCTACCCTTTCCCTCTTTGAAGTTCACTTACCTTTCAGGAGTCCTGCGATGGGGGTGCAAGGCCTCTGCCTCCCAGCTCTGCCACTGTATGGAACAGTATAGAGTGATGGGAGTTATGATGTACTTTTAGAGCATGAAAAAGACATTGGAAATGGTACAGCATAACACCCATCACTCTCACACACTTACCAATCCACACGTATACACCAAGCCACACGCATACACCAAGCCACACGCATACACCAATCCACACGCATACACCAATCCACACGCATACACCAATCCACACGCATACACCAATCCACACGCATACACCAATCCACACATATACCAATCCACACATATATATACCAATCCACACATATATATATACCAATCCACACATATATATACTAATCCACACTTACCAATCCACACACATACCATTCCACACACATACCAATCCACACACATACCAATTCACACATATATACCAATCCACACATATATACCAATCCACATATATATACCAATCCACATATATACCAATCCACACATATACCAATCCACACATATACCAATCCACACATATATACTAATCCACACATATATACTAATCCACACATATATACCAATCCACACATATATACTAATCCACACACATATATACCAATCCACTCTCACTGAATGTTTTCCTACCTTTCCTCTTTTCTCCTTACAGCTCCTCTTCCTTCTCTTCGCTCCTCTTCTTCAGTTCTTCTGTCTTCTTCCGGGTCAGAGGGCACGGACAGCGGTGGGCGCGGCTTCAGTGTTGTGCGCTGGGATCTGACAACAAACCCCGGCGCACAGCAGCTGTTGTCGCGCGGATCACAAGGGAACGGTATCGGAGGTCTTTAACAGACCTCCGGCTCCCTTGAGTGATTTTAAGCCGGGTTCAAGGGAGATCCTTGAACCGGCTTAAAATCACTCAAGGGAGCCGGAGGTCTGTTAAAGACCTCCGACACCGCTCCCTTGCGAGCCTGCTCCTCCAGCGGCCGACATTGCTGTCCGTCTCTGGAGGGGTGCCGGGTGCCCCCCTGATGAGCAGCACCCGGTGCGGACCGCCTCCCCCCAGCCCCCGCTAGGTACGCTACTGGCGGCAGCGTACCCCGCGGCGGCGTCGGACCGCGCGGCGGCGCCCCCTGGAGTGTGGCGCCCTGTGCAGTCGCACAGGTCGCACACCCCAAAGGCCGGCCCTGATAGGCGTTTTTTGGACATCCCGGTACGTCTATAGGGGAATGAAGGGGTTAAATGTGCAATGTCATTTAAAAACAAAAAACAAAAACATTTTCGTTTCTTGGGTAGAATCCTATAATTATTTTCAGTCTAGAGGCCATATATTTTTTCCTTTTAAATAGAAATCTAGTAGCAAAATTGTCTGTGCTAAATTGGATACTAGACTTGTTAATTCAATTTCATAAGAATTTTAACACAATTTGCCAATATAATATCCAAAAACAAGGATAATGCAGACGGATTTGCTGGGAGGATAACGCAGTAGTGGGAACAAGCAGTTCAAGACAGAAAACGCAGATAGCAGAGAAGATAGGGAGACATTGTGAGAGAGAGTGAATGAGAGAATGAGTGAGGGTGAATGACAAGGAATTTCCATTCCAAATGGAGAATGCTCTCCAAATTAAGTCCAAACTGAAAGAGCAGCAAATTAAATGTACTTGTGCAAAAGCCTATTATGTGTTACAAACAGTACATGTTCTTTAATACCAGTTAAATAGACCACTAAAGGAATGATTGTGTTTTTTTCAACAAAACAAAAAATTATAAAAAATAGCCAATGTAAATATACACAATATCACAATATCTATCCACACTTTTTAACATTTTCACTGTTGTTTAATATTCAGGATTACCAAAGTAATTCTTAAGAACAAATTCTACTTGTGGAAAACATTTTCAAAATGTGTACACAAAAAAGTCTAATCGTTTAAATATGATGATCTCAAAACAGAAAATGAAAACGTATCTCATTGTATTTAAAAAAAATAAGTAAAATTACCATTGAATAGTTAAACTAAACTGCTGTAAAAGGTTTTCACTGAGCTGTAAAAAAAAAATACCAAAACCTATGGTCCCCGGGGGATATTAAAACAAAAGTACTGTGCACTGCTTAATATATGTCCCATATGACCAATCAGGGGTTGGTAATTTCAGATTATATTCAGAATGAAAAATACTGTTGAAATACCATAGCCGTGCATCATGATCATTGAATTCATGTGTTGAACAGTATAAATTTTAAATGCTTTTTTATTGAGTTCAACTTGATATGAATTTCTCATATTTTTAAATGTTTTTATGATGCCCCAATAACTTGTGATATTATGCAGAGTTAATTATCCATGATTCTTTGGTGATATGGTATCTAAGAAACCACTATACGTTGACTTTTCTTCAGTTTGATAGCTCTCACCTAGTGGATTTACTTATTGCTCCTACACTTTTAATATTTAAAAGTTTGCCTCAAATTGTAACTGTGATATGGAACTTTCTATATGATATGTCTTCTAATTTTATAATTTTATTTTATATTTATTATTTCTAATTATATATTCCATGTGATAAGAAATGCTCTGAGAATGTATATATTCTATAATTACATATATTTTAGGTGATCAAAGAGAAGGACATTTGGGTCATTTCTTTATAACCAAAATACAGAAATATTGTCTGCAAAAGAATAAGGAAATTGCATTGTGATATCACAGAACAGATTGATTGCAATAAAATCAAATCCATGGGGAGAAATGTGACATTCAGATTTATAGGAAAGAGGAGATTGCATTTTGTCTGTTGATGGCGAAAGAGCGTGCAGGTGATTATGAGGGAGATTTAAGAATAACTTATGGGAGCGGTTCACTGGAGACAAAAGGAAATATGGATGTTGTGGTTATGGATAAAGCATATTTTCTAGGTTATTTAAATTTATTCAGTGTATGAAGTCTACATAATGCTGGTCTCCTGTAGAATTCTTATGTGAGAAGTATTAAATGGTTAGCCAGGTAATATCACAGAAGAAGACGAAGAATTGGGTTGCTAATTTAACACTTCTTTCCTATCCTTAAAAACACCCCCTTAGCGATAGATAAAGTTTTATAGACCACAATTGAACCATTTAAAATATCTCTCCCCAGCAGTTGCCGTGATTGGTTGTTTTGAATCCTTTTATGAAAGACCATCAAAATCAGGTTTTGCAGTAAAGTTATTTTGCATGACAAATTCACCGTAATAGACAAGCGTTTCATGTAAAAAAATGTACATGATTATATTGATGATCCCTAAAAACACATTCATTGAAATATGAATTTAGGATTTTAATGAACAATTGATCATCCTGGGTTGATATTAAAAGTAAAATGCACTTTCAATTATATATAGATTGTAGGTTTGTATTGGATTGTCTTAGTCTATCAATTTTGCCATACGCCTAGAATATATGTATTTTACGAAGTTCTGCAAAAATTGTTGGAGCTATTTAAATAAAAAATAATATATAGGATAAAATAAAGGGAAAAGAAACAAAAGACTCTCAAGGTAAAAAAAAAAAAAAAAGGAAAAGTAGCGCTAAAAAACACCCAAAATGTGGTTCCTCTACACCTGTACTTTATAAAAAAAAGCACTTCAGATAAACAAGGTCACATTGTTCTTGATTTACACAATGTCTTTACAGTGTTCTCATCTGAACGACACTGTCCATAACATACAGGGTTTCCTTTTGTCTCCTATTATAATAGTGTATTGATCTATAAAAGCACACAGGATTCTAGCTGTGTCTTTTCTGCTGTAAAGAACATAACCTTCTGAAATATGACTCCCCACAGTTAAGCATTAACTAAGGATATAATGTATCTGTATGAAGCCACCAATGAATTTATTTTAAAATTCTGCTTTTTTCTATTAATCAACTTAACTCTACCGTATAGGTGAAACAACATGGAGTCGTGTTAAATGTAACTATGGCAATATTTAACATTTTCTATGGAAATCTAAAAAAGTGTTGTTTTGATATGTAAATGTCCCTTTAGACTGTACCATGTATTGAAATACCCTGAGCCCTCTTCTTTATAAAAGTATGTCTATATGTAATCGATTTGGACAACATTTTGTTAGTTTTTGCTGCATTCATTGGATGAAATTTGGGGGCATTTTTCGATTCAGAAAGACATTCCCAAAGGGAATTTCACCTACAGCAGCACCATCTCAAGGTTAAGGAAGAGATCCACACTAGGTTTTGCACTCCAGGGCCACCACCAACAGCAGCATGACACCAATAGATAGACACATCCACACAGTTCTTTGTTGCATTTAAACAAAGAAAAGGAATCCTAGCACTCCAAACAGCTTCCAATCTTTAGGATAGTTTATTTGGAGAAAGAGAAAAAAAGCAAGGTTTCGGCCAAACAGGGCCTTTGTCAAGTTCCTGGGAGTTGAGTGCAGAACCATTTTTTCCTTTGTTGCATTTAGGCAGCCTCGGTTGCTTCTCTCTCTCCTTGTAATCCCAGACAGACTCAATGATGTTAAGATCAGGGCTCTGTGAGGGCCACATTGGGTGACCACATTTTATTTCTGCCATTCAGGGACACACTATGAAGCGCATGAGATCACACACACACAGGTGTGTGCGCAGTGGCGGCTGGTGGGTAATTCCAATGGGGGTTCACAATATATACATTTTGAAAATTAAATGTACATTTACTACTTAATGTACAGGTTAAAATACATTTCCCTAAATTTACCCTAAAGGCCCCATCAACCATAATTGCCCCTAAGTTAACCCTAAACACCCCATCAACCATAACTGCCCCTAAATTAACTCTAAAGACCCCATCAACCACAACTGCCCCTAAATTAACTCTAAAGACCCCATCAACCACAACTGCCCCTAAATTAACACTAAACACCCCATTAACCATAACTGCCCCTAAATTAATCCTAAACACCCCATTAACCATAACTGCCCCTAAATTAACCCCCACCTCCCCTAACTTTCAGCTGCCCAAATATTAATTTTATACTCACAGTTAGATGAGTTGCTGAGCAGTATGGACGCAATCAGGAAAGGGGCTGGGCCAATCGTTAGAGTGACTGCAGGGATTGCAGTCAGACGCCGGAAAGGGCGGGGAGACTCTGGGCTGGGCGGTGAGTGTGTTGGCTGGGAGCTTCTCCCCCTGTTCGCACAGCTTTTACTGTGTGAACAGAGATCAAATGTGCGTCTCAGCCTGCTGCCAATATATATATATTAATATTCGCTCCTGCTGACTCGAATCGCGTAGACATCTACACGCTGCCCCGGCTACACACCGGGGACTCAGAAGCACCGGTAAGTGGGGCGGGGGCAGGAGGATCCAGGTCCCCTGCAGCTGCGGGGGATCTGGATCTTAGTCATCTCATAGTTAGACCTATTTGAGGTATTTGAGCATTTGCTCTGAAAAAAAACCTCATCTTATAATCAAGCAAATACGGTAATTCATTCATTCTCTCACTCATTCAAGCAATTCATCCACACACTAATTTGTTCATTCTCTCACTTATTCTCACTCTTTATTTCAATATTCGTACTACCCTCTTTCTCACGATCTACCCCCTCTCCCCTCCTTCTCATCATCTATCCTCTCCCCCTTTGTAGTTCACTTACCTTCCAGAAGTCTTGTGGTGGGAGCGTGAGGCCTCAGTCTCCCTGCTCTGCCGAGCTAAAGGCCACATGGAGGAGACTGAGGGGCGCCAAGCGGTTGCTGAAAACTTCACGAGCGACTGCTCGGCACCCCTCTCCTTCGAGTCAAAAAAAAAGGCGGTGTTTCAATTCCGTGACAATGGATTGAGGCTGCCCGAGATTTATAGTCCCAATCCGGGACATGTGGTAACCCTGGTGACACACTGTCACATTCAGGACTTGTTTTTCTTTACACTAAAGATAGTTCTTAATGACTTTTGCTGTATATTTGGGATCACCGTCATGCTGTAGAATACATTTGGGGCCAATCAGATGCCTCCCTGATAGTATTGTATGATGGAGAAGTATCTGTCTGTACCTGTCTGAGGAGACCATTAATTCTGACCAGATCCCTAACTCCATTTGCAGAAATGCAGCTCCAAACTTGCCACAAAGTAACCACTCAATCGTGTTCTTCTCTAATGCCCTTCTGCATCAGTTTCTAGTTAATTCTTGAATTTCTTTAGATTCCAGCATAATGAGCTGCTTTTTGAGACGTTTTAGCCTACTTCACTTTGCAAGACAGGTTCTATTTAATTGAAATTTAGATTTTACAGGGATGGCATGCTTGGGTGCCTCTAGTGAAATTAAACCCAATTATCAATTACATTTAGTTAATTGGTTGATTTAGTAACTCAGGGGGCTATTACTTTTTCCCACACAGGACCAGGTAGGGTTGGATAGTTTTGTTTCTTCTATACATGAATTCATTATTTTTATTTATTTGGGTTATCTAATTAAAAATTTAGTATGATAATCTGAAACATTTAAGTGTGACAAATGCACAAAATTAGAAGAAATGGGCATGTGAGCATTAGAACTGGACCACAGAGCAATGGAAGAAGGTGGCTTGGTTTGTTGATTCACATTTTCTTTCACATCACGTGGATGGCTGGGTGTGTGCATTGCTTACCAGGTGAACACATGGCCCACCTCGCAACTTACAGGACTTAAAGCTTCTGCTGCTAATGTCTTGGTGCCACATACTACAGCACTCCTTCAGAGGTCTAGTGGAGTCCATTCCTTGACGGGTCAGAGGTGTTTTAGCGGCAATAATAGGCAGGTGGTCATAATGTTATGGCTGATCGGTATATCGGTATATAAATATATACAGTATGTGCATATATCTGCATAGGCTGGAAGCAAAAGACTTTAAGCTGGAAGCAAAAGAGTAAAAAAAGACAGAATACATCTGCAATATACCCAACAAAAACACTATATTGAGCGGCTGTTTTTTTCTTTAATCCCTTCTAAATTCACAGATAGCTACTTCTGGCTGTTCCTATTTTGCATTTTGTAATTCTACAAACACAAGGTCACTATGGAATCCTCATTTTGTTGAATTTCTTTATACTATCATCATTCATTCTTATATCCAGATAAATCAGCTGTCTTTCCCAGATAATGAATGTACAAACAATCTACTATTTTCCAATACATTTGTACTGAATAAAGATTTGCTTCAAATGTGTATATGTTTCAAATATTAAAGAAAACAAGAATAAAACCCTAAAGTCATTTTTCACAGGTGACCTCATGGCCATTGTGTGAGATGGTGTGAGGTCAGCTCCCCAGTATCCAAGATGATTCATTTAAAAACGCAACAGGAGATGCAGGAAAAAATGTCCCTTAATAGTGAAGTAAGCCAAAGCAACCCATGTGTAACACTAATACTCTGGGGTCACCAGTGAAAAATAAAGTTTGTTATTTTTCTTACTTTAATATTTGGACTTTTGATTCATCTACCTCGATTTATTATGTGTGTACAGACTTCAGGGACTTTACTTACAGCAAACTGCTATTAAATGAGCCTATAGATAGATCTAGCTGAATGTGCAGTTATATATATATATATATATATATATATACCGTATTGGCTCGAATATAGGCCGCACTTTTTTCCCCCACTTTAAGTTTTTAAAGTGGGGGTGCGGCCTATATTCGGGGTCTAGCGCCCGACGCCCGGGACATGCAGTCCCGGGCGCCGGGCAGGCAGCGGGGTTAAGATACAGATCCCCCGCAGCGGTGCAGGGGACCTGCATCCTACTGTCTGATACGCTCAGACAGCCTCCCCTGCCAGCACTTCCCACGGGGGGGGGGTGCCGGCACGGGAGGTTATCTAAGCGTTTTACCTCTGCCCACCCCCGACTTACCGGAGCAGACTCCCGGGTGTCTTGCGGGGCCGGCGGGAGACATTTACCCAATACGCAAATGCAACTTCCGGTAACGGTACCGGAAGTTGCATACGCGTATTGCGTAGATGTCCCTCGCCGGCCCTGAAGACACCCGGGAGTCTGCTCCGGTAAGTCGAGGAGGGGGGGCAGAGGAGGACAGCGGCAGCGTATCGCGGGGAGGGAGGACAGCGGCAGCGTATCGCGGGGAGGGAGGACAGCGGCAGCGTATCGCGGGGAGGGAGGACAGCGGCAGCGGATCTCGGGGAGGGAGGGCAGCGGATCTCGGGGAGGGAGGGCAGCGGATCTCGGGGAGGGAGGGCAGCGGATCTCGGGGAGGGAGGGCAGCGGATCTCGGGGAGGGAGCGCAGCGGATCGCGGGGAGGGAGGACAGCGGCAGCGTATCGCGGGGAGGGAGGACAGTGGCAGCGTATCGCGGGGAGGGAGGACAGTGGCAGCATATCTCGGGGGGAGGACAGTGGCAGCATGTTTTTTTTGGTGCTTTTTTAAAGAAAAAAAACTTTTTCTTTAAAAAAGCACCAAACTTTTAGGGGGCGGCCTATATCCGAGCCAATACGGTATATATATATATATATATATATATATATATATATAGTGATCATAAGGTTCCAATATCTATATTTATAAAAAAAACAATATCTCTGAAATTAGGTTAAAAGTATTGACACTTAGATTTGTACATGTGTGAACCTTATGTGTCCAGTTGAAAATTTACATTATTAAATTCTCTTTAGTATAATTATAAAAAGACAACTAAAAAACAGAATATTACTAACCCAGTCCTACCAGTCCATGGTGGGTGGGACATATAAAATGTTTACGGCTGCGTTGCCAGGCCTACTCTTTATGACATGGCGTCCGTCTTTTCACTTAACATCACTATGATTCACATAAATGCAAATAATGCAATTAACCAGAAGAACGTGTTTCTAATGTGTAATGTATAAATAATATACTTATTTACTTTACATTAAATGTCATACTCCTGCTCTTGCCCAGAAGAACATTATGTTTTTTGGTTGTTACAAATGTAAATAGATTAAGGAATTCTATCCCTTCGGTCATCGTATTTCGTATTTCTATTTTTATATGATAAAATATATCTAACACATATTTACTTTATATCATTATAATGCACACTTTCCAATACTTGTAAACAAAGCTGAGCATGTTGAAACCCTTCATAAACATTATTATGTACACTGAATTTTAGAATTATAAAAAATATGCTAGATATTTTACATTTAAAAAAAAAAGCTTTCATTCAGGGAAGAAAATGTTTGTAAAATGTTCGTCTTATCTCTGGAATATGAGATCAGCATGTAGGCATTGTGAATCTGTAACACAACTCACTTTAACGTGGGATCACACAGATGGCATATGGAGACAAGTAAGACTACAGAAGGTGGAATTCAATTTATCTTTCCTCCCGTTGTGAAAAGAACATCTAGTCTTGTTTTGGTAATATAAGCCTTCCAAGTAAGCAAATGTATTTGATTCTTGAACAGTGCTTTTGAATCGCATAGCGAGTTCATATCTTTTGACTCCGAAAAAAGTTAATAAAAATTGCTTGTCAGAAACATTCCAGTACAAAACATACTGGAATATTTGAATTCCATCTAGTTTATTCTCTGTTATCTCTTTTTATAACATTTTATTTAACAACTTAGGTACACGAGAATAAGAAAATACACTGCATACATATTAAGCAAACAAACCTTAGAACATCTATCATTTTATTATTTAATTTAGTTAATCATCATGGTTTCCTGCAAAAATACCGAATGAGGAAGAATGTTACATGATTAAAGTATTATTTTATTCTGAGAAGGATTTGGACAGCCAACTGTACTTGGAATGAAGCTTGTTATCTTGCATTAAGTTACAAAAGTCATTTGTTTAAATGGGGATGAATGATAAGATGTTCTTTATACATATCCAGTAGAAACAAGGCAAAGTGGTCAGGTAATCATACAGATGGGATTATCCTTATGCTTTGCTACTTGACCGCCCTGGTCCCTTGACATAGTTGCTATATGAGCATGGTGAGAAACCCCCTCTAAATCTCCAATAAATCACAAACACCTTTTCTGATGGGGAAAATATGTCAACAGCTTTTAATATTAAAGAAAGAATCTGAATTCTTAAGAATCATTGTCAAATAATCCTGTTCAACAATATATCAGGAAAAACATCCCCATCATACTGCATAAGAATGGCCCAAAAACTTTAACAACATAACAATTCAACATAATAAAGGGCAAATGACTTACCCGAGTGATCCATAATAGGGTTATACATAGATATCCCTACAGCCCCAGTTTTCGGAGCCACAGGCCAGCTCGAAACCTACAACATCAACTTTAAAACCAATGAACCTATTCATTATCCCTAATAAAAAACATTTTACCCCTCAATTTCCTTATCCAGCCCCGCTGCTGTGCAAACAGGGAACGAAAAAACCCAAATACCCCTTTGAAGGGACAAACAGGTCTGAAAAACTTTATATACTAGCCTGCCTCCAGAGGTGGCCTGACCAAATGAAATGTTGCACCTGAGCCCACCTCCTAGCTCTGTCAAAGTCCCTTCCCCTGAGCTGCACTGTTACATGGGCTATATTCTTGGGTACCTTAGATGTCTTCCTAGTCGTGTCTCACACAAGACTCAAGATGTTTAGTAATTTGCTAGTATTCTCAACCTCGGCTTACCTCGTGACATCGCTAGAACCCTGCCTGCTCCAAACTTTTGCATTGAAACCTGGACTATGGCTGCCCTGACTATTTGTCCCGAACCTGGCATATACGTAGGTTTTCACTTAGAACTTACAATATAGCTGCTAAGTCCTGGCAGTTATTGTAGCGGGAGGCTTAACCAAAGTCTTGCCCTCTTAGGGTTGCACTCAGCGCTATCTGACTTTTGTTTGTTTACATGTTGTCACATTAGCATCTCTAATTAAAGGACATGCTTACTCTTCCCTGATATAATGCAACCCACAATCCAACAGTCCCCTGGAATGCTATATCATTTTTGTTGTCTTTTGTTACTCTAAATTCATCTCCATTTGGTGATGACAAACAGGGGCAGGAGGGAAGTTGCCAAACTGGGTCATCTGAATTGGAGCATACCGGGGTCACCCAAGAAGAGTATGTGTTGCAGGAGGCAGGGGCATTGGAGGGGGACTTGGTTTTACAATGAAATCGGTGTCACAGAATCGTTCTGCTAACCAAGACTAGATATATGCTTCCTGACTAGATTTTCAAGTCTGTATTTTTGTATCTTGTATCTAGATCTGGTCAAATCTGTTTGTTAGGAAGATATACTATACTCCATAGACTGATTTGAGAGTTACAAACTGCATTCTATTACATCTCGGTGTTTGCAGTGTAAGATCTTTGTTTGCATAAGAGGAATGACAATGGATCTGATCTCTGATCTTTATTCCCAGGCACAACAGAAAGATTAAAGGGAATTGCTTTTCTCCATGTGTCCCACCGATTAAACAAATATAGAAGCACAGACTGAATAAATAGATTTTAATCCATTAGTTTACTGTATCTAATCACACAGACTATTATGTTCTGCTATTTGCATACATTTTTTTATGTTTATGTTTATATTTTACAGGAACTTAATGGTATAACCAGCCATTCAAAATGCAATTCTTAACACCATTCGTAAAAATATGCAGAAAATAGGGAACAGTTTGAATATGAAGAAAGCTGGAGAAGTTTGGCATGCTTAAAAGTAGAAGAAGGGTGGGGGTTACCATGCGCAATACATCCATGGCCAACACAGGCAACTCTCTGGGGAACTGTTTGGGGGATTAGGAAACTAAAGCTCTCTATATATAAATTAAAGAAAAAAATATATAGAACAGCAAATCAAGAAAACAAGCATAAAAATACAGTAAAATCTCAGATATGCATCTGTGTATAATATTTTGTAGGAAAAAATTGAGTACTTGTGTATTACAATAATAAAGCGTCATGTAATTATATGTAATTATATTCAGGTGTATATGTACATACTCGCATATACCTCGCATGCACATCTACAGTTAGGACTCCCTTCCTGCTTACCACTGACCCCCTTTACCTACGCATAGAAGTCTTTACAAGGCGAGGGCCCATAGTCAATAGGGAGGAGGCTGGCCCTCAGGCCTCTCCAGTGGGCCCAGTGATGGAGGGTTCCGTCACACACTCTCTCAGAGAAGGGAGAGCTCTGGGTAGCCATTCCTAGGAATGCATATTTCCATTAAATGCCATATACAATGCCATAGGTATTCTTATTTACACCCAAATTTAGTTCTAGAGAAAAGAAAAGAGCGCGATTTATTTGTAGCTGAATAAATACATTTTTATAAGTGCAGTTCGGTGAGATGATGCACAGTGCCTTGACAAATTATATTTAATGGACCTCTGATTTACGTTGCACTCCTGTTCCATAAATCTTTTTCTGCTTTAAATTGTTATTAGAGTTGCTTTTCCTGCGTAATTCATTTCAGCTTTTCAAGTTAAGTAAATAGACCACATGTGTGGAAGTACAATTTATTTAAGTATTATTTAATGTGTTTTCCCTGAGGGATCTGTAAATGAATGAATTAGCATGAACAAAAGGACCACTGTTTAAATTTAAGATGCAAAAAAAAATCTTAACCCTTTATGGTAATGGTTTCAACCTATTACCAAGAGTGGAAAAGATTAAGTGGAAAAGATTTTTAAATTGATTAAGAACCCGCTGAAGCCGACATACCCCTACACCGCTGGTCATAACATATCCACAGTATATCTACAGTAGGGCACTTTCTGTATAGTCCAGAACTTAAGACCCCCTCCCACTTGGTTTGCTGACTTAAATCATATATTAGATATCTTACAGTGCACTTCACTTCACCTTGGTCTAGGAAAGTACATATACTCCATTAGATTATTATACATTTTCTGCCTCTTCTCATCTAGTAACAACAAGGTCAAATATGGCATTGCCCAAAGGCCCTTTCTTTGTCCTTCTGTGACAATACAGGATGCACATTATGCAATGAGGGAAGGGGTTAATGTTCTACACATGACTTCATACTTGGAGATGGCATGCAAATAGCAGTGCCACCTATCCAGGTTTCATCCAGACAGTTTAGGAACAAAGAGTCCCAGATTTACCTCTATATGTCTTGGGAACTGCTGGGCCAGTGGTACGTCCAAGTTCCAGAGAGGAGAGATTGTGTGGAAGAGCAATGTTGCGGGTGGGTAGAGGAAGAGGGAGATGGGTGGAAGCGTGCGCTCAAATACAGTAAGGAAACCTAAATATGCATGGAATAGGCATAAGGTTATCCTGAAGACCAAGGACCAAATATGGTTTAAGGACTTTACAATAGGCAATAGGCAGATTAGATAGATAAGAGTGGATAGGGGATTGAAGAAAGAAGAAACTGAGCAGGAGACACTGGGCAAAACTAGGAGAATTTCCAAGTATGTCTGTATAGTTCTTTAGAGAATAGAAGGTTGAACTTGTAATCTTATTAAACTAGATACTAATACATGACCTTGCTTTCAAGATGTTAGCATTCATGTTACAAAATGCAATTACATGAATGATAGACTACATAAATTACAGTTTAGTTAAACTACATGCATTAATAACAACCTACTCATTTTGTGCACTATGTCTGCTCAGCTTCCTACAAAGTTCCCTAAAGACATAGATATCTTTCATTTTTGTTTTACAAAACATTCTACTAATTAGAGTTTGTTTAAAATCAGATGCTAAACTGAATAACTTACCATATCATGCATGAAAAATATACAGAATTCCCCATACAAAGTAAAAAAAACTGTAATTGAAAGTTAATGATAATATAAACTTTGTATTTTGACAAAAATAATAAGCCAAAGTTACCTTATGTGTAGATAAATATTTTCAAGGCTTTGTATCCAATTATTCTTAAAGCAACATACATAATAAGTGTTGGGCAAGAAAAGTGAAGAGGAAATAAACAGGGGATAATGTAGGAGTTATCTTGAATGCATGTTTCTGATTTATTTGTTACATATAGACATAGGTGGAGAGAGCCCTAATTGCAAGCTTACAATCTTAAGGGATCCATCACAACTATAGAAATCATACCCCAAAGCAAAATCAGCCCGGTGCTCTAAAAAACCCAAAGTCCTCCTTCTTTACGAAAACTTCAGCCATGCATTTAGCTGCCTAATCTTCCGATGTCTTTCTGGTATTGCACATGGCACAAGTATCTCAGAGAATATTAGAGTTTATTTTCATCAATCTTACTTCCTAAATCCCTAAAATTACCTTTTAGGACTCTCTGTCTTCCTTTAATTATGTCATTGGTGCCAATGTGCACCAAAACAGCGGAATTCTATCCAGACCCCTCCCAATAACCTCTCCATTCTGTCTGCAACATGCCGAACCCGGGCACCCGGGAGACACCAAACCATTCGATTGTTGCCACAGATTACCCTGTCTATTCTCTTAATAATAGAATTGTCGGAAACAGCACTCCATGACTTTCCCGGGCCCTTCGCCATCCTGCAGGCTCTGCTCCTCGCTGGACCCAAGAGATCCGGCATCCTAGAGCTGTCCCACGCTATCAGTGAGCATCACCATCTGGTGAGTCTATGTGACACACCCGTCTACTCTGACTCTTAAATGGACTTGATAAGCCTCAGCCTGCCAATTATTAAGATCAATAATTAATTTAATTAAGAAAATTTAACCAGTTTACTATCCTTAACCCTATAACTCTAAGCTAATTTTGACCCTCTTTCTTCCATCCATTTGGTCTCAAATTCCCTATTGAACTTCTTTTACATGTTTATTTTTTGTTTCCATGGCAACCTGATGAATGAATGAGATTTCTGAAAACAAAAATATGAAGAAAATGTTTCCCCCGAATGCAAAAACGAACACAAACTTTCAGCAGGTGCCAAAGTCTACTTTATAAGGAGCTAGCCATGTAAGTCTAGCTTCAGAAAATGTTAATTAGGACAGAAATTGGGTGCAAAAGTGGCATGGTTAAACCCAGAGACCCAGGGAAGCAGTTCATTGCCTGAAGCTCTATGTTAAACACAGAGAGTTTCTGGGTATGGCAGTGAGGTCTGGTAACGTGTGTGGCCTCTACATTTCCTCTCCCCTTTCTAACTTGTAACTCTCTTACCTCCTCTTTTGATCTTTCATAGTGGACTACCTCCCCCACACCCCAGATTGACCTGGTCTTCTCTGACCTCTGTATTGCCTCCCAGTTCTCAAGCACTGTTTGTCTCTCAACTGTCCTCCACCTCGAAGACATCCACTAACCTATAGAAATCACCTTAATCCACTGTTGTTAACTAACACACTTCTACCGATCCATTTCAATATCTATATTTCCTCCTGACTTGATGTTGTGTCAGACCCATAGGAGGGTTGTCGGGAGCGAGTGCAGGTTTCAAATCTGCTGAAGGATTCTGTGCAGGGTGACTGCGGTCCACCAGATGTTGAGCCCACTGGCTTTGAGAAGCCAAGTGCAGAACCCTTAACCAGTTTTGGCAGGTGCATGCTTTATTATGCTCTGCAAACAGAAATGCACAATCCAGGTCAGAAGGTAAATACAGAATAGAAGCAAGTGGCAGCACGAGAAATGAGCCAAGATCAGGGTCACAGGTGCAGCAGCAAACAAGTAACAAGCCAAGGTCAAGGTTACAGGCGCAGCAGCAAAATGAGTAACAAAACAACCATATGCTAGCATCACTCCTAGATGATTTTGCTCCAGCTGTTGCATACCACCCCCACGCATTTCTATCTCAGCCATCTCCAAACAGACCTGTTACCTTCAATGGTGCTTTCTTACGTCTTAATGCCCGTGGAAGAAATTAATGCTTCGTTCAAATACCTCTTCTCACTACTTCACCTGAAAACATGCTTTATTTCCATATCTCTTACCTTTTTGGCTACCCTGTTAATAACTTGTTTGGTAAAGGTGATACCTTTATTGGCTAACTGACATATAATCGATTTCAAGCTTTCAAGACCATTTGGACGTAGGTGGTCTCGAAAGCTTGCAATCCATTAAACGTCAGTTAGCCAATAAAGTTATGCTTTCTCTCTTTCTATGGCTAACACGGCACAACACTATACTCAACTCTATATGCAACTTGATCAACCTGCCATTTGCCTGGTGTGTCAGAAGGCCAGTCTGAGCCTGTGAGGTGGGTCCTTCGCTCAGATAAACATATTTGCTGTTATTTGGCCACATCATTGATGAGGTCAGGCAATGACGCTGGGAAATAAGGCTTGGCTCAGAGTTGCCATGCCAATTCATCCCAAAAGTGTTTGAAGGAGTTAAGGTGAGGGACCTGTGTAGGCCAGTTAGGTTTTTCCATGCCACTTCTGGACATACCTCACTGTGCTCACAAGGGACTTTACAAATTTCCAAAATGTATTCTCACTGTAGCAAAGGGGCCTAGCCTGAAAAATGAAAAACAGCCACAAACCATAATGCCTACTCAACCAACCTTATAGCTGGAACTATGTGATCAGGGTGGTAGTATTGTCCATTTGACAAAGGCAAATGTTATTCATCACGCAATATAACAGATATATCAGTCAGATGAGGAGTTCCTCAGTGACCTTATACTGACCTTGAATATATTAATACATTAGAATGTAGCCTCTTAAGCACATTTTCCAGTGCAAGTAGTCTGGTTTATTTATACACTCTTTATAATAGCAAGTAGAATCCCCTTATTTATTTTTTTCATGCCTCTTTGTTAATTTTAACATTTTAAAATATCTTTGATGTGAATCGGTGTCCAATTTGAGCTGTTGCTTACTGTAGGTGAAATCATTTTGTTACAGAAACATCAGAGAAATGTGTCATGGGTTTTATAAATAATTTAATGTCTGGAGTATTTTTCAATCTCAGTGATCAAAAATGTAACCTTGGAAAAGTCATTCCATGTCAACAATCTGTTGTCCAAACATTTGCACTAATCATACAGAACCTTATGAAATCTTTTAAAAAACAACTTTTGCAAGAAATGTAATAGAAAGTAATACAGTAGCACTAAAATGATTCAATAACATTAATCACGGTGGTCAGAAAGAACTCCAGACATTAAAGGCAAAGGTTCATAAATCTCAGTGAGGCAGCTGACAGCTTTAAAGCATTCACAAAAACTTTAATGCATCGGGCTCTACAAAGGTGTCCGATTGAAACATTCAAAGGACACTGGCTCAGATACTTTATTCCCAGGGATTGGAATCAACAAAGTGAGCAAAGTTAGCAGAATATATTTAATTCTGAAAAGTGGTGATGGTGGATGAAAATGTAATCTATACTGTGGCCAGCTGCAAGTCATGTGACATGACCAGGGTGCACTATCCTGGGAGTTTGTTCCTGGGACTTTTTCCATATTTCCATTTCTCTCTGTTGCATGGCGTGATCCTGGTGTTACGCGATACAGCCCCCGCTTGGCAGGATGAAAAGAAGACTATGCTAGTAGCTTCAAATAGGAACTGCTGGACAGAGAAGATCAAAGGGCTGCGAAGAGGTGACCTGGGGGCTGTAGAGAGTGAAAAATTTGTGGCTGTGGAAAGGGTGACTTAGTAGGGACTTTCGAGGGGTAGGAATGTGGTGGCTGAGGAGGGGATGAAATTTTGTGTTTTGTAATTATCTGGTGATCTTAATGTCAGTTGATATGTTGTTTATTTCATGATGCCCGTGCTTTTGCAGGCATTAGCATTTCTGTGGAAGCAGGAAAAAATCACAGGTTATTCACAAAAAAATTACTTTTTTGAACAGCTCTACTGACAGACATAATAAAGAACTGAGGGTGAAATGATTCCCAATGTTATGTGACCACTTGCTAAAATGTGAGGTTGCTCACAGCTTAGAGGGGAAGCTGCAGTTGAGGTAAGTAGGTGAGTGAGGGAAATAGAGATGGGGATTGTATATATGTTAGCGTGTATAATGTATGTATTAATTATGTGTGTGAGCATGGGCAAGGTTGGCATTGATAAGCTGTTTGGGGACAAACATGGCAGAGACAAGCTGTCTGGGGACAAAGATGGCACTGAGAAGTGGCTGGGGGACAAAGATGGCACTGGAAAGCTGTTATGGGACAAAGGTGGCAGTGCTAAGCTGTTTGGGCACAAATATGGCACTGTTAAGCTGTTTTGGGACAGATGACAAGCTGTTTGGGGGCAACATTGGCACTGTTGAACTGTTTGGGCACAAAGATGGTGGTGTGTGTATGGAGCAAATGGTGTGTGATTGTACAGTTACAGCTGTTGCTATCACACACATCATGCTCACATCTGACCATGTGCTAATTAAACTAATTTGAACATCTCTGATCTTTCTAGTATAGTTGACATGGATGACTGATCTTGGTGAAATGGCTGAATTTACACTCTGTTATTTTTTTTATTAAAGATTATTATGTCTTAAAAACAGCTAAAACATTCAAAACGGTGCACAAAACAACAGAATATACAAGTAGGTACTCAGTATCCACACTTAACATACAGAGAGAAAGAGGTGTAGCTCAGCAAGGAAAAGGAAAAGCCTAAAGAGAATGGGTTGGACCAAGAGATTAAAAAGTGGAATTTACAGATGAAGGGGTGGAAGAGGTATAGCATGGACAGGAAGGGATGGGGAAAATAAATATTAGGAGGCGCATGACTTTTAGTCCAGTCTAGTGCAGCACAAAACCTAAATACACCTCTGGGCACTTGATATAAGCCGTCACCAAACATTCAGAAAAGCTATAGCACACATACAATGTCTCTAAAAAACACATACATTTACTTACCTTTAAAATAGTTCAAAAATGAATTTGACCTAAAGTGTTAAAAAGACGCATGTTAAAAAGGCAGATAAAAGTGCCGTTTAGGTCATTTGAAGTAGAAATGATTATATTAATGAAGACGTATTGTCTCCTTATATAAATCATTCCTAGCTGATCCCTTAGCACACATGCAAGAAAAGACATATATAGATATATCTGTTAATTCATTTCTTATTAAACCTGGAGATGATTCACTGAGTTTTGTCTTTCTTGCAAAACCTAATAACAGCGAGTTATTTTCCCAGAGCTCCCCATTGCTTTAAAAGTCGACCTCACTTTATGTCTCAATCTGTGATGATCTCATCCATTACGAATTGGCAGCAAGACATCAGCAGCATGCCGTTTGCCACAAAGAAATAGACCATGATTTAGGTTCAAGATTATTTTGATGAATATCAAATATATATTTTTGAACAATACAGATCATTATTTAAAATAATAATGTATATGTATCCCGAGTAGCCACATTTAATAGCAGGAATAATGAGCAGTGCTGGGCTTATATACTTGGGTAAAAGGCTAGATAAGATAACTGAAGATGAGCATCAATTTGGCAGTGAAGGAGCCCAATCATTTAAAGGCAGTAACTGCTGGGATTCTCCTGGTTAATAAACGTGGGTCTAAAAAATTTCATAAACCAATGCACTTAGATTTACACTGTTATACAGGCTGTGCACTCACTACGTTACATTGTAGCAGAGTGACATTTCTTCAGTGTTGTCACATGAAAAGTTACAATAAAATATTTACAAAAATGTGAGGGGTGTACTCACTTTATGTGAGATACTGTTATATATATATATATATATATATATATATACCGGTGTGTGTGTGTGTGTGTGTGTGTGTGTATATATATATATATATATATATATATATATATATATATATATATATACACACACATACACAGTATTAGTATTGGGCAATCTAAAAGAATTATATAGGTGTATTGAAAGGTTCCAGTATAATCTGCATGTTAGGTTTTTGATAACTTGCCATAATTCTGGCATGTATTCAAGCCCTACATACAATCCCAGTAGCTGATTGCACAAATAAAATGATTTGATGGGATTGAAATACTGCTTATTTCATTATTCCACTACCTTCACGTCTCATTATACAGTTTTCAGCTACTAAACTGCGGTGTGGATCTGTACACACCAGGGAGGGTTGGAATGCAGTGCATAGACTATTAAATGTTTGAAGAAGTCTCTTGTTGGTCCATTAAAAGATTTTACAGCCTGCTCTGAATCAATAAAACTGTGAATAGCAACGAGAGCAAAGCTCTTAAAGCAAGGCATGGCTATCAAGCCCAGTTTGTGGTCTAATGTTCGGCTGCTACTTGTTATTCTGCAATGATACAAAGGAGATCAAAATGAAAACCTTGAACTTGAATACCTTGATCATTCTTATACTTGAATAAACTGCTTGAACTGCATTATTTCTCTTCATAATCTGAACTGGGAATGTACAATTAATGAAATCAAACCAAGCCATTACATTATTGCAAAAATATACTTTTTTATGGTATTGTAAAAAAAAATGAAATAAAATGTTTCCTTCTGATTTCCTTGAGCAAAGGGTTGAGATTTGCAGGGATGGGTGTGAAGAATAGAACGGAATAAAGGGAATAAGAGCATGTGATGGTGAAATAAGGTTAAGCAGGAATGAAAGCTGATGTGAAAGCCTTGCCTTTTAAAACACAAGCACTGGACTGCAAAGCGGGAGAAAGGTGGATTGTAAATGCCTCTCCTAAAATGTGACCCCTGTTTATCAGAATTTAAATGAACCCCTTCTATATGCTTTCTAGTAACAGTCAAAACATCTCTTGTAGGAACATAATATAATATAATATAAAAAATATATATATATATAGAAAAAACTGGATAAATAGAAATGTAAAGCAAGTGCAACCAATAATGATGAAGAAAATCAAATGAAAAAAATCACACTTAAAAACTTGTGAAATGATGTGTTTTCCATACATACTGTGCTAGAACTTAAACCAAATATGTATACTATATAGAATCCGCTTCAGTCACAGAATGTAAGAAGACTGCTGAACACACACATATGCAGCATATGGACGTATGCTGCCCATAAATCAATATCTAGACAATGCTCTTTCCAGTAGAGTACAGACAAATGGCAATGCCAACCTGAGAGATGGATAACCTGCACATTTGTGGCTCCAGGTCTCTTAGAGGCAAGTGTTCTGAAATTAAGGAAAAAAGTTCTATTCTCTATTAGAGCACCGTAGTTACAGACCTCTATGGAATGCTATAACGAGTTCAAGTTTTCTCCATGAAGACAATGACGTTTGCTATAACCATTCCACTTAATTTTCTAAAATCTATCTATGATTTAAAATGGAAGGTTTGCGCTATGGCTGCATGGCTCACGGAGTACTTTAGTGTGCCTTTTTCTATAGCATGGAGGTCAGGGACACTAAAAGTTATCTGGACTTTCAATATTGTCTGTGGCAATATTCAACATGTGTCAGAATTTCGTGTGTTTCCCTTCAGGTTAAGGCAAAAGCAACATATGAAGGAGATAATAAAGAGCATAATGAATATTTTTCAGTTTGCCATTGCTGTGGATTTCAGGGAAATCTATTTTAGAGCACCCGTTTCTCTACCTAATCATAGATACTTTCTCCAGTTATTCTGCAATTTTAGTGCTTGCATTAGAAATGTATAGCAACGTTTAACCACTTAAGGACCAGGCTGTTTTCTTTAAACTGTTTGTACCCAACCTGACGGAGGCCATTTTAACATTGTTGCGGTGCTTATGTTTAGCTATAATTTTCTTCTCTCTCATTTACTGAACCCATACAAGTTATTTACAAGAAGGGATTTCTTTCATTAGATGCCATTATTTTGATCATATCATCTAATTTACTATTAAAAAAAATCTGTTGAATAAATAAATTCGAAAAAATCATGTTTTATGACTTTTATTTGAAAAAATAGTCTGTTTTTTAATGTTTTTATGTGTTTTTTTTTTTTACAAGTAGCCTATAGGTATTTTAACTCTTTGCATGTACTAAGTTTGAAAAGCCCGTTGAAATTTGTGGTAGTGATTTTTTGTGCGTGATTTTTTTTACACATATTGTACTTTAGGTGTGAATTTAGAGCTATTGGTACGTGTTACTGCCAAACAACAAAACACCACAATATGTGCTCAGCAACATCTCCTGAGTACAGTGATTCCACCCATGCATTGGTTTGCTGGGTTGTTTTGGGGCTAAAACACCACTTTTGGGAGGTGCACATTATTTAAAAAAACATCTGGCCAGCCTGTGCCCATGTCCGGTTTTGGACATCTTTGAAGCCAGCCATTGCAATTTACCCCATTAAACCATATCTTTTTGAAAACTAGACACCCCAGGGTATGTCAAATGCTGATATTTTAACTCTTTCTAATTTTATCGATCTCAGGAGGGCGGTCACAGGGTGCTCTGGTGAGGTTTTGGTGTTGCTGAACGCCTCGAGTGTGAGGGAGTCAATGAGAGCGAGTAAGCGTGAAAGTGTGAGAGATTGTGTAGGGATGTGAGAAGATGAGTAAGCGTGAGCGAGGGTGTGAGTAAGCGTGTGAGAGAGTAAGCAAGAGTGTAAGACAATGTATGTGAGAGTGAAAGTGCTAGAGAGTGTAAGAGTGAGTGAGATTGTGAGAAAGTTAATGAGTGTGAGAGAACTTGTGTAAGAGTAACAGCATGAGTAAGAGTGTTAGTAAGAGTGAGTGAGAGTGTGAGAGAGTTAGTGAGTTTGAGAGAACACGAGTAACAGGGAGAACATATGCAAGAATGAGTGAGAGAGTGAGGGAGAGCATGGGTGAGAATGAATGAGTGAGGTTATGGGCATAGGTAATGGTCATAGAGAGTGTAAGAATGAGTGACATTGTATGAGAGTGTGAGAGCATATGATTAGAGTGAGAGTGTGAGTAAGAGTGTAAGAGAGTGTGAATGAGTGAGTCTGTAAGAATTTACTAAAATTCAGTAAATTTGCGATTCATACAAATCTAAATGCACAAGTCTAATAGAAAGTGGGAATTAAGGGGCTATCAACATAAATAAATTCTGCAGTGGATTTATCAATTATGCCTAATTTTAATCCATCATCTATTAGGGACCTCAACAATTCTAAATCATGTTCCCACTTTTATACCATTATATTTCATGCAGTTAGAGCTGTTTCTTTAGCTATTCCACATTATGACTACAGAATGGATAAAAGTCTATTAATTCTATATTTTTTCAAAGCAGGGATCATGAATAATAACAGCAAATCCCAGATGTAATAATACTGCTCAGCAAATAAGCTTCAGGAATGCAGAAATGTAAGTTGCATCAAATGTAAAATACAATCAGTGTTTACCCATCTGAAAGTTTATTATTAGTTTGCACAAAGCTGGAAAGGTCTGTGGAAGCAGCTGGTAGATCAGATGGCCTTCTACAATATGCAAGGACAGAAACTTGATTTTTTTGTAAATAACCATCTAAATGACAACAAATACTAGCATATAATTTACCACAAGGTCAAATTACTAATTACCACCAGGAAAAGAAAAACAAATTATATATATATATATATATACACAGTCGCGTATAAAATACACCCTCTTTTAATTCCATGGTTTTACTTATCAGGACATAATAACAATCATCTTTTCCTAAGCATGTCTAAAAAAATAGGTAAATACAACCTCAGATGAACAAAACCACATTATATATTACACTATGTCATGGTTTATTCAACAAAAAAGTCAAAATGGAGAAGCTATGTGTGAAGAACTAAGTACACTATTCCATATTAATTAGGATGCTAAGTAGCAGACAGGTGCTGCTAATCAGATGCCCTGTATTAATTGATCATCTTCCCAGAAATGGGGGTCCTAGCAAATTCACCTCAAGGTGTAAATCTCAGAGAAATTGCAAAAAACCCAAGATTTACATCTCAGACTCTACAGGCCTCAGCATGTTTGGAAGAGTTGCCAGAAGAAAAAGCCTCTTCTCTCTAAAAAGAACATGGCAGACCGGTTTAGGTTTACAAAGTTGCATCTGAACAATCCACAAGACTTCTGGAACAATGTCCTTTAGACCAAAGTGGATATGGCCAAAATGCACAGCACCACATGTGGTGAAAACCAAACACCGTATATCAGCACAAACACCTCATACTAACTGCAGTGATAACTTGGGCTTGTTATGTAGCCATAGGACCTGCGAACCTTGCAGTCATTGAGTTGACTATCAACTCCTCTGTATACCAAAGTATTCTAGAGTCAAATGTAAGGCCATTTGTCCAACAGCTAAAGCTTGGCCGAAATTGGGTCATGCAACAAGACAATAATGCCAAGTAACCAGTTTCATCTAAGGCAGTGGCTTTGACACTTGCCAGACCCCATTTTCCTTCTTTTCAGCTGGTGTACAGTCTCTTGGTCTTGTTGGACTTGGGCTGGAAACCTCCGTACATTGTGAGTAGCGTCTGAGTCTTCAAGTCTGCAGCCTCTGTGTCCTCCATTGGTCAGCTCACTATGCCGGCAGGGTATCTAATGACTGTCAAGGCGTATGTGTTGATGGCACAGATCTTGTTCTTCCCATTGAGCTGGCTCTTCATGATTTGCCTTATACTTGGATGTTACTGCCATACTGCCTCCTTATCTTGGTTTCCATGTTTCTGTTGGATACCAAGGTACTTGTAGCTGGTCTGTATGTCTGCTATGTGGCCTGCTGGTGGTTCCACCCCATCGGTCTTAAGGGCCTTCCCTTTCTTTACTACAATCCGGCTGCATTTCTCCAGTCCAAATGAAATCCCAATGTCTTCACTGTCATTCCGTGCCAGGTGGATCAGTGAGTTGATGCCTTGTTCACTCTTGGCATACAGCTAGATCTCCCTTGTAACTGGCCAACTGAGCGGTGGAGAACTACGGAGCCTGTAAGCCCTATAGGGAGATCTACACTCAGTTTTCCAGCAGAGGCACGGCCTCTACCCCCTCACTCCATACATGTCAGCCTAGGCTAAAATATGCAGTTGGCTTGATAAATTATGATATTAACTGTATTTTGAGATGTACTGTTCAATGAACCTTGCATTTGGGCATAACATGTAATGGAGGAATGGGGAACCTTTAATACAAAATGACCCATATAAATGTTCAGTAGATGCTTTTTCACATCTGGTTGTCTATGCAGTATTTCAGTACTCAATTGATCCATTTTGTCAATGGAATTTCTTCCTATCCAGTCCATTCCAGTGACTGTTAATATGTTCAGAATACAGGCTGCCAAATGCATTGCTCTTTTTGGGCAGTCTGTGTGCCAAATGTTTTTATGATCCAACATTTTACTAGGCTTTGTGGCTGCCTTTGCCCATCTGGCATGAATGCTGCAAGCTTTCCCCTGCAAGGCACCTGCAGACAACTAAAGTTTTTCACTGTCTTTTTATTTCTGTGCAGTAATTCATCAGAGAACCTTCCCTGCATGTCATGGCCCTGAAACAGCTGCTCCTTGCTCTCTAATGGATTCTGTCACAAAACTGATGGTTCTTGCACACATGCAAAAAATGAACTAGAAATGAATACGAGATAGCAGCTCTATTATCTTGCAGTCAATATCACTGAGCAGTCAGCTTTAAGGTTGTGGATGTAACAAATCTGATAGAGTTTATCAAATAACCCTGAAATCCTAGCAGCCCCAACAACATGAACACATTTTATTAGGGTTTATCCCCACCACTGTATATGACAAGCCTACCACCCCGACCCACCCCCCATTGGCGATAACCATATGACATGTGATAGTTCACTGGCAGGCATAGCAACATGTAACACTCTAGCTGGTTTAAACTGTGATTCCCAAGACACTCAACTGCCAATTGGTATCACAGCCACATGAGTACATTGAAGGGCCCCTGTGCTTGTGATGAAACTTTCTTTCTTACAGCAAACATGAAATGTAAACAACAAAGTTACAAATACTTTTCCAGTTCCAAAATATTAATCAACATGTTATAAATACGGTATTCTCAACAGCTAGGTAATTAAAAAAATGTGCATTCCATTCTGAGTATCTAGATACATTCATATGGCTTCTTTCTGTCTTCATTCTTATAGACTGTGGGGAGATCTGCACATGCCATAACGGTTCTTACCATTATTACCAGTATTATTATAAATTGTAACTGAAAAGAGGTGGATGACTTCTAAACATATATTTTGGATAAGGTTTAACATAGAGATCTAGATCCTACAACTGCTAGCTGCTGCCCTAAAACTAAAGCAATGGCAAGCCTTGTGGGCGCAGGGGTAAAGCAGTTTGTGAATTTGGTTATATAATCTGCACCAAAATAACTAGACTAAATTATGCTAATTAGGTGGGTTGGGCAGAGTGGGCGGAGCATTTGGAGCAGTGGGTGTGGTAAATTTTCAAGTAATTGAAAGCTGCTGACAACTCTGGTTCATGGTCTCTGGCATGTATAGATAAATAATCATAAATAATCAAAATATAAAAGAGTGGAAGGAGATAAATATATCTTTCCAAGATGCTCCAGTATTAGGCCACCATTCCTATCCACAGGAACCTTTAAACAGAATATAGTCCCAAAGCACACAACACAACACACAACCACAATATTAACAAAGAAAGTGGCTCTCACAACATGCTTTGAGTCTCAACATCACCTGCAGCAAATCCCATTTGACATCTGGCTAGTGTTAAGGAGCCATATAATGCGTACCTCTTTAACAATATAAAAATACTGCAGTCTTTTTCAACAAAAAAGTCAAAAAACGATAACAACAAAACAGTGACTCAAAAGCTATTAGTTAAAATCCATAGTAATAATGTGCTGTACAGAGAGTCTTCATGTTTGTTGATGAATTGCTGTAAACAGAGCAAATAGAATCCAGCCATGACAGTTTGACTGATCCATTTCCCTTGCAAATTATACACCGTACAATGCTGTGCTTTCTTTCTGTATATTTGGATCATTTATTGTAGAAATATCAAGTGTAATAGTGTATGTTTTAATTCTCACAGCTATTCATTCTATTTTTTCTCATTTTTTTAACCATTTCGATGAAAAACTTGCATAGAACCTGGGCAATGTAGAAGCATGTGCAGTGTTCACAGCTCAAGATCTTTCTACATTTTATAAGAAACGATCAAGGGCCAAATAAGTTAAGGCTGTTTTTACCATGTAGATTTTTACCCACGTAGGTTTCTATATATGTTTCTATATATACTGTATATATATATATATATATATATATATATATATATATATAGGGGTAGTAGAAGCATTATTAAACACACCAGACAGGCCAGAAGGCTTGTTTTTCCCTCAGAAATCTCATGGTGCTGCCACAACAACAAGGGATTCTGGGTAGGCGCATGCAAATAAGGACAACAATGATCACCTTTTGCCTCTATATCCACTTTATACATGGAACCCTTGAAAGTAATTGCCCGCTGTACAAGACAGCCTTTAGACAAAACTCAGGTAAGAGGTGCAGTAGGCAGATCAGCACTCATGGACAGCTGTTTCGTCCTTAATGGGACTCGTCAGGATGAGGTTGTGATACTGGGTTAATACTTGAGGCTTGGGGAAGCACGAGAAATACCAATAACAAAAGTTATGGTGGGTAAAGATGATGGAAAACCCTTCCACTTAAAAGTAAGGGGGTAGTAGAAGCATTAAAGTGGATATAGAGGCAAAAGGTGATCATTGTTTACCTTATTTGCATGCGCCTACCCATGTGGTTGTGTGATTTCTGAGGGAAAAACAAGCCTTCTGGCTTGTCTGGTGTCTGTAGATGAGTGTTTAATAATACTTCTACTGCCTTAATTTTAAGTGGAAGGGTTTTCCATCACCTTTACCCACCAAAACTTTGTTTATTGGTGTATATATAGGTAAATATATAGGTATATATATATAGATATATATAAAAGTTAAAAAGTAGAGTTTTGGTAATCATAACTTACTCAACTAAGCAAATTGCTTATTCTAGTAAACCCCCTGCCTTATAGCCACACATTTTAAAAAGTGTCCCTTTTTGGCTGTTTGAAATTGATAGATTCAGTCAGGCTAAGATTAAAGTCTGGTACTTTTATTAATGGAAAAGTCATAATTCTTTTGCCAAACTCTCCCCGGATCTATAATAACATTGCTCTAGGAAGCAATTTAAAACATTGTTCAGTAAAGCAGGGTGCTATTCAGTTTCAGACAATGGCTGGGATGCCAAATCCACAATAAATCCCGGCTCCTCGCAGCTCTCTCGGGCACTGCACATGTGCGGACGGGGGCTCCAACTTGCAGATTGAAAATTATAAAGGAAGCACGGTGACAAAGCAATCCCAGCGCAAGAGAGGTTTATTAAGGGTTACAAATCAACCACAACAGCTGCATAGCTCCACACCTAATGGGTTTGCAGAATGAGAGCTTGCTCATGTGCGAAATGTTAAATGAAGTTAAATATGTTTTCCCTGAGACCTGGATCCTTCTCTCCGTCCTTCGTGACACAATGTCCGTCTTTTCAAAGAGATCATTTCAAATGTACGATTCCAAAAACTTTGTAGTAGTAACAATAATAATACTAATAATAAAATGGCAGCAAATGTGTTTAGAAAGAAATCTATGTAAGTAAAATCATTTTCTGTAAATAATCTTATTAAACCTGCATAATCTTAACATCTTCACCCTATGGCATTTCTTTGCATTAAGTATGAATTAATGAGTCATGAGGTCACCTAAAAATTCATGGTGGAATCCAGACCATTCCTCAACCAACTACCATGCAACGGCAGGAACTCTCTTTAAGTATTTGAAATATTAGGAGGGATAATGTGTTTAAAATACTGTGAAGATGTCGCTGTAATCAGAGAAGCATATGGAAAAGAAAGAACTGATTGATATGTAAATTAAACATGTTACAGATAGAAAAGGCTCTGTAAAACAGACCTGGCCATAGACGTAAGATGTTGTTCACATGGTAGTTATAGTGACTAATGCGTAATTTGCCCCCTCTCATGGAAACTATTGTAGGAACTCTAGATTGTAAGCTTGCGAGCAGGGTCCTCTTTACCTAATATATCGGTTTCTCTTTTTATAGTTTTGTCGGCCCTTGAATGTGTTTATTGTAATAAGCTCTTTCCACGTAGATTTCTGCAGGAAAATTATCCTCCGAGACCCACAGAGTTTCTATACGAAGATGGGGTTTTCGTTACCCGAGGTGGGCTTTCTTTGGAAACCATGATTATAAAGATGTATGAATAACCAAAAGATATCAGAAAAACATTTTCTATTGTAAAGTGTACGCCGCAAATACAAATGCGAAAAAAATTCATTAATTTACTTGTCTTGTGTTTGCGAACACCTCATACGCCTGGAATTTTCATATAGTGTAGCAGTTGTAGTTACAGGCAAATATTTAAAGGTGAGTTTAATTTTTATTAAACTTATTTTATTAAGCGTTTTTGCAAATTTGGTGAACTGGGAATTGTAGCCTTAATAGAACATTCTAAAACGTTCCTATTTATTTATTGTTGTCATTATTATTTATTATAATTACTTTTTTATTTATGGAACACTGGCCATTTCTGAAGCACTATTATAGTAGCACAGGATACAATATTAACAATATAGTGAACATAGGTAAGGTATACTTGTCCGAAGAAGAAGTCTCTAATCTAATATCAGTTGAGGAAATACCAGGATGTGGGCAGAGGAGGATAATTTAGGAGAGCATTTGGAGATCCGATTAGAGATATAGATGAGCAGAATTTTTAGGGCTCTGTACGTAAGGGTCAGGGTTTTGCATTTTACTACAGGCTGTGGGGAGGCAGTGGAAGGGCAGGACAGCAGACGAAGAAGATGAAGATCCATGGGGTAAGAAAATGAATCTGACAGTAGTGTTCAGAACAAATTGGAGTGGTAAATTAGAGAATTGCAATAATCCAGAAATGATATCATAAGAGAATGCGTTAGTATTTTACCTTTTGTGAGGAAAGGATGAATGCAAAAGATGTTTCCAAGTGAAGGTGGAAAGATCAACTGGATGTTAAGGGTGAAGCAGAGAGCAGAGTCAGATGTAACGCCAAGGCATGGTGGCGAAGCACACTCTAGATGACCAACGGAATGCCATGCGCATAACAGCAGTTTCAAACACTTAGTTAGATAACGGGGGTTATTGAGATGGTTGGAAGGTGTGATTTTTCTACCACAAGTAAAAATAATGTTATTTTTGTTACTATTCCCAGGGCAGACCTCTCTTGAAGCACAGGGGCTTAGAACAATACCTTCAATTAATTACCAGTTCAGCTGTAGCATGCTGTCAAAGCTAAACAGATGTTGGAGAGAAATAGCGAGCAGCAGAGATAACAGAAAAATAGGATTAAGAAGACAACTGAGTGTGAAGATATTGTATGCTAGAAGAAGCATTTAAAGATGCAGTCCCTTGGGGAGAATTTGGGAACTGTATGTGCCGTCTGGCACTATTCATGGGCTACCTCGGCAGACATAGTTCCTTGGGATGAAACAAATGGAATCACTCAAGGGTGCAAGAGCATGCATCAAATTAAGAGGATCTGCTATATCACAGAGTTAGTACATTTTATGATGTTTTCTGGTTTTTCCTGTTTGTTGGAGAAAAGCTTTAATTTTATTTTATTAAAAACACAAAAAAATATAATAAGCTCACAAAAAAACCTGAAAATCCTGTCCATATAATAATAAAACGGCTAAAAAAAGATAATAATAATAATAATAATAATAATAACTTCTATATACACACACATATAGGAGTTTTGTGACCACGAGAATTTGCAATCTAAAGACATTTTGTTTCATGTCTTAATTACGAGATGGTGTCATTATTTGGTATTAGGGTGGTAGTTGGGTGGAGGCATGAAGTAAATGTTATGGCTGGATTAAGAATTTCCATAGGATGAATGAAATCCCATAAGGAAGGGATAAGAAGCGTTTGTGACAGTAGTAAAGCTGTATGAAGGGGTTGTATTATTTAAGACTTTTTTATATTTTAGGGTTTGGATTTTATATTTATTTTTGCAGACATCAGGGTGTAGTTGGACTGGATTTTTGCGGTTAGTTTTACCCAATCAACATAGGTTCAAGGTCAATTCAATAGGGGAAAGTTGGTGGATAGAAGGTTCAGTAAGGAAACCATATGGAGATCTCTTTAGAATCAAAATTACTAAAACAATGTAAAATGCAGCAGTTTTTACGTTGTTTAAGGACATGTCCCTAAAACCCCTAGGATAATGTTCCTTGAGAATTGTATTGGACGTGATCTTCTTTTAATCAAGAAATGCTTTATGTTCAACCTTCAGGAATAGATTTTAAGTAACTGCTTCTGAACAACCATTATTTTCTACAAAAAACAGGAATAATGACCAATATTATCATATGACCAATATTATCTTGTCTGCTTCTAGAACATACTGTGTAGTTATTATTATTTTACCAAGAAAGAGCATTTGAACCTTGTTTGACATGCCTTAACCCCTTAATGACAAAGCCCGTACATGTACGGGCTCAAAATGCATTGTTTTCAATAGGTTTAGGAACCGCCCATTGTCCTTAAGGGGTTAAGTAGATACAATAAAAAAGAAAAAATGGTTCTGCACTCCAACTCCCAGGAAGCTGGGTGCTAACAGGAAAAAGGGACAGCATAAACCCTCTTGAAGCATACAAACAAAGAAAAGGAATCCCAGCACTCCAAACAGCATCCAGTCTCTAGGACACTTTATTAAGCGAGAGCAAACAAAAGCAACATTTCGGTCAAACAGGGCCTTTGACAAGCTTGATTCCTTTTCTTTGTTTTTAAGTAGATATAATGACAGAATGAATGCTGAAGTAAGGTTGCCATATTGCCCATTTTCCCAGGACACATTTACGTTTTAAATATTGCTGAACTGCATTGCATCGCTCTGGTATTGTAATGCAGGGGTACAAACTCTTTGGAGTTTCAGTTGCTTTAACGTAATGTTTCTTTAGCTCAATAATACATAATGCAAACAGACAATGCCCGTGTTCATTGGCAATCTAACTAACTATTTACGACTTGGGCAGCCAAGTTATTTCACACCAGTTCAGTAATAAATTAAGGGAAACTCTCGGAAGGCTGATCCCTCTTAATATTATAAAATTTTACTTTCAGAGTACATCTTCTTCTAATGTTTCAGGAGCCACTGATTGCTGCAACTTACTCTGGTCAATGATTTCATCCAAATTGAGGCACAGATCAGGAATCTTGCAGTCACATTCAGCTATTGTAGCAATAATACATCCAGCTAAAGCGATAGACAGACTTCCCTAGACACAGGTGCTGATGGGGACAAGATGGGTTTGACATAGTGGTAACCGAATCCATAGTCCATTTTAAGAGATCTCGGCTACTTTCTCATCCAGTTTCTTCTCGTATGCCATCCATTCTATGCCCTTACCACAAAGGTATTCTAATTTATTTATTATAACTCGTCTTTGTGGCTCGAGCCACTTGACGGGTAGCTCTGGCCTCAGCTATACAGAGTTTATTATTTGACACAGTAACCTGGTAGCTGACGGCACTTCTAGAAGTATGTTCTAGGAGTCTTTATTAATCCGTGATCATTTTATATTAGATTTATATTGGAACGCATTCCCCCCTCATTTACATTCAGGAAGCGCACAGCATGAAATAATTAAAACGTGCAAACCCCATGTAAGTTAAAGCATTTCTAATAACCTTGCTCCCAGTTGGCTTCATTATTTCTGCTTCTTTATAAAATATATGACAGTACTCTTGTCACATTTTTGCATATAGGAGTTACATCAAACATAAAATCAGCGAGGTATAGGAGGAGCACAATCTGTTTTTCTAAATACAATATATTCGTTCATTAACACTCATCAATAATTTTGGATACAGCGGATTTATTCTCAATTAGAGCAACTAGTAGCAAGTTTCAGATTTCCATTTAATTTAATTGGGACAGTAAATGAAAATTTGAATGTTTTTTTTCCAGCCTGGATGAACATACTGAACACGGCTGATAATTAATATCCTCTTTATTAGTGCATAGGATTTTAAAACACCATGTCATTTTCGGGCAGATTTTCCTTAACTGACAGTGAGGCCAAGGCAAGTCTCCTCCAGTTGACCCCAGACCAGTTGGACTTGCTCAAGAACCCTTCATCCCTAATTGCGCAGTGCGATGGACACCCCAAAGGTTGTTTAGTCCATTCCCTATCCATCCTCATGAATGTATTTTTGTACCGGAATGTTTTAGTCAGGAAATCAAAAACAGGGTGGGTGGATATCTATGATTCCGGGGTACATGCAACCCTCTGGGTAATGTGGAGGTACTCATATGCAGAGTAGGGCTGGCAACATTCAGTGGGAGGGTACTGCCAGGTGCCCCAGGAATAAAATAGCCCTGAACACATTTGGAGAAAGAGAACGTCAACTAAAAGGAATCCAGTCCTCACAGAAAGCCAATTACAGTGGGACAAAACCTTTAAAATCAGCCACATTTCCAGCCCTTCCTTGCTTGTTTGCCCAGCTTTAACCACAGCAGCCACATTTTACCTATTACTAAAGCAGTGTGGTAACAAAATGCTGAGCGATACAGAATGCAAAAGAGGAAAAGCCTCGGGCATGTCTGATACTACATAATTACAGGTGTTATTAGCAGATTTCATTAGTGACATGCTAGGGGGATCTATGATAAGGCACAGGTGGAACTGCCTCCCTCAGTCAGCCCTAGGATAGAGCCCAGCTGTAACACCACTGCTGGCAAATAACCCTTGCTCAACAATCCTTCCTAAAAGGTGACAGCTTGTTATGTTATTCATACTTATGTTACAGTTTCTCTTATAAATGCTCCATCAAAAATATAAGTTTATTAGTATTATTATTTATTATTACTGTTGTTGGGTCATTTAAGCACAAGTTAAGAATTGACAAGGAAATAGGGTTGAATGGAGTACATGAAAAGTGCATTTAAACTGGATGACATAAAAAGATATGATCTTCAAAACTGAAATGCAGTTTTTCTACTAGTGTTCCATTACATCATGAAGTGTTACCCTTATAGTTTTTAAGGATACTGTTTGGGTGCCCTGGATATGAAACTGCTGTCTGTCACTGTGAACCGTGCTGCAACCTCAGAAAATAAATAATAATAAAGAGTCGAAACATGTATCATCACCCACAACCTACACATGGAAGAGAGCATTGGTGCTGTACAACTGCATACTAGTACAGCTTTCATTATAATAATGTTACTTGTAACCGTAAGCTGAAAGACAGCTACACTTGACGATGGATAATAGGAGCCCAGGCCCGTGTACATAGAAAGTAAAGTTTTGAGGGATATATCCTGTTATCCACTTGCATTAATGGTACCCACAAAATTCATAAGCAGTAGTACTATTTGACCACTAGATGGCATCAGTCCCTCATTGTAAATAATTAGACATTTTAAAGACCACCTCACATGGACACAGATGGCTTTCAACTGCACATGTGGATCTGTCACAATGACTTATGCACTAATTGATTTGTCCTGACTGTGCACTCTCACTAAAGCATGACAACCAGTGCTGAAAACTCACGATTTAAAAAAGATAGAAGAAAAAATATAAACTGGTTAAACCAATAACCAATGACTTTGTAATGTTACCATATCTCCATTTACCTCTTTTGTGTATAGCTTTTCAAAGTTTCAAAATTACACCGCTACCTTACCTTTGTACATATGCAATATTTACGTTAGGGATATAAAAGGATGATAAAAGACATAAAAGAAATCAAGACTACCTTTTGTTCTGATCTTCCTACTCTTCAATAAAAAATGATCCAAGTTTTATCTGTGTGTTACATCGTGATTAAACCATCAGATTCACTGGAAGTGCCTAAAAACTATAATGTACCTTTGAAAATCTTCATTAGGAATTTCCAGTATAAAGTCTGATGTGTGTTGATGAGCAAGGTTTGTATTCCTGCAACCCTTTACAGCCTGTAACAAAAAGGAACTGGGTCATCAACTTGGGGTAACTGCTGAATAAAACCACTGAATAAAGCCAAATTGATACTTAAGAACTCCTGGCATCCATGTTGTCGTTGTGCACCTTGCATCAACAAGAAAAGACTTTGGAGCTGTAAATAGAGAGGAAGCCTTTCTGGTATGGGCATAGCATACGCTATACCTTACACACACCAACAGCAATGACTTGAGACTGAAGCTCTCTGATCAGACATTAACAGACTGTAGTCTGTCAATTTATTGTTATTTTAATACCCTCAAATATAATGTGGATGGAAAAACAGCATTAGATAAAATAGTTTTCAAGGTTTGCACATTTCCAAACATCTGTCTTTACTTATGTATATTTAATTTATATTTATATATCACAATTAATCTACATAATATTTCTAAATAATGCCACACAAAGAAAGGATCTCACAAACCATTTACTATAATTACCTTTTCAAAAGAATTTAGATAGTGTTCAGCTAACGGAAATGACATGCAGTCATAATACACAGCTTAGATGTTAATAGTCTTTTATACAAGCTACAAAACCAGCTTATAGTTGGTACAAACTGACCCAGTTGGCTTATAGTGCTGAAAGCTACATAATAGAAACTGCAATGGAGCCAAGAGATAATACGTTTTCTCCAGTAACAAAAGCGCAGTGAGAGAATAGATTCCGCCTCATGAATATAGTGAAGGTCTGCCTTACATCAAACAGAAAAACGATATGGGGAGCTTTTTTATACATTAAAGATGTAGTGGAATAGATCAGGCACACTTGATACTCTGAAGAGTCACCCAAATTTGTATCTTTCAGTTTACGTAAGATCTTACTATTTTATAGACGTTGTTAAATCATGGAAAATATTAAAACAAAAGGAGGCTCGGAAGATTAGATGACATCATACCCTAGGCCAAATAATCTCAATGAAGATTAACAAATTTGTCACTCTGACTGATTGTTACAATTTTTTTAGTACTCCATTGTTTTGTTCAGTGTTTTCATTTTTTGTCTTTTTTACTTTTATGTTTTCTACTTTTTTTTTTATATCCATTATTTTTTTAGATTTTATTTTCTATGTTAATCTCTTCCTGTATTCTCTTTTATGTTTTTTGCAACTTGCTCTTTGTACTTTGCTTACACTACATATTTAGGTGTAGATTTTTGTCTACACTGGTTAAACCATCCATTTTACCTGGCCAGATTCTCACATGCATTTCCTACTGGGATCACTAAAGACAGTGTCAGTTTTACAGTGGAAAAAAACACTTCCCATTTCTTTGGTTTTTAACTTAGTGTTTAGTGTATGGGCAAAACTGCTCTTGTCTAGACTTTTGTGGATTTTGACATTTTGATAGTGTTTGCATGTAAAGTAAATCATTTTTGTCTGAATTATATATTTTATAATGTTAGCAAAGAAAGCAAATCACAGAAATTATAATTACATAACAATATATTTGGATAAAAACAGACTCTGGCAGTTTAGTTAACAGCATACTATCCTACATAGTTCAGCATTGTCAAAAACAAGGTTACGCATCTGTTCATCAAAGCTGTAATGGGCTCCGGGCATATAAATAGCAACAAATGTATAGAAATGTATCATTGATATAATGAATGCTGAACTCTCATCTCCATTTTTTGTTTCTCTTCACTAAGAAGAGATAGAGTGAATATTTAATGTGTGGCATGACCCAATTACAAGTTTCTTCTCTCATTTTCTATCATTTGTGCAGTCATGAAACTTCAGTGCTCGATCTTGAAATCTGCAATATCCCTGTGGATGTATTCAGCATGGATGATAATTAGAAATCAATCACTGGTCCCTGTTACACTCTGTATTATTTTTATCTTGTCCAATCTGTTGCCAACTACTTGAGTCCATTTAGTCCTGACTCCTGAGGAGCTAACTGGCCTACTTATGAGGCAGTGCCAGCTACACATGATTCCTTCTTTTGTCTGTTATTGTCAAAATTTCGCTGAAAAATAATATATTGTAAGAACTATCATTTAACAGACAATAATCATAGGATGGGCTAAAGCAAATAGCACGAGAGGGTAACAAAAATTACTATGGTAGTAAAACTATGATGCATCTCAACTCATGCCAACAGTAATGCAATAGTGTAAAGCTCTAAGTAATAGAGTAAGGCTAAATAATAGTCTCAATCGATGAATGATATTCTAGTTATAAGGATGCTGAGGGAATCATGAAATAATCAAATTCTTAAATCAATACTCTATTCAACCTCCAAAGATCCACACATCTGGGACCACACTTCAGCTCTTTCATGTTCTGAAAAATACCCCACTGAAATTCCATTGCCAATTTAATTTGCTTTTGTGGCAGATAGTTGATCTGTATTATCAACCCACCAAATATAATTTGTCATTATAAAAGGTATCTCTGCTTGCAATGAAACAAAGGCCAAGCTGTCAAGGGAGAAAAATGTTCTTTCTGCACGGACTCGTAGTATAATGATATCGCTGAAATCGGAATTAAGGGTAAAAAAGTTTAATGAACTTTACGTTTTCATGAAAATGTTTTAATGAAGCACTCAAATGCTAGTTTCTAAAGTGCCTACAGTGGGAGATGTGATGATTACAGACACGTGCTTGAACCACACTTCCTGTGCAAAATGTGTCATCTCCTTTGAGTCAGAGAAAAGGAAAATACTATCGCGTTTCAATCAAAGCAATTAGATAAGTATCTGCAAAGTATCTTTTCAAAAGATAAAAATCAAACCTACAACCATGCCTGTTAAACAAAATACTATTACTTCTATAATGTGGTACTTGTGTCTTACATTTTGGTCCATAAGTTCTCTCAAAAGCCTCCATGTATTAGCCGCATCTCCTCAACAGGTCCCATATTGTGTAAATCAACAGATGTTACTTCATCATTAAACTCAAGGTTAATAGTTTCATTGATTCGGATGAAATTTTCGATTTCGATTTGTTTGTGCTGCGTCTGTTTTGGTTCGGATTAAATCTGGGTCACTTTTTCAAACAACATTGGTGGCTGTCCCAAAGGGGGAGGCCCCTGACACCTTCAGGACTCAGGATCCACTCAGGATTATTCACTACAGGACCACCACCAACAGAAGCACTGCACCTAAGGATAGATATATCCAGCAGCATGCCATGGGACATGGCAAAAAAAATTGACCATTTTGATGAATTGAGTAAGGTGATATGGCAGCAGTAGTAGTAGGGCACTGGTAATGGATAGGCAGTAGACACTGGCACATATCCAGCCCCATTGTAGAGGACACTGAATTTTCTCCAAAATCAGAATTTTTTAAAGAATTGGTCCCTCAGAGTGACAGAGGTGGGAAACAGGGCAGGCACTGGCAGACTGAACCCCCATATTAAAATGAGCTTTGATCCACCAGAGTAAAGAAGGACATTGAGGTGAAGGGGCAGGGCAGGATAGAGGACAAGCACTGGCAGACAGACCAATGACTACCTCAGAATAAGGAAGAAGATTGTGGAGGAGCAGCAACAGTAGGGCACTAGGCCTGGGCAGGTAGGCACTGGGAGTTGAAAAACACATGTATCTCCTTGGGGCAGCAACAAATTTCCACAATAGTATAGAAATAAAAATATGTAAATCCCCAGTATCAATGAATATGACAATATTTTTGTGCTGTCCACATATGCTCGTAGCATAAATGGGCAGCTATCTTAAATCAACTAAATTCTACTCAGGAACAGAACATCAAAAAACTAAAACACACCGCGTGCAAGCACAGTCAAAGGCTTATTTTATCACAAATATTTTTTTGTGTTGATTAAAAACTAGAAGTTTTGTCTCTGTGGATTTTTAAAGTGAAAAAATGTTGAACAGATGTCTGCTGCAGTGCTGTATAAGTGTATATAACTGATATACATATATGCATACACTACTACAGCTTCTCCAATCAACAACCCACTTCCAATGCGGTATATGGAAGTTGCCCAAACTCGTCTGCCTTAATTATGACATTAACTAAAGATAGCAATAAGTCAGTGCCTAAGATGGGTCAACCCTTCATTTGTCTTTACTATGTCCTTAAAGCACTCTTTTAGGCTACTTAAACATCATTAAGCTTTCCTTCACGATTTAAAACTCAATTTAAAAGTCACTTCAGTTTTGTGTTTAAAAAATGCCCTTCATTGGAGCCTTCGAATGAAATCACAGCTACAAAGAATGAACGTGGTCTGTTGGATAAAAAACGCTAAAGAGGTGCTTTTACATAGCGCTTGTACCTCTTTTAAACAGTCTGATACAGAGAAGGAAGATATTTCTGCTTGACTATACCGTGCCAAACATTGTTTGCCATTTTTTCATTAAATATTGAAAGTTGCAAATTCTTTTCAATTTCCCCGCAGTTTTTTCTAGTTTTCTATGATTTTCAATTGTGTTATTTTTGAAGCAGGTTCCTTTCACCAAACACAAATAATTGTGTTTCTACACATTGGTCACTCTGACTTGATCTGTAGTCATATAGCACTTTTAAAATTACATTAACAAGTGACATTGAAGTAGATCCTCACGCAAAAAAATGAGAAGGACGCCCTCTAGGTGCCAAAGGAAAACAGGAACAGGCATAACAGATAAAGGACCAGTGGGCACAGCAAGAGTAAATTGGTACACTGGCACATGCTGTCCACGGTCAACGGTAGACAGGAGGCTGGCAGAACTCAGGAACCGAATTATCACCAAAGGCCCATGGTAGTCAGGAAGCAAGAAATACTCAGCAACAGGAATCCAAAATAATATTAAGCATACTAGTAAAGCACTAATGGCGCTATCACAGGCTATGTACAGCCACAAACTGAATATGCCTCCTTAGTCTCCCTCCTTAGTCTGGGCACTCCCAATGGTCCTTTAACTGTTCAGTGAGGCCTGGAGAATTACCTGAGGGACCCTGGGATGCCGGACGGAGCGCCCAGGAAAAGGGGAGTGAGCGCAAGGACTGTGACTCAGATCCCCTGCCGACTCCAGACAGCTTCCCCCGCTAGATAGGTTGTGATGATTCTGCATAATGTGTAGTTAAACTGTGGTGAGTTGTTTTTTCAAGATCTTTTCTCATTGATTATTAACTACATTATTCATGGATTCTTTTCCCTGGAGGAGGCAAATAAAAGAGAGAAACAAGGTCCCCAGAGTACATATTTGGTACAGGAAAACCATGCACAAAAATACAAAACATGAATGAGTTAACTTGCTTGGAGTTCTGTCCAAATGTGGTGGAGTATACTTCTGAGTCTTGCAAGAGCTTCTCTTCAGATGGTGGTTTGCAGAGGGCTTGAGATGTTTCAGGAAAGCTACAGGAGAGGAAAGACAATGTGCAACTTTCACTTGAAGCCATTTCTCTCATTCTTTACGCACAGACGCTCTAGGAAAGGCATTTTCTAGGAAATACTATATAGGAATACTACATCTTAGATGGTAGTGCCCTCAAAGGATGGTTTGATGAATATAATAAGGATATATACTTTAATCATCTGTGGCAGGAGACTAATGGGACATTTTGTGGGCACCTCTGGATTTGAAAATATTCAAACTTGTATAAACATCCTGATTGATGCATTCATTTCTATGTATGTTCGTCTACATATCTTGTTTTATGTCTGGCATAGAAACTCAGACAGAACAAGTATATTTAGCAGGTAGATTAACAAATTATTACAATAAACTTAAAATTGTCTAGTTTCAAAGGTATAACACTGTTCCATTACGCATTGTTACTTGTATAGCATTATAACAATTTTTACTATATGGTAAAATATGAGTGCCATCATTTCAGGTACAGAAACTGGATTTAATATTGTCATTTAGTGACATCTAGTGGAAAAAATGGATCTGATATACAGAAATGGGTTCATTCACTAAATTTGCAAAGAAGTTGTAGTTTTAGCACACCTAATTTAGAATTCGGTTTAGTAGCCCAGTCCCCGTGACCATCTCCGACAACTCTTCTGCAAACCCGACTTGTCTCCATCTAGTCCAAGTTTTCTTGAAGGTGTCGAACTTTTACTATTTGATACTGAGTAAATGGTTCCCATTGGCTTCATATCACAGTTGTCATCTATCTCCTCTTTGAAGTAACATATGCTTCCTGAATTGGAAGGTTTTTGCCTCAGGAAGGGGTCTACCACAATGGTCAAAACATCCCAACAGCCCACATGTATTTCAACATGGTTATTTCACTAATTTCCCATTTCAGTATCAAAAGCATTATTTTGTTGCATTTCTTTAGAAACGTGTAAGTAAATGCATTCAGACAATCTGCAACAGCAAAAAAGATCTTCCTCCCTACCCTTTGGAGCATGAAGTGTCATTTTCCAAGAGCCAAAATGAGCTGGAAACCAGCCCACACGTAACCTGCTGCTTTCCTGGATGTCACCCTGTAATATTATAGTTTCATTTTAAGTCAATATGTCTTTTCTGAGTCAAAATGTCCAGAAAAGTTCCCTGAACTGAGTTTTCAAAGTCAGCCAGGTTTTCTTGACAAACTTAAACATTTCATCAACAACTTTAATTTCAGCTTAAATTGATTCTGATATAAACCCGACAAAAAGAATAAAAAGATGAGATAGGTCCGTGACAATTCATCACTTCAAAAAGTCCTTGGGGCCTTGCATTAGGCACCCTGCAGAAGCGATACTTGGAACCCTTCCAGGCTACTAGCTACAGCATTTGAAATTATCAACATATCTATCACCAAACATATAGAGCTTGTGGTAACATGAAGCACCCTTTCATACCTGGGATCAAATCCTGTTGCCCCAGTCCATCTTTAATCTAAAAACATGGGTATGGCATTTGGTCACATCCGCTCCCCACGCAGGTCCCTCATACTATCTATTGATTTACACCATCATATTTCACCGATCTGTGCAATGGGTAAACAAGACATAGCAAGTAGTGCATCACATAACAATATTGACTTACAGAAACAAAAAGTAAGGAAGGTCCTGCTCAAACGAGCTTACCTGTCTAACCAGAGTTAGCCACAGCCATATACACCGCTAGCTTCATCCCGTATTATAGCCACATCCCCAGGAAAGGGATTTTATTGTGTAACCTTTTGAACTTTAAAAAAAACCCACAAAAATACTCTTCTCTCATGGATATCAAACAATTACTCAAACACAAATTGTTAAATATATGTGTGCCACAATAACAGGTCAGTAAACCATTTTTGGGTGGATTTTGATGTATGTAAGTTTAAGCTTTCTGGCAGAGCCAGTCAGGTGTTCTTTTACTATGTGTTGATATTTGATCCATGATGCCATGTATCCAGGTCCTTTGGCAGAAAAAAAGCCCCAAAACATTTATGAGCCACCACCATATGTAATCGTGTTCCCATCCTTGATTATAGTAGCCTGAGCTGCTCATCTCCTGTCATAGCCTGCACCGCCTGTGAGTTCTGGATTAATGTGAGGGACTATCAGACACCAGCAGAGAGGAGCCGCTCTACAGCAGATGTTTATTAACAGAGCCGGCTCCTCTCTGGTAGTGTCCATCTGCACCCAGGCAGGAAGAGTGGGAGGGATTTAGGTCACAAAGTATGCTCTGATTGGTTGTTCAGCCTCCTCCTTTTTCCTTTCAGCCACTGCCCTCTCTTTCTTGTTGCTGAATATTAAATGGGCTTGTGCCCCATCATAACAGCTGGTACCCTGCTGGTGAGAGGACTGCAGCCCCAGAGGAAGTGTCTCGAAGAGCAAAACCTGCTAGAAACTTTAGGTCAGTTAATTGCTTTTTTGCCCATCTTTTGTGTTGTGTGGTGTATGTAATATTATGTATTAAGTGTCAATATCCAACAGTCCTGCCCAATATCACAACAGATTGCCACGCCATTGGCTTATGTTACAGTGAAACATGCTTTGCACAGACCTTGGATTAGATGAGACATGATGAGATGCCAATAGAATGTGGCAACCTCAAAGAGAATCTGCAATACTTAACATTATGTTTTATTCATATTGATGTGGAAATACAGTCGGACACAAGGGCTCTTGTTTGCTCCAGTGGCCCTAAGCGCCTTAATCTTGCCTTGCACAGAACATAATTGTCAAATGTGTCAAGCTTCATATTGATTTTGCTTGATTATTGATAGAAAATCAGTTTACCTGCAAGTTTCTTTTAACTAAGGCAGAGTTTCTTTTGTAAGCATTATGATTGCTGTAACAAATATGTCCCCACGTTCACAGGTTGCAACTATTTTAAAAGCAACAGGAAGAAAAAGCAACACGTGTGACCATGGTATAAAGCACTTTCACATTAGTGTAAAAGATACAGTAGTTTCACACTCTCGCCGGAGTTCAGCAGGATTCCCTTTCAAGCATCTCTGCTCCTTTTGTGCAAAGCTGATTATACATGAACATGAAAGGTAAGAAACATTTTAACTTGATTTCTCTTTAAATATTGATTTTTGTGTATTGCCTTAAAATAATTAGCAAATCTGTCACCTTGAATTTTCTTATTTTACCTCTTCAGAACAGCCTAACCGGGCACCCCAATGGTCCTTAAAAAATATACTTCAGGGGTGCATCAAAATCCCTGCTGCTCTGTGAGACACATTTTTATGTGCCCCTGCTTAATTGCCATCCAGTTAAGCCTAGCCTAATGCCTTTAAGTTGAGGAGATTTTGATCTTTCTCTGTATTTTGAGGAAGCAATATAATAAATCATACTGCCTAGAAGTTGATACATTAACATTTTGTTCTGGAAATTAAGTATCCATGGATTAAAAAAGAAAAGTAGGGGTACCCCAGCACAATGCATGGATAAACAGGGGGGATGCATTTCTATTCCGGTTCCCCAGTGTTTCAGTAGACTGGTATCTAAATTATTAAGACCACATCTTCCCTGTGTGACAGATGGCCAGTCAGGGTCTGAGCATAGACACAAAACATAACATAAAATCTGCTTTGATAAAGAAACCATGTGATTTAAATAGAGTAAATGAGTGTTTGGGGGTCTTAGAGTGTGGGTAAGAGTAAGTATATGTTAGTTACGGTGGGCATGGGGCACTTGACTTAAGTATGGTGCCAGCCTTCTCTGCATGCATGAAAATTCTTTGGATGCTATGCTCAGTTGTCCCCAACATGCATTAAATAAAAAGCACAATTTTGATCTCTAGACTGTTCTTTCATTAACAATGAATTATACAAGACAACTCAGCCCATGGTGCTGGAGATGTTTACTAGTGTTGAGAAGGCCAAGCCCACAATTAATTTAGTTTATTAATTATTTTGTATTCTTCCTACAGTGATAGAGTGTTTCTGGACACTGATAATAATCATGTATTTTAAAACAGGTATGTTTAATATATATATATATATATATATATATAATTTTTATTTTATTTTAATTATTTTTTTACGTTGAATACAATTAATCAATTTAAATTCTATGGAGCAGCATACCTAGCAACTGTCCCTCTTTAGGCCCAAATCCCTTTGTATCTCTTTATCTCCCCAATGCTCTGCTTTTCCAGAAGCTCAGAATGTTTAATGGATGTAGGTCTATCGTATTGTTCTTGTATTATTCTTCTATTGTTCAGCCATAAATCTCCCAGCAAACAACGGAAAATGTTTATATATTAATCTGTGTAAGTAGAGTGTATTATTCATCTTAGATATGCTTTATGAATTGTACAAAATCTTGGAAGAGCGCTGCTCCCATCCATGACTCTAATCATACCCCTAAAACAAAAGTGTCTCTGTTTGGCCATTGGAAATGTTTTACGGTTGCCAATGCTGGACATGCAAAATGTTATGCACACCACTGCTATATGTATGGAAGCAGCAAAGTGGTTGTTCTTGTCCAGGGGGCCAATTGATATTAACCCAATGCGGAATGGGCTGAGCTAAATGATCCTCCCAGAGAGTTTAAACTACCGTACAATACATGAAGCAAAAGCTAGAGTATAGCTGCCTTGGTTTTTTTAAATGTTTGAACCCAAGAATCAACTAACATGAGTTTTCCATTGAATGAATATTTTTTCTTTTGTTCAGGTCTGAGTTATTCAGGTTGCCAGATCCAGGACTGCCATAAAACAACAGGTAAATCTGGGTTTACAGATTGTAGTGCCTTACATGTTATTAATGTCTATAACAAATGTGTTTATGGTGTCCATGTTACAAAGCTCAGTGTGCTATAAAGAACACATGTTGGTCTACTGTATTTTTGAATGTTTATCAATGTCGAAGCTTCTACAGCCTCATATTGATTTAACAATTTTCTGACTCATCTTAAAAGTACATTTTTGAGGCATGGAAAATCACTGCCATTATTTATAGTTAATTAACATAGGAAACTGTGGCATCAGACTTTCCAGGGAAAGAACGTGGCACTGACATATGGACATAGACCATTTTAGCAGAACAGAGATTAGACAGGTACCTATAGACCACATTTGTAGACAGGACATGGGTGGGGAGTGAGTATGGACAAACATCCCTCCTCTGTCCTAATAAAGAAGAAGCTGGCCTGGAGACCCATGAAAGCTCAACTTTACTGGGAGATTCCAGGATAAAACCCAGGTGTCAGAAACCACAGGGATTCAGACCTGCAACCTTGTGGCTTCTATGCAAATTCACTTATCCACTACTCCACCAGGTGGATCTTGAGGCTACGATGATGCCTGGTTTATATTGAGCCTTAATTGACCAAACGAGGGGCAGGTGTTTCAAGAGCATGAGGGAACAACATGGTCCAAGGAGAGGCAGAAGGAAACTGTAACCCAAGATCCACCCAGTGGAGTATTGGATAAGCGGTTCACCTAGAAGCCACAAGGCTGCAGGTTCAAATCCCTGTGGTTCCTGATGCCAGGTATGCATGTGCACCAGATGCTACAAGTGCTGTGAAAGAGAAACAAATGTTTTATGCTCTCAAAAAACAAACTGCACCCCCTCCCCAAATCAAGAAGCTAGTGTGGTATTAAAGTTACTAGGCTCCACAAATAGAGGTGTGTTGTCATGGTAACACACAAAGTGTTGCCAGTATAGTCTCTAGTCATCCTTGTAAATGCCGTTTCCTGTATCAGACTTGGCCAGTAGGTAGAAAAGAATGATAATTTCATAGAATGAGGTGCTAAATGGATGGAGGCAGACCTATACCAAACCCTCAACATTAACAGTAAAATTCAATAGAAAAGTCCCAGCACACTCATAAAATATAAAAAAATGATCTAGTCATTTATATATAAAAAAATGAAAATGCTTACGTACATTTCAACCCAAAAGGTCAGGGCACAAGAATTATAAGCCTACAATTTACTCAGTGTGCTGGGACTTTCCTCCTGATTCCTGTTTTTTTTATTCTTGCACATGAAACAAGTTTCTGGGACTTAGTAGACACACAGGGAGGAAAGTGGGGAAAAAACACTACAACCTGCACTCTTTATACAAATCCCTCACAGAATATAACAACAGATAAGCTATTTTTTACCTGCTGTAGGACTTCTTAAGCTTACTTATTAGCCTTATGTATGTCCCATATGCAGGGGAGGGCTGGCAGCCTAACGCCTGGGGGGCAAGTCAAGTGAAGTGGCTCCGCCCCCTCGCACTCACCTTTCACCCCTCACGCTGCTCCAATCACTATGCGGCCATCAGACTGCTGGAAAACTTATCTAAACGGCCGCTGGGTGCTGATGCCACCGGCCGGAGCTACTTTAATCCTTTTTTTATTTATTTAACCCCTTCGCGACCTTTGCCGGTTCAGGACCGTCATGACAAGAAGGTCACTAAATGACCTTTGACGGTCCTGAACCGTCAAAAAGTTAAATAAGCTTAGAAAGTGATCAAGGATCACTTTCTTCGCTTAAACGGCCTTGCTGCAATGCCTCGATGTCGAGGCATTCAGCAAGGCCGAGATCGGCATCGGGGGCCATGTCTGGCCCCTCCCCGGGGCGTCAACAGCCGCCATACATTGTATGGCGGCGGACGCCCGTTTTAAAAGCGTTTAGGAGGCGATCAACGATCGCCTCCTAAACTTAAATGGTGTCGCTGGAATGCCTCGATCAGGAGGCATCCAGCGACACCAAACACTTACCTTTAGGTGGGCTGTGACCGCTCCGGTGAGCGGTCACAGCCGCAGCTGCCGGTGATCTTCGCCATCAAGTAAGATGGCCGCCGCTCTGTTAAAAAAACAAACAAAAAGTTTGCTAGATGGTCTCCAGACCCTCTAGAGAACTGGCTCCACTTGCTGGTTGAATACAGGTACTGCATTCAACCATGCAAGTCAATGGAGCCCAGCTTTCTAATCACTATGTGATTAGTAAAATATTCAAAAAAAAAATAAAAAATTAAAAAAAAAATGGAAAAAAAAATAAATTGTGCTAACATTTAAAAATAATTATGCAGTGATGTCACTAGATGAACCATCCAGTACCAGCAAAATGTGTAAAAAAAATATAAAAAAAGTATTAAAAAAAATAAAAAAAATAAAAAAATAAAGTTTATTATTTTGAGCAAGTGCTAAAATTTCTCAAAAATCTCAAAGAGTTAAAATAAAAGCACTTCAAATACCCAAGGGGTGTCTAATATATAAAAAAAATGGCTGATGGGGTAAATTGGAGTGGCCTAGCTCACAGATAGGGCATAGGTACAGACTGACCAAAATGGAGAAAAAAAGCGCACTTCCCAAATGTGGCATTTTAAATCTCAAACAACCCGACAAACCCATGCATGTCGGGTATCACTGCACTCAGGAGATGTTCCTGAACACATATTGGGGGGTTGTTTGACAGTGACATATACCAGAACCTGTATATCTATAACTAAAGTACAATTTGTGTGAAAAAAATTACTATTACAAAGTTTGACAAAGTGTAGTTCTATAATTGGTGCATGGAAAGGGTTAAAATAACAGCATTCGGAATACCCTGGGGTGTCTAGTTTTCCAAAATATATGGTTTGAATGGGTTAAATTGAGTTAACCGGCTTCAAAGATATTCCAAAGAGGAGATGGAGGCAGAATGACCAAATGACCACCTGAATTACGCATGCCCCAAAAGTAGCCTTTTACCAGCCAAACAATCTGACAAACCCATGCATGTCGGGTATCGCTGTACTCAGGAGATGTTCCTGAACACACATTGGGGTGTTGTTTGATAGTGACATATACCAGAACCTGTATATCTATAACTAAAGTACAATTTGTGTGGAAAAAAAAATAAAAAAAATTACTATTACAAAGTTTGACAAAGTGTGGTTGTATAACTGTTGCATGGAAAGGGTTAAAATAACAGCATTTGAAATACCCTGGGGTGTCTAGTTTTCAAAAATATATGGTTTGACGGGGTTAAATTGCGTTAACCGGCTTCAAAGATGTTCCAAAGAGGAGATGTAGGCAGACTGACCAGATTTGTTAAAAAAGATTTGGAAATCATAAAACGCTGCTTGTACTTATTGCCCTATAACGTACAAAAAACAGCAAAAAAACATAAAAACATTGGGTATCTCTAAACTCAGGACAAGTAGTAGAATCTATTTAGCTAGTTTTTTTACTTGCTTTTTTAGGTGAGTAAAAGATTTTTCAAATAAAAGTCATAAAATGTATTTTTTTTCAATTTTTCACCATGTTTTTTTTATTTTTTTTATAGTAAATAAGATGATACTATCAAAATAATGGTATCTGAAGAAAGCCCATCTTGTCCTGAAAAAAACAATATATAACTTATGTGGGTACACTAAATGGGTGAGGAGAAAATTACACCTGAACACAAGCACCACAAAAGTGTCAAAACAGCCTCGGTCCCACAGGGTAGAAAACGAAAAATGAGCCCGGTCCTTAAGGGGTTAATATGCCGGATCGGCTTGCCATATTAAAAATAAATAAATAAAGTATTAAAGTAGCGCCGGCCGGCAGCATTAGCACCAAGCGGCCGTTTAGATTGGATTTCCAACAATCTGATGGCCGCATAGTGATGGGAGCAGCGTGAGGGGTGAAAGGTGAGTGCGAGGGGGCGGAGCTTTCACCCCTCACGCTGCTCCCATCACTTGGCGGCCATCGCATACGGCCGCTGGGTGCTGATGCCGCCGGCCGGCGCTGCTTTAATACTATTTTTTTTTTCATTTAATAGCCGATCCGGCTTGCCATATAAAATTTAAAAAAAAAGTATTAAAGTAGCGCCGGCCGACGGCATCAGTACCCAGCGGCCGTTTAGATTAGATTTCGGGCGGCCTGAGGGGCAAATGCCCCCCTGCCCAGCCCGCCCCTGCCCATATGTTGTAGTAACCATGTGTGCCCTAATGTAGGTCAACTAATCCACCCTTACCTAATCTCAAAGGTCAAGACATGGAGAACTTGAGACACCCTATTGTGAAAGCCACAGTATTTATTTTATACATTATGCCAGCTTTTCTAATTTATTGTAATGCACACTATTTTTATATATCATACAGGAGGTTCTCAGCTTCCTCCTCTCCCACCAGATGCTATGTACTGAAGGAACATGGTAGTTATTATAGGCAGTATTTAGTTCCTGAAATTCATTAGGTAAGCAGGTGCTTCCTTCCTGAGAAGCTTAGGCACTTCACCCAGAAACAAAAAGTGAGTATAGGGAAGTGTATGCATATTGATGATGTTTATACATAAAAACACGCTAAATATAAATGCCTCTAACAGATAAGTTCATGGTTAGCAATCCCACACCACTAGCATCAGTTACGATCATTAGCCTTACCATTCTACCCCACCCCTAGTTAGAAAAAATATAGGGTTTTTTTCTGCTCCCTACTGGTTAACACATCCAGAGCACCACGACATAAAGCTCTGTAAAGAGTATACTGTAGCAAATTAAGTGATAATAATATGAAGTAAAATACAAGCATTGCCAAAGCTCAGTTGTGATATGGACTCCATAGACGATTCCTAATGGGAGTTAAGCACCTTGCAGTGGTTTGTGCAGACTTACACAAGTCCATTAATAACGCTAGAGACATTTTTTCACAAATGTTTGTCTTTCTTTGAAAAGGTTGTTTTTGGAGTATTTTAAATGATATTAGGACAGACTATGGGTTCTGCCTGAGAACTCTCATGGTTTGGCACAGAGACTCTGGGAATCAGATCTAGTTACTGGGCATCAGGGTGATCTCACGTGTCTAACACCAGCCACTACTTGCCCAGGTCCTGTCCTCTCCCTCACCCTTTCATGGCTATTGAGAGCCACATCCACCCCTAGGTGATTGGCCAAGCCTCCCAAAATCAATCTTGCCCCTCTCTACCCCTGGAGAAAGAGAAACTACAAGGATTGAATGTTCTGTGATATGTACATTTCAGGTATTAGGATATCATTGTTGGCATTATTGTTAAGAGAGGGCATTTAAATGTTCTACGTGGCATGCATCTGAATTCTGAACAATACTGTAGCTCCCACATATCGTGTTCTTCATATAATTAATATTATTATGTTTAATAAATTATCATCTTTTATTTATATAGCACCAACAATTCACACAGAGCTTCTTACTGTACATATATTCAAGGGGAATGAAAACTAGAATCGACAGACTAAGAAAAACTGATACATTATACCGTATTTGCTCGATTATAAGACGACCCTGATTATAAGACGACCCCCCAAAATCTGAATATTAACTTAGGAAAAAAAGAAAAAGCCTGAATATAAGACGACCCTAAAGGAAAAAAGTTTTACCAGTAAATGTTAATTCATGTAAACTATTTTTTTTAATAAAAGCTATGATTGAGAAAAATATTTTTTTTGTTTTTATTTCTTGTATTTTCCAACCTGTCCCCCAGTTACGCACATCTGCCCCCAGGCTTGCCACACCAATATGGCACTGTGGCCCATGATATGCCTTTTAACCCTCTATATGCCACTGTGCCCCATGGTATGCCTTTTGAACCCCTATGTGCCACTCTGCCTCCAGAAATGCCTTATACCCCTATATCCCATTCTGGCATTTAGGGGGTTAAAATGCATATTATGGGGCAGAGTGGCATATAGGGAGGTATAAGGCATTCCAGGAGGCAGAGTGGCATTAAGGGAGTTAAAAGGCATTATATAGAGCACTCTGCCTCCAGAAATGCCTTATACCCCTATATGCCACTCTGGCATTTAGGGGGTTAAAAGGCATATTATGGGGCAGAGTGGCATATAGGGAGGTATAAGGCATTTCAGGAGGCAGAGTGCACTATTAAATGCCCCCTTAACGCCACTCTGCCTCCTGAAATGCCTTATACCTCCCTATATGCCACTCTGCCCCATAATATGCCTTTTAACCCCCTAAGTGCCAGAGTGGCATATAGGGGTGTAAGGCATTCCAGAAATGCCCTACACACACACACACACACACACACACACACTCTTACTTACCGGTGCTTCCAATTTCCTGCTGCATTGCCGGGGCAGCGGGTTGACGTCTCATTCCGCGGCAGCCGGAAGGAGGTGGAGTTGGCAGCGGGGGTTTGTATGCGTCCGTCGCAAATACCTTCCCCGGCTGTCAGAGATCAGGAACTCTGGAACTCTGACAGTCGGGGAAGGTATTTGCGACGGACGCATACAAACCCCCGCTGCCAACTTCACCTCCGGAAGCACCGGTAAGTGTGTGGGGAGGGGGGAGGCGACGACAGGAGGATCCAGGTCCCCTGCAGCGGTGCGGGGGATCTGGATCTTAGTCTCCTAATCAGACCTCTATTTGAGGTCTGATTAGAAGACGACCCCGATTATAAGACGAGGGGTATTTTTCAGAGCATTTGCTCTGAAAAAAACCTCGTCTTATAATCGAGCAAATACGGTACTCATCATTAGGTAAAGGGCCCTGTTCGCAAGCTTACAATCTATACTATAAATATAAACCACTAAATTAATTTTCGTAGGACTGTCTTCTGTGAAGCATGTACCCCAAAGCATGTTAAAGAAAGAAGAAAATAAAAGACATAGTTAAAAATGCATTTATTTTAAAATACATTTAAGATAAAACCTCTTAAATCTTAAATATTTACCACTTTATAACTGGAAGAAGCTGTACCGTTTTACAATTATTTCTCACATCCATTGAGGGCAATCTTTATATAGTAGCACCATCTCTGCATGTTCTCCTCTCGGATGTGGAAAATAAAGATGAAAAATAACTTTAACAAGTTATGTTTTATGTATAATAAAAGTAAAATTGACACCTACTTTAAATGCAACAGGAAACATGGGTGGTTCTGTGGCCAGGATTATAATGGTTTCCTGTGTTTGGAAACATTTTTTTTTAAGTTGTTTATTTGACATATTCCACATTCACAGCTTTCATTTTTAGGGACAAAAACAAGAAAGATGTGATACAAATGTATTCCTTTCACAAAGTATTTTTTCCACACTATGCAAATAATGTGTCTTTGGTGGATGGGAGAAGTTGCTGCTTTGATGGAGGAAGGAAAAATAAAAGATGTAGAGAAACAGCTCGGAAGTAGACTCAAGGTGAGCAGGAAGCGCAAACATAGGTGGAACTAGTGGAAGGTTGGACTACAATAAAAAGACGAGACAGGGAAAATTGGTCTGGTCCAGTCACCCATGGCCCTGTGCTCTTTGTATATATATATATATATATATATATATATATATATATATATATATATGTCACTCCATGATCTCCTCCTGTACCAGTCCTTAGTGATATTTTTTGTACCAATGGTTACGCAAATTAAAATTAAACCTTTAAGTTACAATAAATTTATTTACACTTACTTTAATGTGGTTAACGTGAAAATTCAGTAAGGATACTTTGAGTCCTTATTATTTAGGGTCTGTAATATACAAGAAACTGTGTAATAATTAAAAAAAATGTTCAGTCATGATAAGTTTGTAAGCACTGATCTGTGTTTGTACATTTTAAAGGGCACCCAAAATATGAACTATTTTATTTTGACACTGCATGCATATCAGTCATTCTTAAGGGACATGCTTTTATAGTTTCATTATTTTATTGCAATTAAAAAGAATCAACAGAAAGCTCTGTGAGAAATTCCATGAAAATATCTTTAGTTCATTATCATATCCCTAAGAAACCAATGCATACCTCAGCATGAATATTATATTTTATTTAAACACAGAATGATAAAAAGCTGGTTATGAAAAAGGCAAATCAGTACTTCAAAATTGCATATTTGCACTTACATCAGTAGCGAGGAGCGAGGGGGGATGCACCCCGGCTGCCGCTCATCAGGGGGGTGCCGCCATGCCAGCCAGAAAAATTCAATAACATTAATATATATTTATTGTTAACAGCAGTCACACTCCCATGATGCCCAGGCAAACAGTACATGCTAGAACATGGGCATAATAGGAGTGAGATTGCTGTTAGCAATCATATATATATATATATATATATATATATATATATATACATATATTTATATGTCTGTTTCAGTATATACACAAAAAGAGAGGTTGGAATGCAGCACTCAGCAGTGAAATGGTGCACGAGCCAGGGTACCACCAAGTCCCTCAATAAATCCAAAATAAAGAAGCAGAGGCTCAGCACTCAAAGTGCTGAGCCTCTGCTTCTTTATTTTGTTTCAGTATATAGTGATAGGTGTTATGCTGTACCCCCGTCAATGTCTGTTTCAGTATATAGTGATAGGTGTTATGCTGTACCCTGTCAATTTTTGCCTCAGTATATAGTGATAGGTGTTATGCTGTACCCTCGTCAATGATTGCCTCAATAAATAGTGATAGGTGTTATGCTGTACCCCCGTCAATGTCTGTTTCAGTATATAGTGATAGGTGTTATGCTGTACCCTGTCAATTTTTGCCTCAGTATATAGTGATAGGTGTTATGCTGTACCCTCGTCAATGATTGCCTCAATAAATAGTGATAGGTGTTATGCTGTACCACCGTCAATGTCTGTGCCAGTATATAATGATAAAAGCCATGCAGTTTTAAAGTGTGTGGGGGGGCACATACAGGATCCGCCCCAGGTGCCAAATACTCTAGGTACGCCCCTGACTTACATAATTTGCTATTTATATGGGAATTGCCCCAACAGTCAAATTGCATCCACAGGATTTACCCAGCATCCAAATGGCACCCACAAGAGCCTTCTCTCAGAGTCTCTGTTCTCCTCTGTCAATCTGTATTCATTTTATATCCATTAGGCTCAAGACAGTAACAGTAGCATATAGACTGTCCAAATACACCCATATACTCTACCCTTACAAATACCTGCCCATAAACACACATCTGTCCATACACACACATGCCCTTGCATCCACACACTTCCTTGCCCTTAGAAACACTTTAAAAGCAAAAACATTTTCTCTCCCCTTTGTCATGCTTTCTCCCCTACATCTTTATCTCTCCACTTTCTCATTCTCTTCCACTTTTATACCCATCTCATTCTCATTACCCCTTTTACCTCTGTATCTCTGCCATTTCTTCTTACCCTTTTCTCCTTTGTCGTTATCTCTCCCTTTTCTCCCTACATCTTCCCTTTCTTTTTATTTCTCCTCCTTACAATTAACCCCATTCTCATTATCTCTCCTCTTTATCTGTCTCTCCTATTTCTCTTTATATCTCCTTTATATCTCTCCTATATCTTTATTTATCCCTATTTCTTCCCCCCCCTCTTTATCTCTCCTCTTCCTCTCTTCCTTTTGTATTTTCCTTTTCTTTCCCTTCTCCTTATTTCGTCTCCTACTCTTTCTCTTTACTTCTTTTTTTTATTATCTTTTCCAGAACTATGCCTAAGGTGGCACCTTGCAAAGGGGTGGTATATAAAAAGCCTCCAAAATAAGATAAGCACAAAGTTGGCACTGTTAATCTATTTGGGGACCAAATTGGCACTTGGGCACAAAGGTGGCATTGTTAAGGTGCTTGAACACAAAGTTCACATTGTGCACAAAGATGGCATTGTCCAGCCGTCTGGGCACAAAGCTGGCATTGTTAAACTGTTTGGGCACAAAGATGACTCTGTTAAGATGTTTGGGGACAAATAAAATTGGCTTCTGTTAGTCCTATGAGCTTAAATGGTTTTCAGTAGAGGTAGGGGATTAGGAAAATTTTAGTTTTCTTTTATATACATGTACCAATTTGCATTTAGTAAAATGCATTGGAGTCCATGAAACTGGACCTTTGTAGTCAACACTTTCAGCCTACAGTTAGAAATTGTTGTAATTTCAAATTGGCCATATTGGATATATGAAAAAGAAGAATGTTGATCTTGTGGTATCTGACCGCACCTTCTGTTGGTTTGTGGCACTGTTCTTTAATAATGTTTGAGTAGCAGAAATCAGATATGGTGTAGGAAACTATTGGGTTGCAGAAGGCCACAACTAAGTAAAAAAGAAAACAAAACTTACTGTAGTTGAGGTAACAAATATGTACATATTTAGGAAGCTTAGCAACTGCAATATTTTAATGCTAAATGAAACTGAAAATACTAAACACCACAAAACCACCATATTGTGGCCAGGTTACAAAATTTAATTATAGTGTTACTTTTTCGTTAATGTAGGTTTCATTCTTTCATTTTTGTTTTTAAAGCTTACAGGTCTTATAGCCATCTAGCCAAAAGAGATTTCAGCAGCCTCAATCAAGCTACTATATTGCTACTATAGGGCCATGGTGTAAATGGAGTGTGAGTGTTGAGGCCCGGACTGGCCATCTGGCACACTGGGCAGATACTCCGTGAGCCGGTACCAGGTAGGGCTGCATGCATACAGAAACTACTTTTCTAGCGGCCCTGAAGTGAGCGTTTGTGCGCCTGTGTGTTAGTGTGTGGTGTTAAATGTGAGTGTGTGCAGTAGCATAGGGTGGCAGAGGGAAAGTGTCTATGCGTACGTAAGTTTACTGAGTTAGTGTGTGTGTTATTGTGTGGTGTTAGAGAGAGCCTGCTGGTCATAGGTAATTTAATAATTTATGCATCATGTAGGTATACTAATTTAAATTCATTACACCACTTTAGTACAACAGACATATTTATGCAATGGTAATATTCTCTGGTCTCTGTAATGGTGGGATTTGTCACCTTGAGCGGTGGGAGCTATGTCAAACCAAATGGCCTTCTTGTTGGGGGATATGTTAATGTTTTCTCCCTGTCCCGCCCATTGTAATTTATTTATTTTTTCAATTACGATGTTATTAGAGCATTTCAATATTTTTGTAAGCAAAAGTTGTACTTCATCATCTCAATGCCTTGAAGTTGTTTATTTAGTGTGTTCATTTACAGACTGGAAAGACAAACTCTTCTGTGAGTCCTCGTTTAGTCGTAGGATGATAAAACATGTTAATTGCTCCTGGTTGCCAAACTCGTCATCTTCAAATATCACTAAATACATCCTACACCTAAAAAGGTAAGTATGTTTAATTTAAGTAATAATTAATTTCATATTTTCAAAGCAATGCCACTCTGTCCTTAAAAAGCATGAAATAAAATTAATTTTAGAATATTTCTTTACAGCTCATTTTCTAATACCAGGAATGTAAAACTGGATGCCCACAGACCTGTTTTTCAGCCTACATTTTTTTTATGATATAAAAAATATATCTCTGAATTATGTATGGTCCTTTCAACTATAATTTTGATAAAACTGTCTTTTGCCGTTATACCTGGAGATTGATGGGCTGGAGTATTCCTAAACCACCTTATGAAATAAATACTGCCAACAATATACATTGTTAAAAAAAATATTTTTAAAATAACACAGGTTTTAATCTTTACGATAATATTTTTGGTACTGAACGTATTTTTAATTATTTTTTTAGGCCCAAAAAATCCAGCTGTCAAGTGATTGAAACAACTAACACATATGTGAAAATCGGTATGAATAAACTCCGTCAAGATGAAAAGGCTGTTATTTGGGTGTCATATAATAGTTCCCCTGAGTCGTGCCTGAAAACAAATGAATTCCACATTATACCCCAGGGTAAGAATTCTGTTATATTTACAAAAGGTTTAACTTAAGAATACGGTTTGCAGTATTTTTTTTTATTTCATTTTAGAAAATTGCCGTAATCCAAAACTTATCAGTGCAGTTCACTCAGCAAATGTATTGCAATTACAGCTGGATAAGTTTGGGGAAATCAGGTATCGAGAAACAACAACAAATCTATGGCATACGGTAAGTAAGTTATGACGCTATTTTATAACATGGACTGATTCTGGGATGTGGAGATTTTAAAATAGCTGTTCGTTAGCGTTTTTATTTTTTGTAAGAGATGTGATTTCAACGAGATGAACGTGGTGGTACTCAAATAATGAACGTAAGGAAAGGCCAGTGATATAAAGAAATTCCCAGAGCACGCACATGTCTGCCTCTTTCATTTAAGTAACAAGGTCTAGCTTAATATAGGTCCAAAATATACATATACATAAACTGCCTGTTACATAGCCCAAAATGTAAAAAAATAGGGCTCATAAAGGTCCATCTCAGTTGGTTAGAACACCAACAGGTCAACTGTTAAATCTTCTCTAGATTCACCTTCATAAATCACACATGTAAGCGTGGTACATTAAAGAAGACTTGTGCACGGCAAGCAAAATTGATTTGGCCAAATTTTTGTTTTGAATTTCGTTTTGTTTCGGAGGAAATTGTTTGATTCAAAAGTCGCATTGGGGGGTATTCCTAAAGAGGGAGATCCTTGACACTCTTTGGACTTGCCTTTGTCCTACAACAGCACCTTCTCAAGGCTTAGGGAGAGAACCAGACCAGATTATGCACTGCAGGACCACCAGCAATAGCAGCACTGCACCAATGGATACACACAAAAAAAACTAATTTACACTCCGCACATGCTAAGAGGAGTTCACTTTAACACAAAAAGTTGCCCATTAATTGCCAGATGAAATATGTGCCAATTCTTTACGCTCATAATTGATTTATAGGATGTTGCAAGCATTGTGCTACAACGTATCCATGAAAGTAAAAGATAGGGAAAGATAAAAAAGGTTCTAACAGTAGATAGTTTTTTTTAAAAGATAACCTTGTGCAACTATCTAAGGTTTTTGTCTTTATAGCCCTTTTTTCATTTTTAACATATCCTTTTTGCAGTTATTAATGTATTTCATATTATTATTTATTACATTAAATAACAAATATATTACTAATCATAACAGCTGTAAAATCAACATGATGATAATGTTTAGGATTTTAAATGTGTATGTATATATATATATATATAATAAGTTATATTAAGGTTTCTGTTCAAATTGTTATGTTATATACTACTTGTTATGTCCTATCTACCCATTGTACAGCACTACGGAATTTGATGGCACTATTAAAAACAATAAATAATAATAATAAATGTCCATTAACTTTGATCTCATGTTGACCTACTTAGACAAGTGGCCATTTTGATTTAAAGATAGTGTTCACTATGCTGAAAATTCTATAGTAGTGAGTATATTTTATGTATCCTCTACCCAATGTAAACGTATCATCTATGGACGACTGTCTTATTTTGAAATATGATCTAGACATTAAAACCTTTAAAGTGCTTGTGTCTTGGTTGATTAATTGGTTTTAATTCTTTTGTTCATTTTCCATAAAAACTGCTATGTAAGTGGATCTGAAATAACCTGGTTGCATACTTGTAGCATAACAATTTCATTTGTGTCAACAGGTTAAAGAAACAAAGACACAACTCAGCATAAACGTATCAGAATATTGAACACATTCAACCTTTGTAGTCCAGCAAAGGTGCAAAAGTGCATCTTGTTTTCACTGTGAGTGGGGAGCAGAAACACATGTAGCGCATGGCAAGTAACCCTTTCTTCACTGACTTTTCTGTATCTGTAAAGAGGAACATTTTTATAAAAGACAAATAATAGATTTTAACTAGGAAAACTACAATGAGAAAGCTATTTTGGCCTGTAAAGCTTGCATCCCTAGGACAAGGTGTGCCCCTAAAGCCTTGGAATAAACTGCCCCAAATAAAGTAAATGTTTTTGTTCAGTGGCTCTATGAAAAGTAAACAGGATCAATATATTTTTATCGTATCTATTTTTATTTCTGGACATCCTAAATCGTAGATTTGGCAGTCCTGGAGGTAATTTAAGCAAGTAATAGTTTAGAAAGATGGAAGGTGGATGGGTGCAGGATGGTAAATTTCAGCCTGGGGAGTCAATCTCTTCTTACTAACTTTCTCACATCTGAGAACCAAATGTATATATAGTGATCAGGGAGGGAGCAGACAGATCTGAAAACACAACCTAGAGATCTGAATCTATCGGGAAAGGAACTGAAGCTGAGCTTGCTTTTTTAGCCCCCCGCCCTAATCCTAGAGATGGGGACCTGGACAACGTTCTAGTCCGTGTGGGAGCAAATACAAGGACTTTGTCAAGCCTTAAGATAGGCTAAATGTTATTTGGAAGAAATTGGGCTGTCTGTATATTTTTTGCCATTGTGTTCTAAGTTTCCTTGCACATCATTTTTTATTGTTTCTTTTTTTCTTTAGTGTTAACAGAAGCCCCAAGTATTACAGTTACAGCTAAGGCAATAGCACCAGGAAAACAAAGAGTTACTGTGGAGTGGGAGGTATTTTTTACTGTTTTTTTCTGTGTTTTATATACTATACCTATATGGAGATCGCCCAGACCGCAATGATAGCCATGGTAAGGCAGAGAAATCATTGTGATACACATCCCAGTGAGACTGGCAGGGAGTTGATGGTAGGGCAATGGGCTGCACGAGTTTGAAGACTTTGCGCCACCATCTGCAGTTTTCTTGTATATCTGTATAACAAGGATATTAGCTAACATTTACACCATGGTTGAATCCATTATGTACTTAAATAGTTACGTAGGCTGAAAAAAGACATGCGTCCATCAAGTTCAGCCTTTCCCATATCTGTTAAATGCTGTTTCTGTTGATCAAAAAGAAACAAAAAAGAAAATCCAGTTTTGTAGCTCTTTCCAATTTTGCACTAACCAGGGAAAAAAACCTTCTTGACCCCAGAATGTCAGTCAGATCTCTCCTTGGATAACATTTGATATCCCTGAATATTATTTTTTCCGATAAAACTACCTCTGAAGGCAGAGAATTCCACATCCTTATTGTCCTTACTGTAAAAAACCCTTTCCTCTGCTTTAGTCTAAATCTCCTTTCTTCCAATCTGAACGCATGACCACGTGTCCTATGCATAGTCCTGTTTATGAACAGATTTCCACACAATGGTTTGTATTGGCCCCGAATATATTTATATAACGTTATCATATCCCCTCTGAGGCGACGTTTTTCTAAACTAAACAGATTTAAATTAATTAACCTTTCTTCATACCTATAGTGCTCCATTCCTTTTATTAATTTTGTAGCCCGCCTCTGCACCCTTTCTAGTGCTATGATATCCTTCTTTAGAAAAGGTGCCCAAAATTGCACAGCATATTCAAGGTGCGGCCTTACCATTGATTTATACAGAGGCAAAATTATATCTTTATTCCGCGACTTGATGCCCCTTTTTATACACGACAATACCTTACTGGCCTTAGCAATTGCACATTGTTTCCTAGTTTGTTGTCTATTCCCAATATACAATTCCCAAATCCTTCTCATTTCTTGTTATCCATAAATCACTACCGTTTAGGGTGTAGGTTGCTTGTGCGTGCCGTACCCCGAAGTGCATAACTTTACATTTATCTACATTGAATTTCATCTGCCATTTGTGTGCCCAGTCCCCCAGTCTATCTAGACGCCCTGTATTACTTTACCTAGTTTAGTGTCATCTGCAAACACAGAAACATGACTTTCAACGCCTACTGCCAGGTCATTTATAAATATGTAGATTAAAATTGGTCCCAGGACAGAACCCTGAGGGACACCACTTATTTGTTCAGATTTTGTTCAGATTGAAAAATTTACCATTTATGACAAATTTAAATCATTAAGCCAGTGTTCTACCCAAGAACAAGAATTTTCATCTAGACGAATTTCTTTCAGTTTGAATACTAACCTATCGTGTGGAACCGTGTCAAACGCCTTGGCAAAATCCAAGTAGATTACATCCACTGCAACACTCATCCTTGATCTACACTTCTACTAACTTCTTCGTAGAATGCAATTAAGTTAGTTTGACAGGGTCTATGTTTCATAAAACCATGCTAATTTTTGCTAATAACACTGTTTTTACAGTTTTCTGTAGAGTATTATGTCCCTGTCACCCCTACTACAGAAGAATCCAAATAAAAGTACACTGCGAGTCTTTTGTGACAGCACCTTCCACACATACATACGGGGTCTGAACAGACCTCCAGCAACAGTGTTTCCCGAGACAGCACTGGAGCCGAGTCTGACACATGTTATGCCTGATCTGAAGTATATAATATACCAATGATGCCAAAAAAACTATTAAAATTACCTACATTGTGTCCAAAATGCAGTACAGACTTGTTGGAAAGTGAAGGTAATTATTATTTTCTTCACTTCACTGCTATTAGAATAGATGACAATATGCTATTATATATGTTATTTTACCAATAAGCTAATTCATCCTGTGTTTGCACTAAAACTAGGAGGAGATGTAGAGGGATAGAGGAATTCAAAGAAAAACTACAGAGAAAAAACTGATGATGGAGGACAAAAACCTTTTAGGTGGCTGAAATAATGAAATCTTAGGTGGCCGTTGGCCTGGTGATACGTGCTACACACACCATTACTTATTATATTGTGCCATGATATTTAGCAGCGATGTACAATGGATATTACCCATTTCCACTTATTATACGTTAATCTGTCATCCCTGCAGTATATGCAAAAAGAACATGTCAGCGGATACATTGTTAATATCTCAAGGATCCCAGACAGCTGCCGGACACGTAACGAGTCCTACAAATTATCTGACACTCAATTCCATGTAAACCTTTCCTTGGCCTTTTATAAGATCTGGGTGGCTGCTGAAAATAGTGCAGGATTTTCACCAGCAGCCTCTGTGATGGTTCCTGTATCGCCTAAAACAGGTAATACTTTGCATTTCTTACTTAATGCTCAAAACAAACATCTAAAATACAATTAATACTAATTTAGTCATTCCGTTCTAGTATATTTGCACTTTTCATTTCAACTGTTTCAATCTAACAGCAGCAATATTTTCGAAGAATTGTATTAATAATTCAGCAAGGTTGTTAAGATTGCATTACAACAGATTATTCTTCACAAACTGATTTGAGTCAATATAAATAAAAGATAATGATAATAATAATAATAAATAATAATTTCTAAACTAAATGTCTTCATTTTTCCTGCAGAATTTATTGGCAAGATATTTGCTACAGTTCAAAAGAACAATAACATATTCCTTACCTGGAGTCCAGATATTGAATGTGACTTTTTTATAATTAATTGGGGCACTAACAGTTCAAATATGGAGACAAGGGCAGTAATGGAAAAACAGGACAATTATTCACTAACAGGTATGTAAAAAAAAATAATATATATATATATATATCAAAGTAGGCAGAGCAAACATTCAGACACACTTCTGATTAGACGTCTGTATTATAGTTCCATGACATTCTCAAAACATGAAATAACAAGAAAAGAGAAACAATATAATGAGTAATGGAAGCCCCTGATAAACTCACCAAGAGGTTTTACAAATATATATGATTACCAATATCACAATATATTACCCCCCCCCATGGTTTATTGTACCTTAGTTATTGTAGACGTTTTCTCGATATTGAAAATTATTTACCTGTGCAAAAAAAGATAGAAAGAAAATGTATCCCATCCATCCATTTTACCGCACACAACCCTAAATAAGAAGGGCTCTAGGCACGTCCCTTCAATTAACCTTCGCCTTGATGCTTTTACTAGTATTCATCATTATGAACTCCTCGTTTTATTGTTCCCCTTATTTATTTTACAAGGGCCATTTGAGAAATGGAAGAAATATATAATAACGATTCATCTGTATCCGGAAATGTGCTTCTGTGGAAGTTTTACAAGGGAAAGCACATTTGGAATGACCTATATCTATGCAGAAGAAAGTGGTATGTGCATTTCTCATTTATTTAATTTTAAAAAGAAAATATTCTCCAAAATAAACCATGAATGCACAAATACTGCACAAATGTGGCACTTCAATCAAAGAGATTGTTCTGTGATCTAATTGTTCAATCATCATAGAGTAAAGATGTGGTTGGGGTGGCAAATAGTGGCATGCGATGTGAGAACATATGGGCAGATCCCATGGGATGTAGTCTAACGCACCAAGGCACTGAAGAACCCCGATCCCCGATCCATGCCGTTTTCCTGCATTTGTGGCTTATTTTGGAGAATATTTTATTTTCAAGATGGAAATGAATTCTTATACTGATATTCTTAAATATTTGTTTTAAGTTCCAAACGCAGGCCCAAGTAATATTACCATCAGAAACATTAGCAAGCATTCTGCTGATATATACTGGGAAGAAATCCCGGAGAAAGACTGTTTCGGTTTCCTGGTGGGCTACAAAATGTATTATACAGACATGTCACAGAATAAAACTCTTGGTAAGTAAAAAATGTATTTAGTAGAAATAAGTTTACTGCAAAAAGTAGAAATGGAAATTCTGACATACTCTCCAGTAACCGGTAAACAGGACATAAGGTAACAAGTAGTATATAACATAAAATCCTCTCCTCTGATTGGAGGATGAGGAGAGGATGTCACCGCAAGTGCAGCCATTTTGGCGGGAAGTTCCTGCCGGGTCATGCCAACTGGGATGCAGATGAAGATAGAAGATAGCAGATTGAAGAGAAGATGAAGAAAATCAGAAGAAGATGCAGCAATTAAAGTGGTCAGCAGTAGTGGAAGAGGTCAGCAGAAACCCCCATTATTATTTATAGAGCCGCACAATGACAGCGGTACAGCATAACTCCCATCATTAAATAATAAGCCAGACACAGAGGGTGGTACAGCTTTACTCCCATCACTATATCCTGAGCCTGAAGGTGGTGCAGTATAACTCTCATCAATATGTACTGAGACTGTACAGCACAACTCCCATCATTACATATGACTGCGATACAGTATAACTCCTATCATTAAACTGTAAATCAGTTACTGAACGTGGTACAAGATAACTTCAATCGTTATATACTGAGCCTGAATGTGGTAAAGTATAACTGCCAGAAAAATTTACTGAGCCTGATGCTCATGCTCTTTCACACTCTTACTCACTCTCGCTCACACTCGGGATCTCACACATTTTCACTCTTCCACTTTTAATATTGTGAAATACCTATTCAGCAAATGTTAAACCTTTTAATGTATGTGGTTATTATCATTGTGTAAATCTGCACATTATTTATCAGGTATAATGTGCAAAGTTTCCAAAACACAGAGTATAGAGAGACTCAGATAAACGATGCTTCAGCATTTTCTCAGAACAGATCTTTACTGACTAAATACATATTACAACTGAAGAAAACATTCCTAAGTGGATCTTTCCAATTTGGCACCATTTGGCTCCCAACACGTTAAACATAAGAAGCTGTGCATAAATGAAACTGACTCTGAGATGACATGTGTATGTGTATTTTACATACAACTGTATCAGTGAGTGCTTAAGAACATCATTTTATTGTCTCATTGTTGATTTATGTTGTGTTTTCTTATTTTTAACTGATAGTGATACTTAAAGGGATACAACATTTTTAACATATTGTGGATATTTAAGTTTATGATAGGTGAGTGGCCCTGTTGCGTTTGTCTGGTGTCCCTGGAGAGATTCTGTAGAATCCTCTCTCCCCCTTTTTCCACACCTTTGTTATTTGCCGTGCAAGAGCTGAGCTTGTCTGGACTCGTGAATACTGCCTATCAGCTCCTGCATTCTGGGGGGAATCTATCAAGAGCCCATTTGGTACGCACAGAAAGTACTCTCATTAATTTATATGGGAACACTTTTCTGCTGCTAATTGGCTGCTTCATGCTGGTGCTGCAACTTCTTCTTAAGGCAAGTGACTTTCTTTTTTTACAATTTTTTTGTAAATGCATATTAAAGTACTGTAACATGAATTATTTGGTGAGAAGCCTGCATGGGACACTGGAGTCTCCATTTTAACCCCTTTATTACCATGTAGACATACAGGTACGTCCACAAAAGTTGTGGCAAGATTACCCTTAGGACGTACCTGTACGTCTGTCATTTTTCACAGAGCAGGGACATCCATTAAGCCAGAAGTATTTAAATAGTGCCCTATAAGCTACTTTGGAAGGGATAGTTTTTTTTTATTTTATTATAGGTTTTTTACATACTAGCACTCATGGTTTCAGACCTATTTTTCATGTTAAAAAGTTATATAACTTGTGCGTGTAGATCTAACACGGAAAAGGGGAATCTTGATCAAGCCAACATATGGTAAAAATTAAACTTTCGGTACATAGGGTACTAAAAAACCTTTCCAGAAATCCTGGAAAGCTTATCATTTCTAGTTTTGTCATAACCTTTAAATGTATGGGCCACAAGAAGCTCTGCGTAAATTGTTGGGGATACATAAGTAAAAGATAATAATAACATCTCTAATAATTATTGTTGCTCATAATTTTCGCTATTTAGCACAATGCTGCCACCTAGTGGTGCTGTTGTTCAGTACAATGATGCAGCAGCCTCTTAAATGATAAAAATAAACTATTAACTTCCCTTACTTTTTAGCATTCTTTCCCACCTCCTTAAAACATTTGCACATAACTACAGCTACTTTCTTTCACGGCTGCTTTACGTGTGTTGGTGAAAGTGTTTTATCGTTATACTGATGCAAGGAGATGTAATATGTTGCATGGTACATGTTAACGGACTAATATCGTTGTGACAAAGTTTCATATTTTTCTTTTTACCGCAGATGTGATTGTGAATTCTACCTCTGAAACAAGCTGGAAACTTACAGGACTAGCACGGGGAAATAAATATGAAATAAAGATATCAGGACTGACAAAGAAAGGGGAGGGGATACTAAGTGCTCCATATGTGTTTCAAACACTGCTCTATGGTACAGTAAATATATTTGTAAATTATCTATATTTCCTATTTTAATTCCACAATATGTTTGGGAACTTCCTCATGCGAGTTATGCAACACATAGAAACACAAAATTTGATTGCAGATAAGAACCGTTTTGCCCATCTATTCTACAAATGTTCCCAAAACGCTCTCACGTTTTAATTAGTCCTTGACCCCCCCTTGATTGGCCAATCCCATACATATTTAAACACAGATGTGTGTCTCCACCCCTAAGGAGCTCTAGAGAACGGGGAGCTGACAGATCTCACATTTTCTCTTTCCCAATATGTTGTTTCCTGGCATTCATTGAACCCTGGATGGAGTTCTCTGTGCCAATGGCATGCAAAGCTAATGAACCATCAAATATTCCTGGATCAAGCAGCTCTGCATTGCAAGTGGAGATTTGGAAGTCTATTTGTCTAAAACCAAGCAAAGGACCGTAGATATTATAAATCTACAATAGCTGGAGGGATCTTTGTTGGCTACTTCTGGCCAATAGTTTCCAAAGCCATGCCCAATACTGAGCTGATGTTTAGTGGATTAGAACAAGAGCAAATCTCTTCCATGATTGAGGTTTTGGTTTCTTTTGCACCACATCCATTTTAGAAGGGTGATTGTCACACAAAATAGGTATATGCAAGGATAAAACTGATCATCAAAGTATATATTGTGGCACTGGTATAGTTTTATTAACTTGTAGAAACAGACAGCATAGAAGAACCGTTTGGTCCATCCAGTCAGAACTCACAAGGTGCTAACAAGAATAACCAGTTTCAGTTTCTGAGTTTTCTGTTTCAGTGTTCATTCTTTGAAATGGCCTTGCTATGCTGTTACAGTATTTTATCATCTCTTTCTTGTAGATGAAGGTGAATTTCGAATGATTGTTGTCTTGTCGTGTCTTGGAATAATAATAATTATCCTGCTCTCTGCCAGTGTTTGTGCTTTTGTATTGCACAGGTAAGAGTTCCCAACGCTTGTTAAAGTGTTTCATGTGCACATATAGTATGTTTTTTTTTCTGTAGTGTGACTATTATAACTAATATCATAACTAAAAAGTAACCTTTCCTTTCAGGGATGTATGATCTCCAACTTGGTGAGCAGCCCATATGAAGGAAATCATTTATATTTCTGTTCATTTTTTTGTGAATACAATTTATATAGCTCTGTTCTGTTTCATGTAGCGTGAGGCTCATGGGTAAATAAACGTATTAATGTGATACACAGCAATGTATGTCAGTTGCTGCCCAGATATATCTGAATTCTCTGCTCAAAAGGACACGCAGCACTGGGTACGGTCCTTCTTGGCATAAGTGGGTTGGGTAAAGAGCTCATAAAGACAAAGCGTCATTTAACATTTGTTAACTTGGACTTATGTTCTTTCAGAACAAAAAGATGGTATTTCCCAAAGGTTCCTAATCCGAAACATAGTAACATCACCAAGATAAATGAAGAAATATCTACAAAGGTATGATAATATATTCTGTAACAATCTCATGATAATAAATGTTTAAGCACTAGTGTCAAAAAACATACCTACCCACTTAAAGAGGAAGCAATTTTATTTATCCTTTGTGTAATGCATTCTCTTACATAGTTACATAGTTATATAGGCTGAAAAAAGACATGCGTCCATCAAGTTCAGCCTTTCCTATATCTGTTAATTTGTTGCTGTTGCCCGTTGCTCTTTCCAATTTTGCACTAACCAGGGAAAAAAATTCCTTCTTGACCCCAAATGGCAGTCAGATTCCTCCTTGGATCAATAAGCTGTTTCCCCATAATTAAAGATTACATCCCTGAATATTATGTTTTTCCAGGTATCCATCCAGTTGCAGTTTAACCGTCTGTACAGACTCTGATAAAACTACCTCTGCAGGCAGAGAATTCCACATCCTTATTGTCCTTACTGTAAAAACCCCTTTCCTCTGCTTTAGTCTAAATCTCCTTTCTTCCAATCTGAACGCGTGACCAAGTGTCCTATGCATAGTCCTGTTTATGAACAGATTTCCACACAATGGTTTGTATTGGCCCCGAATATATTTATATAACGTTATCATATCCCCTCTGAGGCGACGTTTTTCTAAACTAAACAGATTTAAATTAGTTAACCTTTCTTCATAACTATAGTGCTCCATTCCTTTTATTAATTTTGTAGCCCGCCTCTGCACCCTTTCTAGTGCTATAATATCCTACTTTAGAGCAGGTGCCCAAAATTGCACAGCATATTCAAGGTGCGGCCTTACCATTGATTTATACAGAGGTAAAATGATATCTTTATTCCGCAACTTGATGCCCCTTTTTATACACGACAATACCTTACTGGCCTTAGCAACCGCAGACTGACACTGCACATTGTTGCCTAGTTTGTTGTCTATAACAATTCCCAAATCCTTCTCATTTGTCGTTACCCCTAATTCACTACCGTTTAGGGTGTAGGTTGCTTGTGCATTCGCTACCCCGAAGTGCATAACTTTACATTTATCTACATTGAATTTCATCTGCCATTTGTGTGCCCAGTCCCCCAGTCTATCTAGATCCCTCTGCAGCACAGTAATATCCTGCTCGCCCTGTATAACTTTACCTAGTTTTGTGTCATCTGCAAACACAGAAACATGACTTTCAACGCCTACTGCCAGGTCATTTATAAATATGTTAAATAAAATTGGTCCCAGAACAGAACCCTGAGGGACGCCACTTACCACTTTTGACCAGCTTGAAAATTTACCATTTATAACAACTCTCTGTTCTCTATCTCTAAGCCAATGTTCTACCCAAGAACAAGAATTTGCATCTAGGCCAATTTCTTTCAGTTTGAATACTAACCTATTGTGTGGAACCGTGTCAAACGCCTTGGCAAAATCCAAGTAGATTACATCCACTGCAACACCCTGATCGACACTTCTACTTACTTCTTCGTAGAATGCAATTAAATTAGTTTGACAGGACCTATGTTTCATAAAACCATGCTGATTTATGCTAATAATACTATTCTTCCGAAGGAATTCTTGAATATTATCCCTAAACAGCCCTTCAAATAATTTCCGGGCACAGAGTTGGAACCCTTTTTGAAAATAGGAACCACATCTGCCTTCCTCCAATCCTCTGGTACAATTCCTGAAAGAAAAGAATCCCGAAAGATTAGAAACAGAGGTTCACTTATTTCCTGACACAGCTCCTTAAGTACTCGTGGGTGAATACCGTCAGGCCCCGGAGCCTTGTTAAAATTAATTTTCTTTAGTTGCTGCAGCACCTTGTCCTGGGCCATCCACTCACAGTTTGACTGAAAATTTTTCTCAATGGTCCTATGTATCTCCATTGCCATAGGTTCCTCCATAACATATATTGCTGCTATTATTGATGAGATTGAGTTAGTTCCAGATACAGAGAAGGCAACGTAGAGAGATAATGCAGGCATGCAATATATTATGGAGGTTGTGATTATCGCATTTGTTTCAGTAAGAAAGAGGAAAGCAGGACATCTGGATCTCAAAAAATGGTTTGCTTAGTAAAATACAATGAACTTTACTAAAATGCCAAAAATTTAAAAAAGGTAAGAAAGTGGTAGTTGGGCATCCTCAAAGAGTTCAGGTTAACTATTCATTTCACTGCAGTTTTTACCCTATAGTGCGACGGCCCACACAGCTTTCAGCATTATCCGTTTACTTCACTTATCTATGGGTTGTGCTCATTGTTTGTCAAATATATGTAAGATTGCTGGGGATTTCAGTAAGGGAATGTTGTAGACGGTAACAAGAGTGGAAAGAGCTAAGCAGAGAGGGAAGAATCTGTTTTAAGTGACTGTAGTCCGGTAGTTTAGAGGCCAGGGGAGACGGAAAAAATGGGATGTAGAATCCAGAGATGGTTCATGCAAAACGGGACAGATGAGAGCATGTTGGAGGATGGGAATATATAAGCAGAAAGAGAAAGGTTAAGAAATGCATGAATGTAGGTGTAAGGACAGACTCAAAAGACATAGCACATGGAGAGACCACAGAACACGCCAGGAGATGCAGATGGCACTGCTTTCCATATCCATAGAGATTCAAGCTGTGATGTTACACAGTCCGTCCTCAATGAAAGATGTTCATGAATCATATTGTCTGCATTTAGAATTGTCCATGTTTTCTGCAGAGTGTACCACGGCTCCTTGCACCCCAAGACGAGCATGACGGAGACTCGGCTCACTTTGAAGTGGTTGAAGTGTCCTCGATGGGAGTTAGCACATTAGATGAATCTGCTGATGAGGTAGACGTATCTTCTATCCACGAAACACAGACACGGTTTCTGAAAACAAACTGTCAACGAAGTCCCTGTGGAAAAGAAACTCCCACTACTCAGGGCCCAGCTCCACATGACTACACAGGCACAAAGGCTGTGTGTAAACCTGCTCAGAGGAACCCCCGCACAATGCATGAAATTGGGAGACCTCAGCACATGCCAGCAGATGTCACAAAGAAAAAAACTGTGCTTTCCTTCTCGGATTATATCAGGGAAAACCAAAGCATGAACTAGAGAGCGAATACGTTCCCATAGCTTCCATGCAAGCACAATGTTCCTAATTGCGTTAATGTACATAGAAAATGTAATGACGCCAATAAACATCCACTTTCCTGGTAGATATAGAACACCGAGTCAGCACTAAACCTTCTGAACTCGCCCTTGGTAGCCACATGTGTTCTGTATCGCTGAATACATTTCATTGCATTGCATTTAATACAGCAGAAGCGGGTTTGAAGCAAAAAGGTACTACCGGCAAAGTAGAAAGACAACAGAGTAATCAATGTCTTGGTGATTGATCCAGTTGAAATGAAGAGCAAAATCAAAACTCATAGTTCATTCTCAAGACAGAATAATGCTTTGTATGTCGCAATGTAATCATACACAACAAATATTAGTAACAAATTCAATCTGTTCCCACATTGGTTTTGGACTGTGAATGTATGTGTGTCAAGGTACATGATTAAACAGGTAACTGAATACTGTATTTCTGACCCGTTATCTCCAAGTGTGGCAGAGAACACATTTCTTTGAGGCAAAACCTATAATTCCCGACAGAAAACGGCAGCCACTGTTTACATTGTACTTGCACATTATGTTGCAGACGGTGGAGTGAAATGTGGGAGCACGTGGTCTAACAAAAGTACCGGTTACGCGTCAGAGCAGATGGACAAAGTGACAAGGCCACCAGTGACGATGCAGGAAAAAGAGTGAACCGTATACACAAAAAAAGAGAAAAATAGGTAGTTCAGGAAGACAAGAAAAATGTATCTCAACAAGTTATGTAAGTTTAAGGGCAGGGATTCATAATTACACACATGTAGTTAGAAACACAGCACTCCAATACAACGCCTCTGCATATGGCTCTACATTTCACAGGATTACTTGTAACACTTGGAAGAAAAAGTTAAAAAGATGGATGAGGCTGCCAGGTGCATATATCCACGCAGACAAGGGAGGGCTGTTAATTCCAGCCCCTGCGCGCGCACACACACACACGCACACATGCGCGCACACACACACACAGCGCCTCCCTCACAATGTATGGGCACTTGAACAAAACAAATGTCTCTCATTCTGAAAAATTCCCTTCATACACGTTCAAGGGCTGAAAAAAGTAATTTAAGTGGAACGATCAGCTATCATATGCACATTGTTCATGGCCAGCCCAACCTGTCTGTCAGAAAACCAGGGTTAGCGCTTCATAAAGAAGGGGAGATTTTGCTCTACTCATGTAAATCAGCGCAGGCATTCTTTGGTTACTGGAGTCCGACAATGAAGCTTCTGTCTTATTTAACTTCTCCAGTGGTCTCTATGTACACCTCTTACCCGCACTCAGTAGCAAGCCCTTTCTGGAGAATGAGAGCAGAACATTCATTGAAACCAACAGGAGTAGCAGCAGCCATTCGCATGTACAGCAAAAGAAAAAAATGATTTGATCCCCTGCTGATTTTGTACGTTTGCCCGCCGACAAAGATCAGTCTATCATTTTATTTGAACAGTGAGAGACATAATAACAACCAAAATAATAAGAATAACACATTTCAAATAAATTACAGGTGGATTTGCACTTGAAATAAGCATTTGATCACCTATCAATCAAGATGTCTGACTCCCAGGTGTCTTTTATACAGGTAACGAGATCCTCCTCTCAGCTTGTTACCTGTATAAAAGACACCTGTCAACGGAAGCAATCAATCAATCGCCAAGCAGCTTGGTGAGGATTATTCACAAATGGAAGAAATACAAAATAACTGTCAATCTCCCTTGGTCTGGGGCTCCATGCAAGATCTCACCTCGTGGAGAACGGTGAGGAATCAGCCCATAACTACACGGGAGGATCTTGTCAATGATCTCAAGGCAGCTGGGACCATAGTCACCAAGAAAACAATTGGCAACACACTACGCCGTGAAGGACTGAAACCCTGCAGCACCCGCAAGGTCTCCCCGCTGAAGAAAGCACATGTACAGCCCGTCTGAAGTTTGCCAATGAACTTCTGAATGATTCAGAGGAGAACTGGGTGAAAGTGTTGTTGTCAGATGAGACTAAAATCAAGCTATTTGGCCTCAACTCACCATGTTTGATGGTGGGGATGGCGTTTTTTGGGTCATAGGCAGCATTCCTCCTCTGCCAAACATGGAGGTGGAAACATTATGCTGTGGGGGTGTTTTTCTGCTAAGAGGACAGGACAACTTCACTGCATCAAAGGGATGATGGATGGGGCCATGTACTGTCAATTGGATGAGAACCTCCTTCCTCCAGCCAGGGCATTGAAAATGGGTCGTGGATGGGTATTCCAGCATGACAATGACCCAAGACACACGGCCAAGGCAACAAAGGAGTGACCCAAGAAGAAGCACATTAAGGTTCCGGAGTGGCCTAGCCAGTCTCCAGACCTTAATCCCATAGAAAATCTGTGGAGGGAGTTGAAGGTTCGAGTTGCCAAATATCAGCCTGAAACCTTAATGACTTGGGAGAGGATCTGCACAGAGGAGTGGGACAAAATCCCTCCTGAGATGTCCGCAAACCTGGTGGCCAACTACAAGAACCGTCTGACCTCTGTGATTGCCAACAAGGGTTTTGCCACCAAGTACTAAGTCATATTTTGCAAAGGGGTCAAATACTTATTTCACTGAGTAAAATGCAAATCAATTTATAACTTATTTGAAATGCGTTATTCTGGATTTTGTGGTTGTTATTCTGTCTCACTGTTCAAATAAACTTACCGGTAAAATTATAGACTGATCATGTCTTTGTCAGCGGGCAAACGTACAAAATCAGTAGGGGATCAAATCATTTTTCCCTTCACTGTAGGTTATCTGAACACTATTTTCTTTTCCTTGGATGAATGCATTTGAGTTCATAGATAATGCATGCCAGCAGACATTAAATATGATTTGGAAAACTAGACTATAGTGGAAGTGTTCAACTTTTGGCTTTGTGAACACATTGGTACGTATGAGGGACAAAATTAAGCAAAGTTAAGTGCAAAACTGATGTAACCAGTTACTCCGCAAATAGATCAGAAATGTAACAAGTCAGTTCATGTGTAATGGTTTAATGCTCACTGTAGACTGGATCACATAATCCTTAGAAGCACTTGTTCATAACACCAAACTCTGGAGAAGGCACCGAAGCTTCACTTTGTGCTCCTTTGTGTTCATTGATGAAGACTTTTTTTTTTCTTATTTAAAAACGGCTTTTGTAACATTTCCACTGGCCTAGACAAATCGCCAATACTGTACATGTGAAAACGGGTTACAATGAAACAGTCCAAATAAAACAGTACTGGGGAACAAATAATAAAAAACTAAACTAATATCTGCATAGTATACAATATAGTTCTATAGGAAAACAAAGTAACTATTACTTGCGATGTTCACAGTTAATGCATATTAAAAGCTTGGTCTGACCAGTTCAGGTGCAGCTTTTTTTTGTGCCGCAAAGTTAATCCGGTTAAAAAATTATTTACTTCATTATTAACAATCAGGTGCATCAAAAGTCCACGTGTCCTTGTAATAGCCAAGATATTACATTTTTAGAAGAAAAAAAATCTCTCCCTATAAAGAGTCCTTTACTGCCATTAAACTAGTGACCAGCAGTGCTTGTTTGTAACTTTCTTCCTTCAAACGGTGAATAAAAACACAAAACCGAAGACATTTACACAATTATACGTACTTAAGCAAATAAGCACTTTGTTACAAAAAGGTTGAGACATGATGAAAATGCTTGGTTTCTACTATAGCACAAGCTGATGTAATTTGGGACTGCAGGTCTGTCGGTCCATGGGCTATTCCAACACTGGGCCTGACCCCAATACCAAAGAACGCAGGGGTTGCGGGAATCACCGAATACCCACAGTATCGTGGAAAGCATTAACTGAACAGGAACGTAGTTTTGGCATAGTTTTTATGAAGGGTAATAAACCCAGTGCTTCCATTAAGACACTTCTGTCTTTCTTGATGGACTTTCTTTGATCAGATAGTTCCCGTTGTGCTGTGGGTTCCCTTGATTGCCGTTTTTATTTCTGTCATTTAGTTCTTCCTTTGCAGTAATCTGTTCGCCTTTTAGGTAATCCTTTTCCTACGATGATAAACATTTATGTAAGAAGCACTTCTATGATAAAACAGGGACATATTAAATGAAGATGAAAACCAGCACGGTGCCGAGGAAAATAAAAACAGGTAATATCGGTGCCGTTTTACGAGGCTCTTCCTTTCCTCATTCAGAGATTGGCTCAAAATGCAGATTTTACATATAAAGTGGCTTTAGAACGTCAAACGTCTAGAACAAAAAGTAATGTCATACATCTAACAGCCATCACTTGTGTGAAACCCTTTCAGAGAGAGTTCCACAAACTGCCAGACGCAATCCCTTAACGCTTTTCTGGGAGTTCCAATAGTTCAGCAATGATTTTTCCTGAGATAAGCGATTGGACATTTACTTTTTGTTGACCATCCCGGCACACACACTACAGAGAGACGTAGTTATAACGGTTGCACAATAATTATTTTACGCAAAATTCACTTATAAAAACTGCCTGTATTATTCAAACTTGTTTGGGTCATTGCTTAGGCAATACATTGCTTAAACATTAACACTGAAGCCGAGCAACCTACTGACCGTATTTTCCTTATCTTTACCCCCTTTATAACAACGGCTAGGAACAGTCAACAATTAGCAATGGAACTGGGATGAGAGAATGGGTAGGAATAATCATGCAGATTTTGAAAATGGGTTAAGGCAGCAGCTCCCCTGCTACACTGACACATATAATATACATGGTAAGACACCTATATTTTTGCACTGCTATTTAACAACTTTAATAATGAAATATACCCCAGCATTAACATGTATTGCACAGACAGATACAGAAGCTCCAGCAGAGTTTGCCTCCAACTTATTCGCTTTGAATCAACACCTCAGGTAGCGCTTACCCTATATTTATCAGCCACTGACTTGTCCTGATCTCTATTACTACTTTTCTTGGATGTGGAGCTCTCCCTCTCTCTTCTGCCCCCGCTGTGTTCTTTTCCTCGTTTTCTGTCTTTCTTACTTTTGCTAAGAAAATAATACACTTAGTAACATCATAAAATGAGGTAAAATCTAGGTAATTTCTGCAATAAAGTGAAGGGAGGATATGGGGTATCAATGAATAGAGGTGCTGGGTACAGGAGAAGTGAAAGAAAAAAGAAAACGAAACAATGGCTAAAGGAAGGAGGCATTTTAGCGGTGACAGTTTCCTTAAAAGAAGCAGATTCGGGATGAAAAAAAAAAAATCAGTTGAAAATCAGTTGAATGATCAGCTAAAAAACATCATGGTGCATAGATGACAACCCCTTAACTATCCCACCCTGCCATTTCACTGAATAACCCATGAGCAAAGCAAGGGAAAAAACATGAAAACAATGGTGAGTGGCTTTTAGTATCTCTCTCGCCCCTAAACCTCTTGCCTTTACTAAAGTCTTGGGTTCGTGTAAGTTGTAACTTGTTGTTCCTCCACATCACCATGCATGGTACAAAAAGCTTTATTTGATACACGTTTTTTCCCCCAATGCATTAAAGCTATAAGTGTGTAGGAGTACCTCCGAGGAGAAGGAGATCTAGAAGACCTTTTCATAGTTTTGGAACTTTTGGGAGATTTTGATAGACTTCGGCTTCTCCTCTTGCGCCTATCCCTAAAATAAAAATAGAAGATTGACAAAACATCAGTAAACCATGTATAATGTTTAAGCCAGAATACACATGGAGAACGTCATCTATACACATTGCTGTAAAAGTGAAAATGAATTGATAGAATAGCCTCTGCTTTGCCTGACAAACTCCTATAGAAGAGAAAATTAAAGGGGGAAGTCCCATGCATAAAATACAGCAATAGTCTCCCTCACTGCCTTCCTTACGATCCTTCAGACTTATCTTCCTCTCCCATCGCTTTACTAAAGTCTCTCACCTCCGTGAGTCCCTTTCCTGGCTGCCTGTGCGCTTCAGGATTCAATTCAAAACCCTATGGCTGTCAAAGGTCTTCGTGGCGGCTCCCCCACTTACATCTCCTCACTCATCTCCAGAGACACTTCTACCCGGACTCTCCGACATATGATGATCTTCTGTCCACTGCTCTGATTTCTACTTCGCATACCTGCTTACAACATCTCTCAAGGGCTGTCCCCCATCCTCTAGAACAGGTGCGTCCAACCTGCGGTCCTCCAGCTGCTGCAAGACTACATCTCCCATAATGCTTTCGGCTAAGGGGCTGGCTGAGGAGGATGGGAGATGTAGCCCTGCAGCAGCTGGAGGGCCGCAGGTTGGATGCCCCTTCTCTAGAATATCCTTTTCTGGCTTATCAGACTCTCTACTTTACTTCCATCCTTAAAAAAATACCAACTAACACATTAACTCTCTTATTCTCACCTAACTCAACTTTTATAGTTCCTCTCCTTCTTTACGACTAGAAATAGCATTACTTAAATAGCGTTTACAAAGAGGGGCACTCATATGTTTTATAATTTACCCTAACTGCTCCTTTTTTTCTGTAAGTTCAAATTGTTATGTTTTGCACTACTTGTTATGTCCGGTTTACCGAATGTAAATCATAATACATAGACCTTTCTTAGCGAGTGGCATTCTATCATTTATCATCGGCAGTATCCCAACGAGTCAAGCGGTTTGACTTGTAGCTTGTGCTCAGATAATACAACTAGAAGACCTACAAATGGCTAATATGCGGCTGCATTAAAACATTTTATTCTGCAAAAAAACAGAACATATTTCAAAAATAGTGTGGTTTCCTTTTTTTTGTTAAAGTACTACAATTGGTGGGATTTCCCATTTCAAGTTACCCACCACGTGGGGATGGAGTCTACTCCAAGAAGAGAGGGATATGGCCTGGACTAGCTACCGCTGCATATTCACATGTTGGATGAATGGATTATTCCAATGAAAACACTGGTGGGCCCGTGGGGCATTTAGCTCAACACTTCTTACAAAAATACACCAGGGCTTGACAAATTTGTTGTGAATCTAGGCGCCAGGTAAAAAAGTTAGGAGCCAGGATTTTTTAAACTAACAGTTGGTCAGGAGGGATCTGATCATCATCAGCCCACTTACTAAACTCACAGCGTTTGACCTGGAAGCACCCTGGACTTTCAGGTCAGTGCTGTTTGTTTTTTTTTTTTAAATTAATTTTTTTTCATTTTTTTTTTTAACTCTTTCGATGCTGATGTTCCATTGGAGCACAGCATTGACAGATATTTAGTCCCCACAAGCTTGTGGGGACAAATGTTAACCCCTGCAATGCCACAAATGTGTCATACACAATTGTGGCATTGAAGGGGTTAACGCTGCACTGTCGCTCTCATGGAGTGATCAGGCAGCAGGGGGGTGTTGGGGCTGGTCTCCACACTCATGGCGAGACCAAAGAACCCTCTCACCCTGTCCCTGAAGCTGCCTCTGGCAGCTGGGAAGCAATTGCTGGTCTATAGACCAGCCACTGCAGGGGGAGTCTATGATGACTGCTGTAGGCTTCTATGCCTACAGGAATCATCAAAGGGCTTGTGGGGGCTCGTTTTTTTGCTGTTGCTGGTCTGCCTGGGCTTCCAGGCAGACCACCGGCAGCAGAGCCCCTTACAAAACGGGAGTTAACCCCTAAAACGCCTCAAACGCTGCACTGTCGCTCTCAGGGAGCGATCAGGCGCGGGGGGGGTGTTGGGGCTGGTCTCCACACTCATGTGGAGACCGAAGAACCCTCTCCCCTGTCCCTGAAGCTGCCTCTGGCAGCTGGGACTCAATTGCTGGTCTATGGACCAGCCATTGCAGAGTGAGTCTCTTTGATGACTGCTGTAGGCTTCCATACCTACAGGAGTCATCAAAGGGCTTGCGGGGGCTCGTTTTTGCTGTTGCTGGTCTGCCTGGGCTTCCAGGCAGACCACCAGCAGCAAAGCCCCCAAAACGGGAATTAACCCCTAAATGCCCTTCGCGGCATTGAAGGGGTTAACGCTGCGCTGTCGCTCCCATGGAGCGATCAGGCAGCTGGGGGGTGTTGTGTCAGGTCCCCACACTTGTGTGGGGACCCAATCAACACACAAACCCCTTCCCTGAGGCTGCCTGTGGCAGCTGAAAACACGAGTGCTGCTTTTCCAGCAACCGCGTTTTCAGCCTACAGGCTCACTCCGTGGGAGTGATCTCAGGCTCGGGGGCGGGCTCGGAGTGGCTGTGCTGTCTGCCCAGACTTCTGGGCAGACAGTAGCGCCCCCGTGTGGTGACTAAGCCTCTTACATCCACAATTTTTTCTGGATGTAAGAGCCTGACAAAACCTAGGCGCCAGGACAAAATTCTCTGTCGCCATGGCGACCTGGCGCCTGGGATTTGTCGAGCCCTGAATACACGTTACATAATGCTTTAAATATATATTTATATATATGCGTATAAACCTTTATAATACATGTATCTGTATTGGCACATGTGATACATAGATTTCTCCACAATTCTATTCACATTGGTAAATCAGCAGCGAGTGCTAACCTGCTAACACTGCGAGACCTCCGGACAGAGTGCCGGCTTTTGGATGGGCTTCTAGACCGCTTCTCTTTTCTTCTTTTATCATTTTTATCCTTTATCTTTTCTTTTTCCTTAACTTTGCTTTTGTTTTCTCTGTCTTTCTTCTTATCTCTGTTATAGAAAGAACATTGGATATATCATTCAAACAGTATATACCAGGGAAACAATCTACCCATGCCCCAAATGGCACAAGCCAACAGCACCATTATGTACAGGAGGCCCATTGGTTTGTTCAGATTACCAAGTAAATGAGATGGGGGCTGATTGGCTGGCGAGCTTACTTAGTTCTTCAGAAACGACTGTAACAGAACGCACACACAATAACATTTTAAATTATATATATATATATATATATATATATATATATATATATATATATATGATCTGCATCAACGAGGCTGAGAGGTAGGCACATTCTGGCATGACGTTGGAGCACTTTTGGTGTGTACGGTTACTCTGATTTACACCTTTTCAAAAAGATTTTTTGACTTTTGACTTTTATATACAGCTAATGAATAGGTTTTTTTTATTTTATTTACAGTAATGAACTACGGTAATAGGGCACTGAGTTATGCATGGCCATTTTGCAAGGGTCACACATGCCTCATAATTTACAAATCAGAAAAAAATCTATTGAAGTGAATACCTGGAGCGTGAACGGCTTTTTGACCTGCGGCGATCTTTTGATTTTGATCTTTTCTTGTGAGGACTTTTTGATCTCCTTCGTTCCTTATGACTGGATCGTGACCGGTTACGTGATTGGCTTCTGTAGGAAACATTTTATAGAGAATTTTAAAAGAACAGTTCTGTAAAATCTTTGGCAAGGGTGTGAGAAGTGTAGCTAACATTAAGCTAACAGCCTGGCTGTAACCCGCAAAGTGTTTCTATCTGAAAACTAAGCCATGTCCATTTTCTTCAGCACGGCGGAGTATGTTGCGTCAGGGTTCAATTCTGATCTGCGAGTGCATAGAGACTGCGGAGCCGCATTAGGTGTCACGGCCAGGGGAGTAACGGCCATCAGGAATGCGGATATCCGCACCATTGAGAGATTTGCAATGAAATTTAAGCACTTTCAGAATATATTGACTGTATAGAATAGAATACAGAAAAGTGCAGCTGTCCAATGCTCCATCCAAAGCAGCTAGAGCCGTCTGTCAAGGGACTTCTCCCAACGACCTGCTCATACTGTACCTTGGTACAGGGGTGCGTTCAATTTAAAGTAGCTACATCATAGTGTCATATACCGGTGTTTTGAATGCGATCTTTTCCTCCTTGATCGAGATTTTGAACGGGAACGTGATCGTGTTTTTGAGAGTTTCTGATTTAACTTATCAACAGGCTTTCCAGTCTCTGTAAAGAGAAACAATAATGTCAAACTCAATCATAATCACAAAACAATAAGCATTAACATTTAATAAGACACGGAACTTGTTACATTATACACAAAATTAGAAGAAGGGGTAAAGATATACCTGGCTCAATAGCTTCTGATATTAATGACTGGGCTTCCCGGACACGCTTCATCACCTCTTCTAGCTCCTTAGCAGCTGCTTGAGGTGTTAACTCAGGTGGTTTGACTATTGCATTATTTGAGTGGTTTATCCTTGAAATGGAGAACAAGATTGCATTTTAAAACAAAGACACTGAGTACAATTACATCTAGAAAGTTAGAAAAAAGTTTTTTAGTAAGACATTTATGGCATATGGGATACTGGCTGTAAAAACCTACAGTACTCTTGAGCCAAGCATTACTTTTAATTAGAATTAATGGCACTTGAATTGATATGAATACATACTTGAGAGGCCTGTCCCCAAACATAACTCCATTGAACGCGAGGGCTCTTGCCACAGAATTCTGGTCTGAAAACTCTACAAAAGCAAACCGCGTGGGCTGCGTCTCGTCCCCTGCCATGCGGACGAAGCGAACATCTCCTACTTGCTTAAAGAACTCAAGCAGCTGTTCTGCGGTAGTGGTCTGAAAGACAAAGTTTAAAAACACCGTTTATAAAAAAAAAAAAATAAAAGAAGCTTCTTTCACAACCACATTAATATTAGGAAGGAAAAGGTATAAAAGCTAAGTTCACCATGTTTTAGTTATTTACTTTTACAACAAAGTACAATGCACAAACCTAAAACAATTTCATGGGTCTGGAAGTCCCATCTACAGGGAGTCCACATTTGACTGTTAAAACACAGATCGCTAATCTAATCCATCGTCTAGGACACCGTGATTGGTTTACAATAACTATGTCTATACATGTACTATACCCTTATTCAAGATAAATCTGCATTTTGCCTGCAGACCAACAGAAAGAAAATCTTACCTGGGAATTTAGGTTTCCAACATAAATCGTCCTCCTAATTTCATCAACCTTTGTCGGATCTACATTACCCATCAAAGGTGGCTGAGTCAGGTCAGCAAGGGTATTGATGGTGGATGTTAAGGCCGGAATTACCGGGGTCAGAGAAGGTAGAACAGGTTCCAGCTGTGTTGGTAATGTTGCTGCCAATGTTGTAAATGGAACACTTAGCTGTCGAAGAAAATTTCAAGGGTGTGTTTACAGTGGCAATGATCGTGGTCAGAATATACAAATACGTGGCATGTACACGTTGCAATAAATAATGGAAATTGAGAGTAATAGCCTTCCATAAAAGTTTGACCTTGACCAGCAAATATAAAGGGGTACTCCCCCTACCCTCGAGTACCCAGCAGAGTCAAAAAAAATCAAGATGTAAAACAGTGGCACCCTCTACCACATGGTAAGTAGATACCAAATTATATTTCTTGCACTTTATTACTAATGGAGAAAAGGAGGGCAATGTCCATTATGAAGTTACACTGCTTGGTAGTAACACTCTTGGCTTGTGCTTTGGGTCTTTGCTAGGTGATGGTGGCTTATCCTAGGTATGTGAGAAAGGGCAAGGAATGTATTTTACCAGAAAAAAACAGTAAGACATGAAGTTAAATAGTTGGCAAACATGGAATTTCCCTGTAGTTTGTACACATTCAATACCCGTAAAAAGCATTAATCTTCTGACAAAGCTTATCTTCTCCTACACCTGTAGCGGTCATGACAAGAGTAGCAGCTCATTCAACACAACAATATACTTCGTGATAACAGCTGGCAGCAGATAAGCTCCATAAAAAGAAACAGAACGGTCTACTTTGACTACACCCATTGCTCAACTTAATACAAGCAATTCAAACAAAACCCATGATCATATCCAAGGCCGTCACCCAGATAGAAGATCAGCTTCCAGATTCCTTAAAGGAACGGTCAAACCATCGTTTTTTCACCTCGATAAGGGCGTTTGTTCACGCCAAAACCGGTCAGTGTTTCCAGAAATAAAGAGAACTGTTTTTGACTATTATTCTGGCCGAGTTTTCTGCTTTTCATCATATTCATGATTGAGGGTGATACATTTGTATCCAGTGACTACCTACTCCTCTGTTTCCCCTGTCTCTCTCATTGAGAGCTTTTTGCATAAGTAGGATAACAGAACAATTTAACAGAAACAAGAGGTGAGGAGGGCCCTGCTCAAAGGAGCTTACAATCTATGAGGATTTAGACTAAATAACACAAGGTGAAAGTGTCACTGTTAGGGATGGACCAGCCACACTGGTAGATGGGAGGAAGAGCGTTAACGTGTAAGTTCCTGGGGGTCCTTAAAGTCCTTTGAAGGACCAGAAAGCAGGGAAAAGATAGGCTGGAGGAGGGTATTCCAGAGGGTAGAGAGCAGCCCTTGAGAAATCTTGTAAGCCTGCATGAGAACTACAAATCAGAAACAGAGGACAGATGAAAAGCACAACCAGACATGAGTGTATTTAGAGATGAGTGAGGAGATGTAAGTAGGGGAACCGCCATGAAGAGAGAGCAACCAGAGAGAGAGAGCAACCAGAGAGGAGATTGAGAGGCGTTAGTAAAACAATGGGTAAGAGTATAGACCATGATGGATTGTAAAGGGGCAAGAGGCATGTGATAGAGACCAGTGAAAATAGAGCTAGAAAGACAGGAGATAAGGGCATGAACAAGAACTTCAGTTGCATCTTGTGTTAGGAAGGGAAAATGCAGGTCATGAGATTTTTTTTAAAAAACCCCATAATGGATGCCAGATGAACGCATTATTAACAGTGAGGGAAATTGATGAGTAAATGTTAGCATTGGAGAGAGGGGGAAAGAAGTTTGGTTTTAGAGAGATTAAGTGTTAGATCGTGTAACCAACTGCCTTGCCTTTGGATGTATGCATGATTCCTAAGAGGCAGGGAGATCAGGAGTGTTATCTGCATAATACAGGGTAAACGGGGAACATGAGGGGTCCTAGAACTGAGCATTGTGGTACCCCCAAACGATACGAGGAAGGGGAGAGAAAGTGTTAGTGGAAAAGGGGACGTTGCAGGTGCGATCAGAAAGGTAGGGTGTGTGAGAGAAGTGGCACAGAAACCAAGATAGGGACACGTTTGTAGAAAAGAGTGTTCCACAGTGTCAAAAGCAGCAGAAAGGTCCAATCATTGGCACTGAGTAGTGGCCCTTAGATTTAGTCACGAGAAAATTAGTAACTTTAGTAACTTTGACGAAATACAGATTGGAGAGGGTCAAGTAAAGAATTGTAATCGAGAAACTTAGTTGATGTATATAATCCATTCAAGAAGCTTGGAGGGCAGAGGAAGTAAAGGGATGGGACAGTAGTGGGAAAGAACAGCAGGGTCCAGTGAGGGTTCTTTCAAGGTAGGAGTTATAGTAGCATGCGTGAAGGAGGATGACACAGAACCAGTAGAAAAGGAAAGATTGAAGATAAAACAAAAGCAGTTAAGAGAGACTGGGTAAGATTAGAGGGAACAGGATTGAGGGGAATCGGGGTTGGGCAAGAGGAATGGAGAAGAGCAGAAACCTCATCAGGTGATGAGAACAGGTATGGATACATGTATTAGCTGGGCCAGAGGATGGTATACAACAGCAATGCGTAAATCAAGGTGCCAATGAATAGCCGAATATTGCACAACTGCTCCATTCAGGGATAAACACTTTGTATAACTTTCAGTACTTACAGATGCTAAGGGAGATGGCGTCGGAGTTGGAGTTGGAATAGGAAGCAGACCTGCCCCAGGGAGCAGGCTAGATAATGGAGTAGCAGGAGCCAAGAGGGAGAGGGCCTTCGTTTCTTCTGGTATCTTACCTGCAGAGGCAATTTCAAGGTATTAGAACTGGAAAACGTGTGATGTTGGTAATACATTTGATTTTAATAACCCTGGTACTATGCAAAACAAAAAACAAAAAACGAACTAAAAAGAACCTTAGTAAGAAAGAATAATAAACTGATCTTTTGTCTCCCATCCTAATTTATCAATCTGCCCTACAAGGAAAAACAAAAGTGAGCAAAACTTCAAATAATTAAATCTCAATAATGGAACGTTATGTTAAAACTGAATAGACAATTATTTAACACTTTGAGCTATGGGTCACCTGTACTGGAAACTTAAGGTTCATGAACCAAACGATATCAAGCATGGAGGCTTTTCCCAGGACGGAGTTTTCACGGTGATCGAAAGTTGTGTTACACATGACAACCGTTCGTGTTGGCTGCATCACTAATAGCACACAGAACATCAGATACAGAAAAGAAGAACATTTTTTAAAGTTTAATCCCCAGATATTGCAAATTACCAATTTAAAAAAAAAAAACACACAAAAAAGGAAAAAATATATAAGAAAATGGGAGAAAGAAAACAAGTGCTACATATGATTACTTTCCTCTCCAGAAAATTTAAATTTTTCCTTTGGTTAAATGGCACAAAGTTTTTGTGATGAAGTCAAACCTTCACTGTTAAAGATGTACAGGTGTCTGCTTAAAACCCATACAAATATCACTTAAACCTGCTAAGGGGAACAACCTCCAGTAACTGCTGTCTTAAATCGATAGTCTGCCTATTTTGAACTCCAGGAGCAAAAGGTTAGACAGCATTTTTTATTATCCTAATGTATTACATTAATGGAAATCTGTTGGAAAGAAGTATGTTTGATCCCTTTTTTATGTAAATTATCTGAACTTTCTTGAAGCACCCGGAATGTCTTTTTGTCATAGCTGTGCCTGTTCTATGTATATCATCACTTAATTCTAGTCCTGTTAGCTTGATGGCGGCATGTTGTGCCACTGAGCAGGACTGACGGCAGCAGTGTACCCCGTCACTAGGGGGAAAAAAAGCACAAACGCAGAGGATGCTGCCAACTCCCCTGCAGTCAGAAAAACCTTCTGCCTTCTTTAAATGATGGCAGCAGCAATTCCCTCTTCAGATTACTAGCGGATGTTCAGGCGTTTTAGATTCCATCGCTTTCAAAAGTTTGGGAGAAGGGGACTGGTGGTTCTATGTAATCATTCCAAACCCAAATCTAACATTAGCAAAGAACTCTACTAATATTAAGAAAACTATTAGCATTGGCCTTCGTGACCACGCAATTAAATGGGACACAAAAGAATCTTCCACTTTCACAGCTGCCCAAGGCCTGCTCCAGCACTGTTTTCATGGTGAATGCATTTTACTACATGCACGTCAGTGTAGGCACTGCTTACTTACAAGTGTTAGAAAATAATTTCACTTTCTGCACATGCTCAGGATCACTCCCAGCTTAATCAATGAAAGTGGCAAGCAATCGGATCAATATCTGAACACTGACTTTAACGGGAATGCTACAGAGCATGTGCCGGAAGTAAGTTTAAATGCAACAGAAGTCTAATTTTCTATCTTCAATAACAGAACTCAAGAAAAAACAGCTAATGGACTCTTTAAAATAAAAGGGGGACAATGAAACCAACAAAAAAAGATAGTATTTTAGGGAGAAAAACACTACTGTAAAATGTCAATGTTATCTAAAAACAAATTTGTTTCAAAAAAATAGAACTGCATGTGTAAAGTATTGGGAAAACATCAAAAGTCTATAAACGGCTGTAACATTTAATTACATTAAATCTAATAATATATCTAAATATATATATTATTCCTCCTAACAGATACTGCCTCCAAACCGGACACAGCAGTTTAAAATCTAAATGTTAATATGCAGTTTATTTAGCTTTTGACATTGTAATGTGCAATAACTTTTAACCCACATGCCCCCCGACATGACAGCACAGCACTCCCACCTCGCTTTGTGGCTCTGGGTAGCTGAGACTGAATAATGCGACTCAATAGGTTAGTTTTCCAATATGAAGACCCACTCTGCAGTGCGAGGGAATGGCTAGACAGGAGCAAGCATTGCTATGGACAATACAGACCAGCAATCTTCCCCAACCTGCTATAAATGAGGAGATAAGGTAGCAGACAGGGTGCAGGGAGACTTATTACATCATGTCACTAAGCGTCTGCTGAACAGGAAACTGTATAATGGGACTTGCTTTTAGGATTGTGAGATAATAGCCTCGTGGGAAACAACCCATGAACTAGCCCTATAGGACCCTATCTTTGCTGCTAGTACACTTTTAATGCTAAAAAGTACATATGTAAGCCCTGATTTCTCATAAGGTTGAGCTAAGTGAGTGGGCACTAACGTGAAAACCTGCAGAGGGCCACAGCTGTATTAAGTTTACTTGAGTGTAGCATTCAATTTCACATTTTATGTCAGGTATAATTAAAACAAATACATCTCTGGGTCCACAGATATTTTCTTATTTCTAGCCATATCTCTACACCACACTTACCTAACATATATATTATATAGAAAAAGGGAACATAGAAACACAGAATGTGATGACAGATAAGAACCATTCACTCCATCTACTCTGCACACACACAAGCAAAATTACAGGAGCAACAGCAGACAAACATATCACCATCTCTACGATTTAACACCCACTCTGTAAATAATACAGATTTTCACACGGAGCTGTGATTACACGCAGTGCCAGGAGTCAGAAGATTTTTACATCCAGCCAGACAATAAGGCACGCGAGTTGTCGTCATCAGACATTTCATACACCAGTTGTTCTAGATTAAAGGGGATTTAATGTTAAACACAAAGGCTTGTGTATATAAAATGATCTGCTTATGAGTTTGCCTGCATTTAATCGTTATTTTAAGTAACACATATTTAAAGGTAGTTAAGCTCCCCAGGTTATGGTGCAGCTTTTACTTATATACACACACACACACACACACACACGTGTATGTATATATTATATACACACACATCTGTATTTAAACACAGAACAAGGAAGTTATTTGGGATCCAAACAAAATACAATTTTAGCAAAAGTAGACATTGGTAATGAATTAGATATTGATTAAAACAAAAGGAAAAAAAACAAAAAATAATAAAAAAAACAAAAAACACACAGAGACAGGGCGTCCATCTTCGGCAGTCAGACTCCGAGCTCATCCTCACATGAAGGTTTCCCTTGACGGCTGGTTTAGTGGCATGGCAAACTGTGCCTTACTCAAGCAAGTGTAACAGGTCTGCCTTGGCCAGGCTAGTCATCTAGTAATGCACATATATCACATAGGAAAAGAAAAAAGAAAAAAAAAAAAAAAAGAAAAAAAAAACATACAAAACCAAATTGTTAAAATTCATCTAATTTTGAGATGTGGAAATAACAGAAAATTAAGTGTCTAAACACTAAATATATATGACCTTCAGAGTCTGAAGTGTCATTCGCACAGGGAACACAGGTAACAAGTATTTTGTTTTTTAGGCAAGCATAATTTATACATAATCCCCACATTTTCAGTTGAATGCATCATTTATTTTGTAGGAAGTACAGCTTGGGGCCTTAATGCAGTTCTACATACAGTCACTCGGTGGCTCCAAATAAAATGAAAGATAATTTAGGTACCCGTGGCAAGAACTAGCGTTACTGGGGAATGCGCGGCAGTGGAAAACATGTCCTTTCTTCCCGTAATCAAAGTAATAAACAGGAAGGGCATAATATTCTGGCAGAAATTGGGATAAACCAATCAATTAAATAAATTTAGTAAATTTGGCTCAGTTCACATACAATGAGTCAGAACAGCAAACCCAGTGAATAGCTCTAACAAAATACATATCGGCATCTTAAAGTGATTTAAGATACAGTAACAGATTTTAATCATGGTAACAAAAGTGAAGTGGTTTCGGGGGGGGGCTATGCCCGACACCACATGGTGCCTTCATTTACAGAACATCTGACGCCAAAGACAAAGGCGCCACATTAGGTCTGCGGTGGGTGTTTTTGTTCATAATAACTGGAGACCTTTGAGCAACAAAGATCCCTTTATACCACATAATGTTATTCTCTTCCCACGGTGCTGGGTCATTTAAATACACAAATTTTAATGTAATAAAAGGAAAAAAGAAAAGGCTTCTAACTTCATATAACAGTCCTATGCTGCCCTGCAACTTCTCAGGACAAAATACACTGTGTGTTCAAAGAAGCCCTCTTCAACACCGACTGGCAGAGGCTAGACGAGTACACCGCGGGTTAGCCCGATAATGAAGTGTGACTGTAAAACCCGCATAAGCCATAGTCAGTAATGTAACGCCACACGTGCCATCTGTAACCTTTATGCCACTGCGAGGGAACAGCAGTCATAGGGGGACACAGACACAGTTTTGGCATGTTTTCCTTAATTATTCTAGAAGGGAGTTTTGCAGCATCTGGATTATTAACAAAATGCAGCAAAGATTTAGTTTTTTTCTTTTGTATTAAGAAAGCCTGCTTAGTGACAAAATAGTCATAAAATGCTGTACTTGCCGACAACATCAATAAATGCGTAACAAAAGCAACATGCCAGTACACATGGTGCTGATTAACAGGGATTTCATTATTTCTTAATAGATTTCTAAATGTGACATTTTAGTTAATCGTTGGAAGCCACAAACTGCCCCAAACATTACTTGCCGACCGCTTTACCACAAACAAAAGGCATCGGGAGCTTAGCATTTAAGCATCTGTCATAATGAGAAGACTTCAGAGGTAATGCAGGGATCAGACATGCAAAACCATCCCCTCAATCAGGGCTTTTAAGATAAATGAGATAAAATGTGTCCTTTTAAATCTGTAGGGCAGCATTCACTGGACTTTAACTATATCTTGCCTTTAAAATCTGGGGAGGTTATGATAACACAAACAGGAAAACTGAAAAAGGAGAAGAATTCGCTCAACAGAAATTTAATTGCCTCGCAGGTTAATGCGTTTCCACCAATCAAATGACTTACAGAATCTAAGAAATAGTTTGAGATTTTAGAAATGACGTCACTAAACAACAAAGTTTACAAAACCAACCCCTTTAAAGACTTCAGGATATAAATCTCATACCCTCTATTCCCTAAATAACAATCCCAAATGTACCCGATCATTCTCTGCCGCGCATGAAAGATGCGCCAGTTATCAGCGTGCATTTAAGAGGAATTGAGTACAGAAACCAACACGAGGAATACCAACCTTCTGCACATGGAACAACTATCAGAGCTCTGTCAATAAAAACCGTGTTAGTTAGATGCTGGGCCACACCGACACTTGAAGAGTCACGATACTTAATATAACATACTTTGGAGGAAAAAGCAAGGGGTGCATTGCTGAAAAATAAAAAGAAGCACAATTAGTGTTTGTGACACAGTTACACAGACATTATTCTTTTAATAATTATTTCATTGAATTTGTCCCGCTTAAGAGGGATAGGAAATAGATGTATATGAACAGTGAAAAAATAATCAGACCCCAATTATACTGTAGATAAAATGCATCAGGCAACTAAGCGGGTAATAGTACCCTACTAACTAAACAAAGTACTTTCTGCTTACTGTCCCTCTGCGTAGTTCACGTGTCCCCAGCCCCATATAATTACATATGGTAAGACACGGAGTAAAATGCAGATAAACAGCTGCACAAAGCACCCTCGCTCCTTCCGTTCCAGCAGTGAACCATTAGAATCCCCCTTAGAAACGCCATTCCCGGTCACTGTGATTTAAGCGTGTAAACCGCTGTCTCATTCATAATCCTTTACAGCGAGGCATTGGCAACAGAGGGACAGTAAACATTCACAGTAACGTTACAATCGACAAGACGGATTGCTGCCAGTGAAACAGATTCTTATATTTGTTGGTGTTCTTTAACGTTTCTAATCCTTTAGCAGGAAGAATAAAATCGCATCTGCTATGGGTTATTTGCTATGCATTCAGTTGACAGTTTGTGGAACAGTACCTTTAAGAATCAAATTATCCCACTGTATTTACTAATAAAGCAAAGCTGTCTGAATTTGTAATCTACATGAGAAGAGATAAATAGCAGGAAAGTATTAAACATTTTGTACAATAAAGTGGAATCAAGCTGCTTTTACATTAACAAAAAAATGCATTCTGATGACGTGTTACTAGCCCACTAGCCACTGCAAGTACACAATGGGGAAGCTGCAGCGAACACTTCAGAGTCCAAATTCTCTACCTGCACAAAACAGAACGCGTTAAACTAATGCTGTTCGCTGATTGTCTAGAACGTCAATGCTCGGAATATGTAGGTATGCATAGAGCGATCTAGAAAGTCTATATGACTAATCTTACTAAATACGACAATCGTTTCCTGCAAGACGACGGGGGGTTTCACGGCTACGAAGCACCCAAATTAATACAGCCTGGTTTCTGAGACTTTCCAGCCCAAAACAGCTTTATAGACAGATCTATATGCAATATATATATATATATATATATATATATCCGTGTATGCTGAGCGCACACTATATACACAGACCCTCCGCATTGGTTTCTGACAAGCAGTCTCCTCGCATCGTATAAATAAAATGTAGAAACCGAGAATACGATCAAGGTTTCGACTTACAGCGTAATAACATCAAACACGTGACATGAAGGACATGTTGTATGAAGCGCAGCTTCACAGTAAATGGGGTTCAATGAGCAAAGCAGTGCTAACGCGGACTAAGCTGCTCGAAGCACTTTAGGGGTCTATTTACTAAGGGGGAGTTTGCAGGGGAATCTTGTTTCACCTTCTTGACTTCACTTTATGTTATGAACGGACAGCCCCTTCTGCTGCTGGCCTGTATAATGTATAGTTAAACCAGCATGATTTCTCCGGGCTCCTTACACACTGAATTATGCATTATACAGGGCCAGCTCAGCCATTCTCGCTGTACAAATTCCAGTCACAGAAAAGAAGCCGTTATATAGTAAACAGACTGCTAAGCCTGTCCCTCATTCCCGCACCTCCGCTATTTCTCTGCTATTTGCCCTCCTCTTTGCCAATACTACCCTATAATAAAACCCACCCCCTTCTCCCACTAGGCCTCCCACACTCACTCGGGTGGATAGAGCCGCAGCTCATCGATGTCCCCTAAGAAAGAGAATAACGTTCGCATCTGTTCGCTGGTAACGACGGCGGACAGGTTGGTGACCTGGATCACCGACGTCTGGCCGCAGCTCATGGCTGAGAGGAATACAGTACAGAGAGGTCGGAACCACAAGCACAGCACCGCTTCTACCACAGAGATAAGGCACTGATAGAATGGCACCGGAAACTGAGTAGCCGCTCTGTCTCATCCGAATACTTCTATTGCTGCCCCCAAGAGGCCACAGTGCTAACGACACCATGAAACCTAACGAAGACATTCTGCGAGTGGAGGACCGCGGCGCCCAGTGACCTTGTTGCCGTTAGGGAACCTTCACAAATCCTATTAATGTAGCAGGATATGCATTTACTGCTCGTCTTGTAATTCCACACAGAAAATGCTACATCAGGAACCACAGGATCTCCCCTTTTGGTGTCTGAAAGGGGCTCTGAGCAGACATTTGCCTCGTTTGAAGCAAATATGTAAAAAAAAAAAAAAAATAAAAAAAAATCTCCCATCATGGCCCTATCTCTGCCCCTCTCCCTACAGCTTGTGTCTTAACCCCATTCCCTGTAGGCTGTGAGTGTGCGAGCCGGGCCCACTTTACCTCATGTACCGGTTTCTCTTAGTCTGCCGGTTCTAGTTCTGTCACCGCGTAAAATGTTGGTGTGAAATACTTTTCAAGAAGATAGCGCATCACTCAACACAACAGCCATCTGCTCTGTCAACTTTTCCTGATATCTCTATTACTGTTGACAACTCCACTATCCAACCAACAGACCAGGTTCGCTGCCTTGGTGTCACCCTCATCTCTCACATCCAGTCCCTCACCAAATCCTGCCGCCTCCACCTGAGAAACATCTCCCAAATCCGCCCTTTCCTCCAACAAGAAACCACCAAGTTACTAATCCACTCCCGCCTTGATTTTTCTCTCTCGCCTTTTACCGCTTCAATCTGTCCTCAACACTGCAGCCAGATTAATTTTTCTCTGCCGCCGTTCCTCATCCGCTGCTCCACTATGCCAATCACTTCATTGGCTCCCCATACCCTTCCCACTCTTGTATTCAGGATTTCACCCGCGCCGCACCCCTCCTGTGGAATTCCCTTCCCCGTTCCCTCAGACTTTCTGCCTCGTACGCAACCTTCAAAACCTCTCTGAAAACCCACCTGTTCAAGGAAGTGTACAACATTCCTTCCCAGTACTCCCAACCATTGTAATCAAGCCATCTGAGCAATCAACAGCCTCAACACATCATCGGAACCAGATCAACTCATCCCCATCCAAGCCGTCCTCTCCTATTGTCTCACTTCCCCCTCAAACACCGACTAGATTGTAAACTCGCAAGAGCAGCGCCCTCTTCTCCTTTGCATCAGTTTGTTATTGTATGTGTTTATAAATTGTTCTTCCAAATCTGCCGGCGCTTTATAAATGAATGTAATGTAACTGACTCTTACTCTTTTTTGCCATTTTTACCATGGGTTTGTCAACCATGACACCCTAATTTCATGTTAGGTGAACCCATACAAAGAGTAGAAGAGCTTTGCTATGAAACCATATTATACACATAACATGATATCTATTAACACTTAGATATGATAACCGGCTCCAAATAAAATACATTTTAATAATATAGTCATACTGCACATGCGCATGTTTTTTTACACGCTACACTACTTTTTATATATACTTGTAAATGGGCAGGTAGCCTCTGCTGAGAGAGGAGCAAGGCGTTTGGGGATTTTGTTTTGCTCTTTTGTAAAGGGAGAAAACATTGTTTCTCCTTCTTCTGATCTTAGCATGTTTCTATTTCTCTTCTTTTCTCCAAATTATACATATTAAGATGCTTTAGTATTTTGTGATAAACATCTATGGTAATTCTGACCACTTTTCTCAGTATATTGTAATACCACACCATAAATGGTTAAAAGTAAACATTAATAAATTCACATTTATTTCAATATTTTTTTTTAACAATCAGTGTTATTACTGTGTTTTCCCACTAAAATAAAACAAAAAGAGTGACCGGCAAAGAAATGTTTAGTTACAGTGGCTGGTGTTTCTTCATTTTAATGTGTGCCCACTCTATATATATCCCGTGAGGTGTCTGGTCTCTGGCCGCATGCCAGTACAGAGTTTGCTGCAGCAACAACAACAAAAAAAAAAATCTAAAGAGAAATATAATCACCATGTTCCTTGCCAGTGGTAGGTTTGGGAGGATCTGTCCCTCTCTGAGAGCCCAGGGAGAATGTTTGGGGCAAAGCTAGCACAGGGAGGCTGTATGGGGACAAATATGGCAAGCTTCTATGTCAATATCCTATGCTTCCAATCTGGGTGCCGGACAGGTCCTGTGGATGCAATCTGGGTGCCAGGGCTGGCCTCTGTGGTGTGCAGCCTGTGATCTATGCCTGCAGTTTAGGGTCTCCATGCATTATTTGATCTATATCTTAAATGCTGAGTTTGCTTGTGATTTTTCACTTGATCTATACCTGCAAGGCTGGGTTTGTGTGATATTCAGTTGCTCTATACCTGCAACTATGTGTTTTGTGTGTTTATCAATACCTGCAAATGCAGGGTTTGTATGTCTTATTCAGTTGATCTATACCTGAACTACACGAGGGTGGAAAAGAGAGGTACAGTGAAGGGACAGGGGAGGGCGCACCACAGGGGTGGCCCACGCAGGGTGCCTGAACACCTAAAGTCAGCCCTAGTCACGACTCACACCATTCATTTGCTATGTGAGTCACAATAGGCTCAGAAGGAGACTGCCCTGACTGACAGTCTCCTCCTAATCCGTCGAGTAAGTGCAGCAAGTACTTTTTGTGGTTCCTTTTGATGTTGGAGTGGAGGGCGTGAAGAAATTCATTTTTAATTACCATAGCCTGGTTGCTTTTTTTAATCTGTTTTATGTATGTCTGTATATAATTGTGTGCGCTACAGTGAATGAAAGTCCTGGGAAATGCATATTCTATGTTGAGTCTTTGGAGAGAATAAATGTCATAACTTTATTTAAAAAAAAAAAAAAAAAAAAACTATCAATTTATGCCTGCATTCACCAGCATGGTCTACTCGCTTGGGCCTGTGTGCTCCAGATGGCAATAAAGCATTGCATATCCTGAGAACACAGACTTCTTGACATACATTTTGACATTCATCCACCAATAATTCACTTACCGATTTATTTCTCCCCACAGGCATTATACCTCTTCTCATTCATTGTATGCATTGCGTTTTTTGGATCTTGCCTTTTTGAATACAGCCTTCTCCCGTAATAAGGTTCTGCTCCTTATTTGCATTTTATATCTATATCCTTTAAAAGATTGTACCTTTTTATGCATTTTTTTTTACTTCACATGGTGGGGACACCATAATTCTATTGTATTTTATGAGCACGTCTTTACCATTTATATGTTTATTTGTGATTAAATGTATCACAGTTCACATTGCAGCTTTACTATAACTTTAGGCTTGTAGACACCGTTTTTTTCTCTGTAGAAAAAGGCATGTTTCCATTTATATAAGTAACCAGTATTACGCATTGTATATGTGTACAAGTGAATGTGTCATATTTAAAAGAATACACAGCTTGCTATAGCAAACAGATTAATAAATAAGCTCCAATAACAAACTGGGCATCGATTTGGGGATACGGGCAGATAAAAAAAGAAGCCATTGTTTCAAAGAGTATTAGTTTATTTCCTAATTGCCATGTGTTACTTGAGAAACAATTTACTTATATACAAAATTTGGAATGTTGAATAAATGCTGATCAGTAAAACGTTACACAGCTGTTGACAAGGAAAATTAAAAAAAATTAAAAAAAAATCTGCACAGCACGTCTAACCATGAAAAGCTGGGTTTGATTCATTCTTTGTTTATTGCTATCTTATGAAAGTCCATCAGAGACCTTAAAAGTATATACAAATTTATTTGAAACTCCAGTCAATAAGAGAATAGGCTATTTACACAATAAATAGATGGGGAACCATTTCATAAAATAGTCAAAGTATAAATGAGTTGAAATTCTTTTTCTCTCAGTCCGCGGTATAGTTCGGAATTATTTGCGTGGTGTAGAAACTAAAGCATATTGAGGATGTGTGCGTCTCTGCATAGATAGGTTTCCGCCAACCATACCAATAACCTGGAGACTGCATTGCACTGTATGCAAGCTTGCAGTGTTACACTGTACACTCATGCGCACACACCACACTGTGCATCACCTAGTATACTCTGGGCTCCTCTTAATAGGAGCAGATTAAAACCGTCACACTGGGGAAAAAGTATAAATCCTGACTATATAGAAAAAATAAATCTGTGGCATCACTTCTGTAAGGTGCTTGACATTTTACTGTATATTCTCAGCAATATATGCTCGTCCTAAATCCTAGAACATGGTATATAACAGGGGTGAAAAGGAACCCTCATAGAACCAGCTACAGGAAAGTATACTCCAAGAGGGACTACTGTCCGATAGTTGTTACCCGTTAACTGATGCCAGTTAATGATGGAGCTGGATATGACCCACATTCAACCTAAGAGGGTATCATTGAACCGTGTCGCAATCAATTATAACTATTTCTTCACATCAACCATGACCATAAACAGACGATGACAAAGAGTGCTTTCTACTTTCTGGCATATTGCCATATGACATCTAATTGATTTGCAAGCATAGGTCATATAATCATATTTTATTAAACAATGCCCCCTTTATTCTTTAAGAATTGTGCTTTCACACAAAAGTAATTAACCGCTTTGTAATATATGCTGGCTGGGACACAGTGTGGACTCAATGCACTAGATAGAAAGACAAGGGAAAATAAATAGTTATTAAAAATCAGCGCATTATGCTCAAGAGCTTAGAAACTGTGCCAAAAGCAATGAAAGAAAATGCCTTGTCCGATGAAATGTTTTACGATGTAAAGAGAATCTTCTCTTAACTAACCACACGAGAAATGACACGTCGTCTAAGGGTCTGTATTACACAGCTAGGCAAGGCATTCATTTGTTCAGGTTTTAATCCATTCACACAGCATGTAAATTGTAACAAAATACAGCACATTTCTGTGAATACAAAGCAAAGTTTTAGCAATTCCTATATAACTATCACTCAGACACAACTAAAATGAGTTTAAAATATACAGAGAGTTTTTAAAGGGTTTCATTTAAAATATGAAAATTATACAGTACATCAGGAAACACAAAATGTTTGTTTTTTTTGCTTTTAAAAACCAAGTGCAATATCGCGTCAGTTGAATAAAAGGGCTAAACATATTGCCAAAGGGCCACACTTCAAATGTTTTTGGGGTCCCGTACCTCCAGTCAAAGGTGGCTGCAACAGACCGGCTAGCGAGCTCATAGGAGTCGTAGTCCCCTCCTGCCCACCCGCCGAATTCTATGTATTCCTCCTCAACTTGACGTTGTACTCATTGCGGATAGCGTCCGAGACGTATTAACTCTTCTACAACATTAAAATAAATTAGAAAATTCCTTTATGTGGCTCTGATTTTGGAAAAGACCCCTGAAATCTGTTAATGACCTAAGTTCATAATAAGTAACATAAAAAAAGAATACTAATACACTATTTAAAAAAAGACCATTAGCCCTAAATAAAACAGTTATTGGTCTTTTCTATGGCACTTATCTCTGGACTTTTACAACCAAGAATTAATAAGCACTGCAACCCTTATCCGCTCGTGTAAGAGACAGTATTAAACGAAACATGTTCCTTGCGAGACAAACCATAAAGAAAATATATTTACAGCCAGAAGGAACAAAAGGCAGCTTGTGGTGAAATCACAAAATATAATTAGAAACCCTTTAATGACTCCATCTTCTCGAGTTCACATTTCAGTGTTACCTGTAGGACGAGCCCTTTCACCATCATTAATTCAGATCCACAGGACCCTCTGAAAACACTAAAGTCCTTCTAATTTGTGTTCTACCAACGTGCCCCATCTTCACATACTTGCTTTGGTTACTTAGCTGGATGCTCGGCATTTCCTTTGAAGTTTAGCCAGGCAAAACAAAGTCCCAAAAATCAAGGTTTGCCGGGTTATCCTTATAACGCCAATTCCTCTCCGTACGTCTCGAGACAATGAACACGGCAGCAGAATAACACGGAAAGCTATTCAACGCCTTCACGTGCCTTCGGACACTAGCAATCTCAATTTCCTAAAGTGAGACCTGACTATTTATGTAGTTCTCCTTGAACGATAGGCCACCAAAGCTTCAAGGTCGTTTGCAACATGGAGTTTCTGTAGACCTTTGGAAACGGACGCGGGGAGGGACACCTTGTTTATCAGTGGAATGGGTTGGGACAATTCTTTACCAGACTTACGGATGCTCTAACATTCGGAATGCCAAAGCAGTTGAGTGTCAAAAGTAACATCTGATACAGGTCATCTTTACCACAATGTAACGAGAAGAAGAAATCTATAACACGCACTCGCCAATACCACCCCACCCCATACAAATATAATAAAAAAAAAAAAATAAAAAAAAAATGACCTCTTGGTACAACGAACACGTGTGCAGCAAAAAAATATATGCTTCATGTATCAAACCACTTTTGGTGTTGAAAAATTAATTCTTAATACAAAAATGCAATTGGTGCCTTAAAAGAAAACAAAAATAAATTTTAGACATCCCTCATTATTTCCTGCGTTGTTAATCATTCATGATCAGTTTTAAGTTATCTGGCACACCCAACAAAGCTACTTGCTCATCCGTTTGTCTAAAACACGTGCGTATCGCAAAGCCAAACTCTCCTATTTCCTATCTACATCTACATTAGTGGTTTTTCTGATGACAACAGTGATGCCAGGTGTAGAGAAAGCAAGGCAAGAATAACTACAGTAAACAATTCTGCCATCTGCCTGCTTGCTACGGTTGAGGCTCATATACACAGAGTTTAGTAAATATGCATGTTATCCAAAAATAAACCTACATTCTGTACAAAAGAAACACAGGTTTGCTCTCATCTGCAAGACCGATCAAATGATTGACACGCTGGTTTTCACTTTCTCTGCAGTGGTCTTTTCCTTTAAAACCACAAAGTCGGACAAATCTCTTCTGTACAGTTTTACCAAAATCTACATGTATGTTTTTTGTTTCAAGTTGCTTTGACATATATACATAGAAAAATAGTTTTGATGCTAGTTAAGTCTCTGAACAACGTGCTGGCTTCCAGATTCCCTCCTCCTCGATAAATTCTGCTTTTACACAGAGTTGTCTCGTAAAACAATCAGTTCCACGGCATTCTGGAACTTTTTAAGCAACGAGACGGCTTGTCCATGGTCAATATTGATGAAGCTGTAACCGTTAGCCTAAGAAGAAGAAAACAAAGGTAATTTAACTTTATTAGTGTATTCTCACAAACTCCGCACACATACATCTCAGTGGTTTCATGTCTTTTGTTCATACATGGATTACATTATATTTATTTATAAAGTAATTGAATATTGTTACGGGTGTTAGGCCTTTACTGAATCCAATCATCACTTCTGAAATGCCATACAACAGAGACATCGGAATGACAAACATAATACTTATATTAATAATTCTGCCTGCATACCAATGATACATTCATTTTACGATATCACAATGAAGTTATGGAAAGTTTGATGAGAGAAAGAAACAATGGGCGACATCCATAAGTGTGCATGATAGGCAGATTTGGTGGTTAATTTTGGGACACAAACATGACTTTTTGGTGCGACTTTTTGGTTATTTTCCTCAATTGTGGGGCCTGTAAAAGCCACGTAACACACAATATCTTCTGTAACAGAAATCAAGACAATCTTACTTGTCCTTTATTGATTATACATGGTTCAATATGAGTTCAATCAAGAGTAGCCAAAAATAAAAGAATAAAGAGCATGCGAGTTGTTGTTCGGTGGTAGCCGGAGAGCTATCTGTGGGCTACTCATCATCTAACACAGGCATGTCCAAAGTCTGACCCGAGGGCCAATTGCGGCCCGCGCTCCGGACTGATAAGGCCCCACAGATAAGTTGCCCAAATATAGATATTTTTTTGGATATTAAAGGTAGAGTGATTTAACACCTGTTGAGATTTGTCATCCAAGTCACAAAATGAAAAGTATGCCGTTTTCAATAAACTTTGCATAAAATATTATAAAACATAGTTAATTTGCATTTAATTTTAACGGTTCAAAGAATGTCAGGCAAAATGGTCGGCCCGCGCACATTTTCACTTCATCAAATCTGGCACTCTTCAAAAAAAGTTTGGACATGCCTGATCTAACATAATCCAAGTGCATGTTATCAATGTCTTCTAAGGTAACCCTAGCAGGCCTCAGGACGCCCAAGGTAGAAACGGTCTATTACTATATTAAGTACTAAAATGATTCTGCCCCAGCCTACTGCAACAATGAAATGATATTAAGGAGTGTGGAAATGCCACAAAAATTCTAAGGAAGAGCAATCTACACTATTAAGCAAATGATTCGGGTAACTTTTTTAAAATTAAAATCTGCTAATCTGATGAACTAGGACACTACTATTTTCTATGTTTACATATGTTTTAACCCTTACAACAGCATACACAGTACTGTACTTGCCTGAAACTCCCCACTAGACACAAATGGAGATGCATGAAACAAGGGGAGAGCATGAGCGTTAATGATATTCATTGATGTCGTACGGAATGGTCTACTCCTGACCAGGGCTACTGCCAAGTGTCAAGCCTACCTGGATTATTTTATCCCCAGGCTGCAGCAGTTTCGATGCTGGACCTTCTGGCTGAACTCTTGTTACAAATATACCCTGGAAAAGAAAGCGTGGTTTACTCTTCAAAAATCTGACAAGCCATCCAGCGAGGTAACAGACATTACCAAACTATTTACCTATACAAAAGGTGTGTATACATTTTTATATACCGTATTTGCTCGATTATAAGACGACCCTGATTATAAGACGACCCCCCAAAATCTGAATATTAACTTAGGAAAAAAAGAAAAAGCCTGAATATAAGACGACCCTAAAGGAAAAAAGTTTTACCAGTAAATGTTAATTCATGTAAACTATTTTTTTTAATAAAAGCTATGATTGAGAAAAATATTTTTTTTTTGTTTTTATTTCTCGTATTTTCCAACCTGTCCCCCAGTTACACACATCTGCCCCCAGGCTTGCCACACCAATATGGCACTGTGGCCCATGATATGCCTTTTAGCCCTCTATATGCCACTGTGCCCCATGGTATGCCTTTTGACCCCCTATGTGCCACTCTGCCTCCAGAAATGCCTTATACCCCTATATCCCATTCTGGCATTTAGGGGGTTAAAATGCATATTATGGGGCAGAGTGGCATATAGGGAGGTATAAGGCATTCCAGGAGGCAGAGTGGCATTAAGGGAGTTAAAAGGCATTATATAGAGCACTCTGCCTCCAGAAATGCCTTATACCCCTATATGCCACTCTGGCATTTAGGGGTTAAAAGGCATATTATGGGGCAGAGTGGCATATAGGGAGGTATAAGGCATTTCAGGAGGCAGAGTGCACTATTAAATGCCCCCTTAACGCCACTCTGCCTCCTGAAATGCCTTATACCTCCCTATATGCCACTCTGCCCCATAATATGCCTTTTAACCCCCTAAGTGCCAGAGTGGCATATAGGGGTGTAAGGCATTCCAGAAATGCCCTACACACACACACACACACACACACACACACACACACACACACACACACACACACACTCTTACTTACCGGTGCTTCCAATTTCCTGCTGCATTGCCGGGGCAGCGGGTTGACGTCTCATTCCGCGGCAGCCGGAAGGAGGTGGAGTTGGCAGCGGGGGTTTGTATGCGTCCGTCGCAAATACCTTCCCCGGCTGTCAGACATCAGGAACTCTGGAACTCTGATCTCTGACAGTCGGGGAAGGTATTTGCGACGGACGCATACAAACCCCCGCTGCCAACTTCACCTCCGGAAGCACCGGTAAGTGTGTGTGTGTGTGTGTGGGGGGGGGGGGGGGGGGGCGACGACAGGAGGATCCAGGTCCCCTGCAGCGGTGCGGGGGATCTGGATCTTAGTCTCCTAATCAGACCTCTATTTGAGGTCTGATTAGAAGACGACCCCGATTGTAAGACGAGGGGTATTTTTCAGAGCATTTGCTCTGAAAAAAACCTCGTCTTATAATCGAGCAAATACGGTATACTGTTTGTATGTATGTGCATGCATATATACACATAAACATACAATATAATAGACAAAGTATTGGGACTTCTGACCATCACACCAACAGAGACTTTGATACCATTGCATTCTAAATACATAGACATTAATACGTAGTTGGTCCCCCTTTGCAGCTTCTACTCTTCTGGGAAGGCTTTCTACAGGAAAGAGGGTTTCCGTAGGAATTTTTGCCCATTCATCCAGTAGAGCGTTTGGGAGGTCAGACAATGATGTTGGATGAGAAGGTCTGGCTCTCTCTGTGCAGCTGGTCAAGTTATTCCACACCAAACTCATCCATCATGTTTTTATGGACCTTGCTTTTGTGCACTGGGGCATAGTCACGCTGGAATAGAAAAGGGTCATCCCCAAACTGTTCCCATAAAGTTGGAAGCATAGCAATGTCCAAAATGTCTTGGTATGCAGAAGCAATAAGATTTGTCTTTACTAGAAAGAAGGGACCTAACTCCTGAAAGTCAGTCCCAAATAATTATCCCTCCTCCACGAAACCTTACAGTTGGTACAATGCAGTCAGACAGGCAATGTTCTCCAGGCATCCGCCAAACCCAGACTCGCCCATCAGACTGCCGAACAGAAAAGCGAGATCCGTCACTTGGCATTGTACTTGGTGATATGAGGCTTGCATACAGCTACTCGGCCATAAAAACCCATTCCATGAAGCTCCCGCCATACAGTTTTTGTGCCGATAGTAATGCCAGTGACTTCTACGCACTATATGCTCAGCACTCGGAGACCCCGCTCTGTGACGGGGTCTTCTGTTTCGAAACACTTCCACTTCCCAGTGATACCACTTACAGTTGCCCGTGGAATATTTTGCAGGGATGAAATTTCACAAACTGACTTATTGCACAGTACCGCACTTGAAATACGTCAATACTCTTGAGAATGACCCATTTGTTTCACAAATGTTTGTAAATGCAGACTGCATGGCTAGGTGCTTGGTTTTATACACCTGTGGCAATGAGTCTGATTGAAACACCTGAATTAAATAACAGATATGTCCCAATACTTTGGTCCATATAGTGAATGTAGGTATGAATGTATAAGCTATATATATATAAATCAAAGACAAAAATAAAATTCTAAAGTACATATAAAACACACACTGCATACATTTTTATAGTATTCTACATTATTACAGCATTACTCATGACTATAAATGCTTACATCATCTCCAGGTCTGAATGGATTTCCTCTACCACCAACACCTCCTGATATACTAAATCCAAGCTCAGGATCTTTTAGAAGTCTTATACGGATCTAGAAATTAAAGAAACCATAACTTTAGTTTATACATTATGAATTCAGTAATGCTGATAAAACACAATTGCAAGCTGAAGAGGATAAAACTGCTCAGCTGCATAATAGAGCGCAACGTTCATTTCAATGATACCTCCTCTTGCTGTAGCGGCCAATATGAGAATACGATGGCCATTGGGCAGCCTTAAGCTAAGGATCAGTCGAATAACCTCCTCCTTGGAAGAATGTCTTACCATAGCTGGCTGGACCGGTGGGTGATGATGAAGTGGACCATAGGAGGCTTGAGGCCTTGTAGGCTGGCACATCTGACCATTGCTTATATGCATCTACAAATAGATGTTTTAACTCATAAGACATTCATAGACAGAAAAAAACTGTATAACATTATAATAAATAAAAATCCTTTTTCACTACAACTTAACACAGGAAGATTTTAAGAGCTAAATGGTTCAACCCACTTTGAAATTCTTTGTATTATGTTCTGAATAAACAAACACAGCTGGCAGCAAACGGACGATGAACGCTAACATTTTCTCATATACAAATATGCTAGGAAAGTTCTTTTCCCTGGCAGACCGCACATTAAGGATTTAGAAGACAATTGCTTACATTAGTAAACATTCCGACTGATGAAGTGCGTGTGAAAGTATAAAAAGTGTTCTACTCACGCTTTATACCATGAGTAAGTGAATTATATATGCAGAATATAGATCTGTTTTTAACTAGTATTCTGTTTACAGGGATGGTTGAAAGCAATATGCATGCTGTGTCCACAGCTACCTTCTTCATGCCATCCGTAGCGCCTTCCTTGCGGACCAGGGTCGAGTAATTCTGCTGCCCAGAAACAAAAACCTCGTCTTGACTCGGCTCTCCGGTGCTGCCAGCCTGCGGGTGCTTTGGGGAGATGGTAAAAGACCATAAATAAAGGGGAAAACAACAGAACAAATCATGTTTGCATACAGACTTTGCCGAGTATCCTTGTAGCCGTGCATGGACTGAAACTCCCATTACTCTCATGCTAAAACACAATGATGCTATTGCCCACAGGACTTGAGTTTACTATGAACACATTAATTTTTAATCAGAACACCCAAATCAACTATATTTTTACTTGGAAAATATGTTTATCTAAGATACATGAACACTGGTATACTGAATATCCAATAATAAAAATAGCAGAAACGCTGTCACGAAGCGGAGTTTTATAACTTCAGCTTTAGAATTACTCATTTCGTAGAACTAAATTTGCTGAGCAGCTTATTTCAAGGCCTAGAACAAGCAGGCATTTAAAAAAAAGCCATAAATTACCAGAATAGACCGCAATGCACGGTGTTGAAACCGGATGAAACATAGATAAATAATACAGCATAATAAACTGATTTAAGAAGTCCTAGTTCTGCAAGTTCCAGAACTAATAGAAATATGACCTTTTAGTTTAAATGAATAATGCATATAGATTAGATCTGTGGTTTATTCAGTGGAACACAAGCTAGGCGACAGGAAACATTCCACAGACTTATGTTACTATGAGAGCGAGCACTTCGGGCCTTTGTACATATTGCAGCCCAGCCCGGGCAAACGGCTGCCCAGCCCGGGCAAACGACTGCCCAGCCCGGGCAAACGGCTGCCCAGCATTGCGAAATACCTAAAACCTGGTCAGCAATTTGTGTGCCCTGGAAAACATCGAGCCTTTCCTGCGGGATGAACGTGCCGTGGCTGTCCCTTCATAATGCACAGTTAAGAGAGTTAAATGGCGTCCTTTCACCCAGGTTAATGAACTCCCGTATCAGACCCAAGTACCTTTCCTTCCCTTTCCTAAAACAGCCCTACGTAACTGGAGTGACCGCGCTCGCAATGCCAAACCATTTACACACCTCCATCTCTTTCCCTACTGTCCCGGGTCAGTTTCTTTATTCTCTAGACAGGGGGCACTGCTTGGCCACGCCTACTACCCCTCCTACTTGGGGCAACCCTGCCCCTATGTCTGGCTAGCTCCACCCCTCCATTAAGCCACTCCCCCAGAAGGTAGCAAACTGATGCTGATAGTGTGGTCCTGTGGACTGTAAGCCGCATCTCACGGGATAATGAAGCCGCTTTACGGAAATGGAAATAAAATTAGAATATTTCACATGTGTAGAAGGAGTACAGGTTTCCAGACACTTCACGCGGTCACTTGTGGGGACACTTGGGTTTGGATGGTGCGATTAGACGCATCACCAGATGGTCAGGACTTTAACAAGATATTTTATGCAATTTTATGACCTACTGGTAAGCTATCTATGGAGGAGGAAATAAAACAATGTTTCTATACACATTATTGTGGCATTTGGGGATATAGAGCATTGCACCTGCCTTTTTATTCTGTACAGAATAAGCACATTGCCAAAGACTGATTAGACCAACGGAAGTCATCACCGAAATGTTACCCAGGATCTGTAAAGATCTGCCAATAAAGGACCTTACTGCGGTATCTAAGAGCCAGATGAAAGGGCTGATGGGTATATAGTGAGGGACCGTGCCGCACAATAATCATGTGATTTAAGCCCTGCACATGTGACATCATAGATACAGAAATGTCTGCTAACCAAACGTGTGAAATGTAATTGTGTTTCCAATTATTGGTTTATTGTTGAAAGGAACCTGTCCCAGTGTAATAAGGTGACCGTAGAACATGCAAGTCTGATCAATCCTTTTTTTTCCTTTATAAAACCATAAAGATGAAGGGTTTTGGTATAAAAAAAAAAAAAAGCAAAAAAAAAAAGCTAGTGGTTTATCTACTCTTATTTTTGAATAAATTGTAATGACTGCTTTCTGTTACCCAACTACGAAAGACCCCAAGATTAAGGGTCTCTTTCGTTTTATTGTTTAGAAGATCCAGTGCTGGCTGGGACAGCCATCCATGCGATGAGACACAAATACTTTCTAATACCATCAACACACAATAACACAGATCCCATCCCATGTAGCGTGTAGTTACTCCCCCAAAAGACCACCAGAAGTGTTTACTCACACGAAGCATTTGTGCACCAGAACCTCTTCTGTCAGCAACACTTAAGGCAACACTGCCCTGGCTGCCATGCAGATCTCTAGAGCTGCCATAGAGAGAGCTGCTGGCTGCACTGTAAGTGGAATTAAAGGACCTGGAGAGCATGCTCTGAATAGAGAGGGACAGATGTGACAACACAGATTAGTAAGGCATGCATGGACACAACGGGTTAACACAGAGCCACTCAGCGGCACACAACATGCAAATACACAATACAGAGCAGTGTAGTCGGATGGTGCGCGTCATTACCATATACAATAACTCGGCATGCAACGTTTATACAAGGTGTGTTTTGGTGGACATGCTACTTGAAACAGATTTTACCGACTGTACTCTGTTCACATTTTATGAGTTAAAGGACTGATCCGGCCCTATTTTGACATGAAATGCACATTGGAGTACTTTGTGCAAATCCTGTTCTTCAATATGTTAAGAATATCTGCATCCATGCCTTGGACTCCACTATATATTTTCAATAAATAGAGGGCTGGAGCGCTCCTTTAAGACGTTTATATAGTTTCATGTTCTCACCCAGTAAGCCATCAAAGCTTTAAAAAAAAATACATGTAGAAAACCAAAAACAAAAAGGCGACCAAGGCAATGCGGCCATGCGTTACAGTTTTACGAGAAGAACAATCGCTGTAAGTTACGGTACGTTTTAGCCGTTCTCATTTTACAGTCAGTGGTTTGAGAGACTCTGGGGTTAGTTTCTGGGGCAGGGAAGAGGAGGTGAGACCCAAGAAATTGGAAAGGCTTTGTCATAAATCCCTGCGGGAATTATTTTAGCATTTCTGCGGGGCGGTTATGACGACGGGCCCTTTGATTCCAGAACTTCTGCCATAGAAGGCACTATAATGGCGTTCTATGAAAATGCACTGGTGTATCCGCATAGAACACAACACGCTTCGCATGCCGCTTCTCTTTATTAAGAACTGGGGCCTTTTTCCAGTCTTCGAACCCAGCTTAAAAAGATGCGGCCTCCATCAAAGTTCCCGTTAAATGCCCAACAGGGTCAGGCAGCTGCGGCAGAAACATTTCTCTAGTGCTACGGATTCATGATCCTTGTGGATTGTTCAGTGAATTGTCCATCTCGAAGCCTCTCTTATATAATGTATAGATGATGTGCATTCATGAAGCAGCCATTAACCTTTGCCACCGCAACCCTTCCTGGAGTACTGGCCCATTTTTAATGCTTTAATGTTTCAATTCACCTTCAAACACACAGTGAAGAAATCCCAAGAGGGAACATAAAGAAAAACACTTGATTGTTTTAATATGTCTTGATATATCATTAGGTTATTACTTTCCAGCCCCCACCACGTTACCCCAGCCGTCCCTGTACAGATTTAAATAGGATGGTAATTTGCTAAATAACCACTAGGAGGCAGCGATGTATTGCTGGGTATCTGACCGCAGTCACTGTAAGGCGTCTGATGCTATGAAATAAGCCCCACAGTGACCTGTTCATTGCCACGGACCCACGTGCTGCACAACGGACCGGCTTCCAGCTTTTACCAACGTGTTCTTGTGCTTTACTGCTTTGTACGTTAGTGGTAACCCTGGTAAAATGTATCTTCGAGCAAATCACCCGAAGTGAACGGAACCAAAAGAACTATTTCATTTATGACATTCTTTTAGAGGCCGTATGGGAAATCGGTACATGTGATGTAGCCGCTTGCAGATTTACTGCGTCGCTAATAATAGCTTTAAATGTGCTTCAGGTCGCATAAGGTAACAAACAATCCACGTGGAATAAAGGATTGCGGGCAGATGCAGAACATCTTGATCATGCCATAAAAAATTGTAATGACGCTCCATGAATCTCACACAGGTGCACATAACGCAGCAGCGAAACACACCCCGAGGAAGCTTCGGCACAACCAAAAGCTTTTACGCTCTAAACATCCTCCTTATATGAAGGTTTCTTGGACATGGTTCAGTCAGGCATTTAACCCTTAGCGAGCCGAAAGAACATTTTTTGTAGCCTTCATGATTACTTTGTAATGAGCCTGGAGAAGAGACCAATTTTACCCAGTAAACCAACAATGCGATCACACCGTGACGCTACTGGTTTCCTATGGTTTTAGAGACACACAGTTAATTGAGATTGGGAAATTGCATTCTACATGGAGCATGAAGACGGAACCAATTCTCCTTTGTGCTGAAACGTGAAAATTTCCTGAGCAGGAGACGTCAAGAGAAATCTTCTCTTCCTACAGTGTGTAAAAAAATAAAAACCCCCGGATCCAGGTTTTCACCGTATATATTATTATGTTCTATAGATTAGATACCATTCCCACATCTTCCCCTTGGGAACCTGCCGGCTTTGAAATAACATCATAAACACTTGTAAATTCCTGTCTCACCTCTACGGCATTAAAAGAATTACTACGCGAATGAGCCATCCATCCGTCTTGTTCTGACAAAGTAATGTTATAATAATGTGTGTACCATAAAGACAGATGTATAAAAGAAAACGCACACGGTAGAGCTATGCAATGGTTTCCTTGGGTATCGATACTGTAACAAGGTCACCCGCCTGCTCAGAAGCAGTCCCAGCGCGCAGTATGGCCGTGTCTACCGACTCATCGGCCTATGGGAAATATTTCGATGGGAACAAGCTCCCCATATTGAGGAAGGCGTGCCGTTCAGTGTACGTACATTTATTATAGTTAAGGTTTATTGGCTTACCTTTTCTAGTTTTTTTGCCTCAATGTGCCGTAGTACCTGCTCCCTCCAGTCGTGAGGGACTTTACCTCTCCCTGGTGGCTCCAGTAATGAGTGTTCAGAATTGACCCTAGAGTTTGTTTTTTTTGTCGGGCTAGTCCTGGAGTAGTTAAAATCGCTGACAGACATCGTTCTCTCGGGAATATCGTTAACAGAAGGCCGTGCGCTTTGTGGCCTGGGAACGTTTGGCCCATCGGTGCTGTAAGTCCTGGCAGACATTGGTCTTTGGGGACCTGGCATCACGTGAGCAGCCCGGCCGATCGTATGTAGCTCTCTGTAGGTCATATAATCCCCCTCCGGCACAAGCACTCGCCTTGCAGGTCCTACATCCCCCAGCGAAACAGAAGCATTTGAGGAGACGCTGCCCTGTCGCTGAAGAGTGTTACGGCTTTGGAGAACGCGGTCATTTGGAGACACAGCCCACATCTCCACGTGTCTTGGCCCCATTCTCTGATGCATATTGTACATAGTACTTGATCTTACGTTGTTATGATTGGAAAAGTTCATGTTTGCAGAATGTTTCACATAGGTGGGACTATCAACGCTCTCTGACATATGCAAACGAGGTGGTGGTGGCAAGCTACCTTGCTCAATAGGGGTATTTTGTTTCTGCGACCATAGATTGTCTTTGGTTGTGGCGTTGCTGCTGTACTGAACGTTATATTGAGGCACAGCAGTCATTTGAGAGCCTGATGGGCCTCGCGCTTGGTACATCCCTTCAGGATTGTGGTTAGAATCAAATTTGAAAACAGTTTTCTTTGTGGAAGAGACCAGATCGGAAGATGAAGATGAGCCAGTGAACACTTGCAATGACTGATCATAAAGAAGGGTAGCCGACTTACTCCGGACAATGTTTTGTCCTTCAGGGCCAGAATTGACAGGTTTCCCCTGAGATGCCTGCTGCTGAGAACCCGGTTCACTGAGGATATCGTAAATCCTTAGCGCTCCAGTCTTGATATTAGTAGTACTCTGAGACTTTGCAACCGAGCCCACAGAATCTCCTAGAGGGGATGACAGATCGTCCGTACTCTTTGAAACACACAAGTCATAAGAAGGCACTGAATCTTCTGACGTGCTCCTGGCAGGATCACTTGTGTCTGGAGACATGGGTTCATCCAATGAATGCCCATTGATTTTATTCATATCGCATATACCAGAGTACTTACTCCTGTTCTCAAAGAGTTCCGCCTCGACCTTTTCTTTATAATTTGTAAAGTCCTTATCCGATTCAGCTTCCTGGGAAATCAGTGATCCTCCCCGGGCGCTGTGATGTATCACATCTTCACTGGAGATGCTGCAAATGTTTTTATTAATTTGATTTAAGTTCTGGGATTTATCGGCGTTGGTTATTATCCTGTCTTTTCCATCTGGGATTTTAGTTCTCTCACTTTCTCCAACTGTGACTAGTTTTCCTCCATTATGCAAAAGGTTGTTAAAATTTTCATCTTCTTGCCTACAAGAGAATGATGGAACGTTAGTGGCTATATAGAAATCCACTTTCAACAACAGCAACAGTTTGTTTCTACAAAACAAGTACTAGAAAGTAACTGTTATGGTTCAATATGTTATCAGGTTTTCATGCACATTTACAAATGTCAAGCACAATGTCCCAATGTCATGGGGGGGGGGTTATACTCACATTATTTGCTGAATACACAGCGCTTGAGATATGCAACAAATATTAAAAGCTATCAAGATGAAACGGGTGAAGACAAAATACTCTACAGAATTATTTAGGGGGCAATAGGGAATTAAAGATTAAAGGAACAGTTAGATCAAAGTGCAAACACCGGCAAAGGACCCCACGGACATCTCATCAACTCATCATTCAAGGAGCAGCATTCTGACGAAAGGTGAACAGACCTGATTTTGAGATTCATGGCAATGTTGGACTCCTTTTCAGGTGAGCAGAGTGATGTGTCGTGGCTGCTCTCTGTGTTTAAAGAGACAGAATCTGACATCCGGGATGGCGAGGAGCAGTTGCTGTTGTTCTGATTGCTGTTGTGGGTCACTTCGTCAGACAAAGAGTCTGCATCTTTAACATCATCTGAAACATAATATACCAATCTGTTCAACAAAGTCTGTTGGAAGAGGCTAATTGACTCTTCTGGGAAATGAGTACCAAAATCAGGACTTTTCGGTGTTTTTAACCTAAATTACTAGTAGAATGAAGGAATAAAGTCTAAAGAACAATACTGACCACTGTTCTGATGACAATGAAAGTAGGTTAATAGGAAAATGATGAATCAAACTCATAGAAAAGTCTCATGTGCGGGCAATGGAGCTGTATAAAGATTTATTCTGCTACACAGTTTGGAAGATGGTCTTATGCCCACAGCACCCATAAAATATGACTTGGCCTCAAGGCTTGCACTCTCTTGTGAGGTCTCGTGTGCTCAGGCCGGGGTCTCTGTTGCTTTGGTCTTTTGAGGGAGCAGAAAACCCAGATCCATTCCATGTCGCTGTTACATCCTGAATAACCACTAGGGGGCAGCAGCAGCGCCGCGCTGAGGGACCTAGCGGGATTTGGGACCCAGCAGATTACCATTCCTGAAACCTTCATTGTTACGTCACTACAAGCTGGAACATGTATTTTGATATTCCAAGCCCCATTCTACCATTGACACATTATAACATGGAATAAATAGCCTTAAACGGATGGGATTTTATTAGCTTGATCACTCTACCCTTTTGCGAAAAAACATTTGTTTAAAACAAACATACACAGTGTGTGAACTAAACAAGAAATTCTTGTTCCCATTTAGGATGAAGGTTAGAAATATTACCAAACCACTTTGCAAGTTCCTTTGCAATTGCTATTTCTCAATAGGAAGGGAATGAAAAAGTGTCCATATTGACAAACCTAATATTTACAGATCATCAAATGCAACAGTAATTACAGACAGACTTCCAGAATCAATACACTTCATTACATACAGCCGGCTAGTGTTACATAGCGCACCCGGTCACAAAGAACGGCCGCTTGGGACAACTGCATCTTCCATCGTACCGGGTCGTATTGGAGATATTGCTGGCAAGGTAGCCAACAACGTATCCTTCTCAGGATTACATTTGTATAACAGAACTATGTAACAAAAGATCTATAAACCTATGCACTCTCTCTCACACTGCCGTCTCTCTTATCACTTCATATTATTACTACGGAGATCCAGCACTTTAAATCTGCTGACGGCCATCAGGGTTATACTTCTTCTAAACACATAACCGACAGCGGCTGGAGATGCATTGAATGCACATGCCACTTTACATGATTATGTGTGAATTTGCAATAAACAGATGTTTTTTTGTTTTATGTGCCTACAATGTAACCCTATCTCTTTTTACAAATCAGGCCTCCTCACCTTTTTTATTATTTCCCAGTGCCACCACTTTCGGTTGATTGATTGAAGTCTCTATCAGCGGAGGTCGCATCTCAGCCATTTTCATTTCTTCATCGTAAGACAGGTCTTCAGACTCCTGCTGGGCACAAAATAACACATATAACAGGAAAGTGAAAACGTCTAATCTTCAACAAAGTCTTCTGCAATATACTTTGTTTTTCCTTTCTTCGGCTGCAGTTTTAAAAGCCTTGAATTTGACAGAAGGAACGACTAGCTTTGTTTTGTAATTGCGGTGGTGCGGCTCCTCAGGTGGGCGAGTCTGCTCTGTGTGAAATGACAGGTCTCTAGTGAGAATGAGTTAAGGTCCCCAGTAACAAGTGAGCCAAATTTATGATCGTTATCTCTGGAAAGCGTTTTGGGCAAGAAGAGCCGGTTCTACATAAAGCATAACTCAGTTTGTTTCATGACTTGCATGAGATTGAGCTCATTTCAGTTTGCATTGCGCAGGACCAAGCAAGCTCCTCATTTAAGGTAAGATAGACCCTTATTCTCTGATCACACTATCTATGCATCCATTGCGTAGATGACCTTCAGTTTCTAAATCATTTACTGTGTTTTGCCACCAGACGTTGTAGAAAAGGTCAGAATGCTGTACCTCAAACGTATCTTCATGGTTGACAACGGTTTTTGTGTTCCACAAATTTTTAACGAGAGTGGTCGACTCTGAATTTCCAACGTCAGTCTCGGTTTCAGATTCACTTGTCTTCTGGGCGCAGTTTTCCACTATATTCCTGTCCTCGTAATCATTTTTAAGAGGGACAACCTCTGATGTCTACAGAAAATAAGAAATTCATTCATACAGAGCGATGACTGGCGGAACTAAACAAGGCAAAGTTAGAGCCACTTTCCCATAATTAGTTATTACCCCCAAAAACACATAATACAAACTCTGTTACATAAATGAGGAGGAATCTGTGGAATGCAGATCATTGTTCTGCTTTGTTAATGCAGGACAATAATCATTTTACTTATAATAATAATAATAAACCCACACATGCAGATTATTAGCATCACGCAGTGTATCAAAGAAATTTATTGTCTTTGTGCAAATTTAAGATTCAGAGAACGATCCACTTGACCCATTATCAAAAACAATAATTCAATAAAAGTCCATTATAAATGTCTTTATTTCTATGGCCTTAGCTTGTGTATTAATGACTAACACAGGATCTAAGATCTATAAAGCATGCAGCCTACAGAGAGCATATAGCAGGGGTTTCTAAACGTATAAGGCAAAAAACCTAAACACCCGCTGTTAATATCTCTGTTCTCTGGCTGCACCCAGAAGGCTGTATGAAGCATCGCAATGAAGTGTGCCGTCCGGTATCTCTAGGTCTCTGAGACGCTGTAAAGGTGAATTGTGCTGACGTGTATCTTAAAGGAATGAGACCAACCTTCACACCGACGTCTCTCATTGTAAGTGGCTGGCACTCGTTTAGCTTCATCTCTCGGTTTGCTTCTTCTAATTTTTCTTCATCTTTTAGCCTGTGCACGATGGTTTGGACAGTTTTTACCATGTTCTTCAGCTCATCGGGATACGGCGTGGGATATCTCTTCAGGTTGCCCTCCTGTTTGACACACAAACGCCCAGAGGTAAATTCAAATGTGTTTTTAAGCCCTTGGGATTCTCTGTGAAATGTGACAACGCAGACAATATCCCAACCCAAAGACAGCCTGTGTGAATATTACGGAGACCGAATGACTGGTATGGAGTTAAATGACTGCTGACAAAGTAGGAAAGTGTGCATTAATGTGTGCATAAAATACATTTAAGTTCCGTTGACCAACACAAGTAATTGTAAGTGTCCCCCTCTCTGGGTGTACCCAGCTTTTAACATCTGCCAACCGCACAGCTTGTCTAACGCTGCACAGAGCGGTCTCAGAAGAGTTAACTTAAAGGTAGTTATGTAAATGTAATTTCATAGTGGAACTGAATGTCTCGGGAATACCGACCCGAGCTGGAATCTCCCGTTCATCTTTGTCTTCGTCACATTCAAAGGCCACCTGAGCCCTCTGCTTCCGCTGCTCTTCCCACAACGACGGATTAAAGCTCTCGTTGTCAGAAGAGAAAATAACTGCAAAGCAATCACACAGAGCGTTATATGAAGGGCTTCGCTTGGGAAACCGGCACCAACAGGGCCAGCACACAGCCCGAAATTCCTGGTGCTCACCTCCGCCGTATCATTATATATATATATCAATAAGCAGCTTCCTAATAAAAGTCTTCGTTGGGTTCGCATGTATGAAAGCAACTTCAGGGCAGATGATGCTTTATTTTTAGAAATAAATCAATGGTCTACTCTCTGTGGATGTTACATATATCAATAACAGGAGATTAGGGGACACGTGCACCAAGATGGGGCCCCCATAAGACCCAGACAAGGGCCGTGTTACATTGTTTACATAGCCCTTTGCTGTTATAAGGGCCGCAGTCTGCATTCCACGAGGACATCGGACACGGAATGCAGCATGCTCGTTAACACAATACAAAGCGCTATTACCGAAGTGAATTACCATGAAATACTTCGAGCAATCTGTACAAACAGCCAGGTCTCCAGAGTGTAATAACAGCAGAACACCGGGGAAAGGCTTTAATTCCGATCGCGGCGTGCAACGCACGGAATCGGCGCATACCTCTCAGTCCGTCGACACTCATTAAACTCAGAATGGTCATATATGTGCATGTTCTGGGATCCACACCTAACCCCAAATAAACTAATAACCTAACTTTACCTTTAGAGAGATTGTACTAAATAAAATCTTAAGACTGGATTCATACATACTAGAAAAAAAGGGCATTTCGAAAGAACTATCGTTTGGATTTGTTTAAAAGAGGTTGATGTTCTTTAAGAATAAGAGTGCATTGTGAATGTTCATGCAGGTATTCCCGCTTCTCTGTCGCCATTCCCTGCTCCATGGAAGCTCCATGGGGGGATTTAGCTGCCGACAGCCCAGCTTACCCGTAGTGGATCCCGTGCCACAGCAAACACATTTACCGAAGAATTTGGGATACGTGGCAATGCCTTTTTAATATACACCACATAATTGCATTATACCCCTGCCACGTAAGTCAAACCAGTAGTGCTGCGCTATGAGAATTCAGTAATTCACACATATTGTGCCGTTTACCCACACGTGAACAAATAAGAATGTACATACCTTCTTCTGTTCTTGGCTGTTGAGGGAACATGTAGTTGGTCAGGACAATCTTCTGTGTGTCTTGATCTGTTTCCTTCTGGAGTGGTATAAGAGGCTTGGACTAGAACACAAAGATAATTACTAGTTAACGGAAGAGTTTGTCCAGTGAACGGTTTATTTCATGCATTAAACTGCCCCTCCATACTCTAATGCCTGAACATCATGGGTGTTGTAGACCTACAGGAGCGGACAGGATTTATTGCCCGGTCTGGTGAATGACTGCATTTTCCCAAACATTATGAACAGAAGGACTATTTCGAGTGATACGGTTTCCCAGTATTTCCTCAATGTAATGAAGCTCTCGTGTCATCGCAGTCCAAGGAGGAACAAACAGCTCAAACATGCTACTCCGTACACGTTCCAGATCCATCTCTCCCTGCCATTATAGGTTTTCAACCAGATGGTAGGCATTTCAGATGTCTTCGGGGAAGCAGGCGGCGGGGTGGGAGGAAAGGTCAATAAGAGATCATCGCAGCACCCACCTGATTATCCGACAGCCACATAGCTGTGAGTTGCTGCAGCCTTGTGAACGTAAAGGGCAAATTCTTTAGTCTAGAGAAAGGAAAAAAAGATGACAATGAGATTTATTTTCCTAGCTCTGAAATGAAGTGTGGGTACAACATCAAAACAATAACTTCTTTGTGGGTCACAATAGGATTATGCAAACTGTCTTAAATGCTTAGGAGTAATAGGGTTACAATGCAGGTTTTGCAAACTATTTATATATCTTTGGGACACTATGGAAAGACCAAGGCAAACGCCAAACTCCCTGCTATTTTTAACCATACAAGTTATACCATACATGTCTTGTGTCTCAATTGATTCTTTTCTGTGTTAAGTCATCTCGGCATTCCAAGAACAAAACAGTATTCAGAGCATGCAAACAATCCGCCCATTTAGAAATGCTGGATGGTTGAACACGAGCCACATGTGAACTTAGACAACATATTCTGTCCTGATTATAAGGACAGCACAGGACCCTATTACAGTTTATTGAAGAAGAATGGTATTTATTAATGGGCGTTGAATCCTACAATGCGCTTCACTTATCTAAACCCACTGGAACCCTCTGCTTTCAACAGGGATCCTTTTAACTGTAATGGAAAGGGATTGAAACACAAGCCCCACTGCTATAGTGAAACACTGGCTTTAAATTAGTTTAAAAGAAAACAGCCTGGGCTATTAACCAGTATTAAACAGACCTAACCAGGATTATGTAGGTCTTGTTACCTACCGGTGTTAAGTCTGGCGCCTCACAGAGGGAGGTTAAGAAGGATCTACAGGAATTGCTCAGAAAGCAGGCGGAAGGAAATTACTACCATTTACTATCGTTTGCGTACTTCTGAACTTATTGCACCAGAGCAAAACCACTCTGATGTGTATACCTTTCAAACACACTGATCGGTACATAGGTGTAAGGAAAGTATTAGTGTAAGAACATATGAAGTCTTTGTTTTAAGGGTGATAGAGAGATAAAAGCTTTTGAGAGCTCGTCTTTCATCTGAACAAACTACTGAGACCCCGAAAGCTTATGTGACTCCGTATGGGTTTTTGTGGTACGTTTCTAATAATTGCACACATTCAACAAAAAGAGAATATCAGTAAGACGGGCTACACAGTCACGCTGTACATGCAGCCAATAGTTCTCCTGAAGAACAGACCTATGACACAGTTCCACTGGAAACTATACGGCTAGGTAACTCACATACTTGATGCGTACTCGAAGCGTTTCACTGACCTGTTATCACTTAAATTGACGACCTTGAGTTTTTGCATATCGCCCATTTCCTCCGGGAGAGATTCCAATTTATTTGAATGAAGAAACAGCACTGTGGCATTCTTCCAGCTACCAATCTGAAACATTATGAGATTAAAACGTAAGATACGGAGCACAAAAATACATTGATTGTTTCCTCCAGTCTGACGTCTAATTCACGATGCTTCTGGTATTTCCAAAGACAGATTGCCATTTTAACTGATAATTTGTACTTCATACTTTTAATGCTCACATTAGCGTAGCTGAGGCACGCATGGAGCTGCTGAAGCCCCCAATGTTGCAGAAGGCATCTCTGTCTGATGCTGGACTAGCACCATGGCTGCCCATTGTGACAGTGATATGCCTGGCACCACAAACCATAACAGCAGCCAGGTGCGCATGCACGCCTCTTACCAAAACACGTACATGTCATATACCCCTTTCACAATCACACAATTATTACATGTGTCATACCTCCGGAGGCAGCTGCGTTAGGAAGTTATGATCAGCAGCAAATGTCCGTATCTGAGAAAGCTGCCCGATCGAGGAAGGTAATGCTTCAATCTCATTGAAACTGCAATCCAGTTCTTCAAGGGAAACGAGTCTATGGGAAGAGGTGCATTTTTAAGTTTATATCTACATACATATTGAAACAAGTCATTCTCTCTTACAGCCAGACCACGCCAGGCCAGTTTAGGCATTCTTTAATGCAATATATAAACTTAAAATGTTTCTGGACCACAGCTAGGAAAGAGGGAGCCCTGTCAATACATAACATCATGCAGACCTGGACTACCTCTGGTCTATGGTTTACACTTCATGGTTGCTGCTCAAAATGGCTGTCAAAAAATAAAATTTCATCGCGGAGCCAAGCAGATGGAGATATGGTACTGACAGTACGTCGCTTTATAACAATGATACTTTATCTGTGAAACCGACACCTTGGGTCTTGACGTGGTCATTTTGGAAATCTATGTGTATGCGACTTGCCTCTGGCATGGTTTGATAACTTGCACAGTAGATTTGTCACAGAAGGCCTTACTTGCTTGGTTACACAGGTGCATATAAAAAATATCAGGGGGAAAAAAAAAATGTGCTGATTTTCCATTTCTATAATAAATGATGTTGGAAAATGCTATGGTTTTATTGTTTTCCTTTAAAAAGCAAGATACGCTTTTGTTGAAGCATTTGTTAGATTTATATTACTCACATTTATCAGCATCAAACAGTCAAACAAATACTAACCCGCCAACAGAGTCCGGTAGGTACATTAACTGGTTTTCATCCACTTTCAGGGTTGTTAATTTCTTGAGTGCACCTGCATGAAAAATACGGTATATGTGTCTTAAATACAAAAAGGAGCATCCAAAGGGCAACAGCCCCCCCGCCAAACAGCAGGGTACCCCCAAAGGGCAATATGTACCATGTACTGCTAGAGAGCAGCAGGTCCTGTAAACTTTCACAGTTGGAGATCCTTTGGGTATCCATCAAAGGACCGTGACACTTAACCAGAATCAGCAAAGCTTACTACACTTTACTGAGATACTGTCACAGCATTTAATATTCCGATGATCTCAGGTGATCAATTTAGCCATGCATATTTATTAAGTTTATTACTTGTGCCAGAGAACCTATGAGCCGTGTACTGGGTTTTAACCTTTAATCGATCAGTTTAATGATACCTAATAATAAAAACAAACTGCAAGTACAGTGCCTCTAAAGAAATTTTTTTAATACTTGTCTAAGAATGATGGGATGTAGACAGACACTCAACGGCGTACCAATATAATCTATCATAAAATCACAACAGAAAAAACCATAGTGCTACAACGTGAACGCTTGTTTTGTGATATACCAAGTGATCTAGAAGGAACAAACAATCATTGCAATAAGAGATATACTGCGCTCGACACAGCAAGAACAGCAGGAGATTGCATTCGTTGAAAGGTACCCACCGATGGTGTCTGGAAGCTGCTGCACCGCATTGCTAGAGAGCAGCAGGTCCTGTAAGCTTTCACAGCCGGAGATCCCGTCCTCCATCACCTCTATGCTGTTCTTGGACAGATCCAGGTAGGTCAATTGCTTCAAACTGCCAAGAAACTGGAAAACGAAACATTGACATAAATCACATACAAATACGTTGTCACTGACGTCAAGAGAAATCTGTGTGATCGTTTATTTTAGTCACTGCTATCAGTACTAGGACTATTTTACTTATAATGCACCAAAAACGGCCAAAACCTTCATACACATAAAAGCGTGTTATCAGAGTTAGTTTCAGACAGATCATTACAAGAAAAATCAGCAGCAGATGTATGCAGTCGCATATGCCTCGAAGATGTTACTAATCACGCGGTAGCATCAGGGTAACAATTATTCCCTTTTTAATGTAATGATTGAGGCACACAGTGGAGAGAAGGCATAATACTGTATTATAAGAGGGGCTTTAATCACTAAAGAGGGTCCTAGCAGACGAGCCTCATCTCCCTGGATTGGATAAGTCTGTATAAAGCGTATTTGAGAGTTCTCGTTATTGAAAAACACATGATGCAGGACCAGCTTGGTCTTCCCTGCAGACACATATGTCAAGGAAGACCCTTTATAACGCATAGCGAATTTAGGGGTTAGACCCCAGCCAACTCTCACTTCATGTAGGGCTGTCAGCCACGGAAAAGCCGTCAAAGCTGTCTTTGGACAGGGCTGTCTGTCTGTAACAACTTAAGGGAATGAATAATTATGTTGGAAAAGGAAAAAATGAAAAGGTTACAACTGTATATATTTTGATAAAAGCTTTTCTAAAGATGGGCAGCAATGTTATAGATCTAAGCAATCCATACACGTATGAATCCTGCTTACACATCACACAGGACTTGGTTCATGCATAGTCTACATTTCTACATCACTAACCAGCTGCGTGGAGAAATCGCCACATAATTGTTACATTTTACGAACGAGCGACACAAAGAAAAACCGCTAAATGAGTTTGCTTCAGGAAGAGAAAGAAAATCCCGGGATTAATCCTTAGCATGACACAGCGGTTTCACTGCTCAATGCATTCGTTATTTAACGTGATCTCATCAAACTACCCAAATCCTAGAATATTATATAATACAGAAATCAAAGCGTAAAAAGAAAAGTAAACATTCTGGCTTGATTGCTAATCTCTGGAACGGGCACGGATTGTCGCTCGAGTTCTTACTGCTTCACACGTCCGGACGTTTCAATCAGAGTACGTTTTAAAAAAAATAAATTTTTCCCGTTCTACTAAGATTTATAAAATAAAATAAAAAAAAATAAAAAAAAGAAGAAGATCTACTAAAATACATGTGGAGACGCTTCCAGATTTCTTGTTAAAATTAAGTTTTGTCTGCCGAAGGTCAACACACCTGCGAGCTCTTAGAACTTGCCAGAGTCTTAAGTTTTTTTTACCCCAAATGCGCCATCTAAGTGTGAACGGGAAAAATCCCAGAGATCACACACTCTGGACTCTAATATTCTGATTTAATATTTGAGCTGAAGCCAAGATATTTGCCACATGATTTTAACAAACTGTTGATACATAACTTTAATGCTCATAGTGAATCAGCTATTCTGTATTTAAAAGAAAAAAAAGGGCTTTCATTGGAGACGTCTTCCAGTAAAAGCCGAGTCGCCTTTTGACCGCGCTCGCTAAGCGATTCCCATGACTTGGCTTCAAATCATGAGGTCTGGAAAGCAAACTCCACACACGGAGAAGTACATACCCCAGGGACATATGTCAATCTGTTGCCGTCCATCCAAAATTCCTTCAGCCCGCTTAGCTGTTCAAGTACTTCAGGCTAAAAGAAAAAGAAATGTATATTTAATCGGGACTGAAAAAAATGTAACTTCATATGCTTTGTGCTTTTGCAAACATAAATGATACTCTGCAGTATTTCAACGAGGCTTTCACCGGTATCCGATTTCACTAAATGGAAATTACATGAAAGATGAAATCATAGGTTTACTGTGAAAATGTAATGGGGTCATATTACCGAAGAAATCAGAATTAACCTCAAATGATGTTATCCGTCTGAAGAGGAAGTAGTTATGGAAAAACAAATAATTACATAAACGGTGATATCGGTCAAAGAGTGGAAAAAATACACCGAGGATATCCATCTAAAAAGAGGCAGGGAAGCATGGGCAATTTTTAACATGCCCTTAACGTTTAATGGGGTGCCGTCTGGTTCTAGAATTTATGTGGCCCGCATAATCACATGACTTCATTCAATGGAAAGATTCAATTTGTCATCAGATGCTTAAAAAAACGCTACTCACTCATTAAATTCTGAGAAAATGGTTTTACACCAACAGAAACACAGCGCTATTCTTTCTACATATTTAACATTTATCTTGTTAATTTGGGGAATTCTTGCAATGCTTACCACTTCTGTGAATTCGTTACTTCCCAGATCCAGTCTCTCGAGCAGAGTCAGTCTATTCATAGTTCTGAAAGAGGAACATTGAATGAGTGTTTATTTTGCTGAATCTTAATTAGCACAGTTTCTGGCAAAACTAGTGTATTTTATTGTTGTTCTAACATATGCACGTTGGCTGATGCGATGTATATCAGGGCTGTCTCTTGGACAGCTTGCAGACGTACGGCCTTCGAGGCCGTTCTTGCTCAGGTCTGTACCAACCCTTCAGTGCTGAAATTACGTGAACGGAGACCGGATATTGTATTGGATTAAGAGGAGTGGTTTCATTTCTTATCCTCCTCAGCCTTACGTGAACCCATAGTACTTCAAAGCCAAGGAGCCAGGACCAAGCACGGTTAGGTTTTAGCAATAAAGGCTTACAAGCTAAATGATGATCTACTGATGTGTCGTTAAAGAGACTGATAAGACATTGTGATGACGCAGAGCCATCCGGGACGGCTCCCCGCAGGAAACCCCTGCATAAACACATCCTTTGGCCGTCCAAGATGCTGCCAATTAAACCGCCGGCTGCCGCGCGTGAATGAGACAGCCCTTCCCGGAGAAGAATGACATCTGACAGAAGTTCAAGCAGCGTGCTCTTGTAGTGCTGAAATCTGTCCTTTTATCCAAGCCAATGCCCCCCTCCAACATTTGAAATGCTGAACAGACATGGCATTGTGGTTAGAGCAATCCAATAATAAAGCACATCCCGGCTGGCAGCGCAAATGACCGCACAAAAGTCCCAGTGTACTGAGATTGTGGACTGGAAGTTCAATAAACATCCTTATCAAAGCAGGAGCGCCCGAGGTGTGTCGTAACACAAGAACCCGCGACATGCACACAAACCTTTTCTCAAGCATGTATTTTGTCTAATAATTCAAAATAATCTCCCTGCCCATTAATGTGAGCAAAGAGATCATGGTAACATAACACATAATCATTCACCGGCATGCTAATAACCACACAAACAGGAGAAGGACACAAATAACAGCCTTTCGACCCTTAAATACTCTAAATAAGCTAGATAGCATGACTGAGAAAATGTTTAAACGGGACAGGAATAGAAAGTGTTATTTCATCCTGCCAGGTCGGCCATAAGCGAGGTTCTCAGCCAATCAGTATTTAGTATTTGCAAGTAATTCTATTGTACAGCGCTGCAGAATATGATGGCGCTATAAAACAAAAAATAATCATAATTCCAGTACAATGGAATGGAATGTTTGGGAAATATGCTTGTGTTTCCCCAAAGGCACACAAATAAGATGTATAAGTCATGTAATTTTCCATAATATCATTATTATATTTACTCTGGAAGGATAGCCTTTTGCTGAGGTCTATGCAATAAAGTGGGGTGTCCAGGAAAGTTGTAGTTTTAACTTTACTACCCCGTAAGAGGGACCACGAAAGGGTTTAGCTGGCCCAGCATAATACGAGGATGCAGCCAGATCAGTGCGATATACAATAGACATCTCACCGACGGTGTTATCCAAGCCCTTTATATAACGCATAATAAAACGCATGAACAACAACGCCTCCGCAATTAGCAGTTTCATTCTTATCTGCATCTTTCGAATTTCAAAGCGCAGATTCTACGCAGGGTCCCCGCTTTCCAGTGGAGAGTTTGTCGCTTCCATGTCCACTTTATACTTACTGGATTTTTGCCATTAACCTTTAACTTCAACAAAATAATAAAACTCTACACATGTTGTGAGAGAAACATTAAATATTACGGCTGCGGCAGAGCACAGGTAGCATGAAAATGAAGAAATAAAAAGCATCTCACAAATTAAACAAATCAACCTAGTTCGCATCATACTTACTTTGGTAACATTTTTAACTGGTTTTCCCGAAGTTCTAAGATCTGGAGCTTGGTTAATCTAAGAAAAATAAAATGAGATAAACATGTATCCATAGAGAAAAAGTCAATAGTAAGAAATATACATCATAAAACCGCACATACGTAACTATAGGAAAATAGTTTTACATACATACAATATACAGATATATAACATGTCCTGCGGATACACGGACCCCCTATTATAACCTGTGTTGAAAGCAGTCAGCAGGCCTTTTGTGTGACTCCATATAGCTGCCATACCTTTTAAACTATATCCATACAATACGACATCCCCTTTAACCGTCTCCAGTCCACCAGTACGTGAGTCTAAATTATAAACAGCCTACCCATGAGAACATGTATATAGCTAACCTGGGTCACTGAATGATTTAAGGTTATGGCGCAATTGTCTACTCCAGGGTTCATAAAACGGTAAAGTCACGCAGGCATAAATCCTTAAAACAGTATTAAATCAATAGGAGCCAAAAGAGATCAGCCATTAACCAAGAAACGCTAGGGAAGCTAAAACGGTGTTACTAACTATAGGCTGACTTATGAGGTCAATAGCGAAGAGTATTTTTACTCTGACTGGGAAATATAAACCGATTTAGGGATGCATTGCGTAGAGTTGGGAATAATTTGTGCAACTGGAAGAGCAAGCAAATGTATAGATCAAGAGGGGATTACACAATATTGAATAAGCGACAGTAGAAAGGCACTTGTCATGATAGAAGAACTCCATTAAAAAGGCAGAAGGGCAACAGCAAGACATTTAACGTGTTCTCCGTTAGGCTGACAAAGCGTAGCCATAGAGGTAACGCAGCAGACCCCGTACTCGTAGGTCCGTCTCCTGCAATGCTGAACACAATCAGCGAATCTTGCAGAACAATAAAGCAATAAAGTGGCTGCGGAATGAATTGGCTTCAGAAGTACGTATTGTTTGGGAAACCTCTGGTTTCTTCTCCCTACTGAGTAAATGAGACCCGGCCCCTAACGTTTATTTATAAATGCTTTAGCAGGAAGAATACTTGGAACTTGTTGGCTCAGCAGGATACATTTCAGTTAGTGGCTACGGCGGTAAGTCTACTTTTCAAACTTTTCCCTCGAAATAGTTTTTGCACCAATCGCCTTCTGCCATTCATCTTATAATTCAAAGTTTTGACTCTGATATGAGAGCGTTGGCTGCTAGGTTGAAAAAGCTATAGATTGCACTACTGGATAGCGGCCGGTGGACATACGGGCAACTCTATAGGCGGCATTTTATTGCATGAAGGTGTTATACATATAATGTGTAATATTGTTTCTATGAAGAAAAGCAATGTCCCTTTCCTGCACTAATATCTGCAACTCACAAATAGGACAACTGGAAAAATAACATAACGTGCTCTCACCTGCCAAAATTTGCAGGCAAGAAGTCAAGAAATGCATCGTTTAGGTAAAGCTGAGTTAAGCTTAACAGCTGCGAAAATCCATCGGGAAGTCTGTGGAGAGAGAAGCGAAACGGTCAGAGAAATCAAGGTAAACGGGACATGCTGCAACCTGGACTGCCCATATCTCAGACTAAGCGACAGATCCTTAATTATCTTGCCACATTTATTAATAAAGAGCACAAAACTCTTCACATCAAGCAACCCCACATAATTAACACTGACAACGACTTTATGGACCATCAAGAACAATCTCATCAGTGTTCTTTATGGTAGATTAGCTTCAAATTGGAAACTACAGCTAAACTACGGGATGATGTCATTTGCAGGAGCATTGCGTAAACGCACATTTGTTCTGAATTGTTTAGAATCATACGCTACTTTGTTTAAATGCCCACCTCAGCCACTGCTAAGGGGGGTTATGTTGCACATTGTCTGGCATTGCAGGGTTCATGGAGCTGCACTTGGGAGTTTGATCCCCACATAAAAAAAATAGGGACTACATTTGCAGCAACTTCAGAAGGTATATGCTCCTCGCCACAGCGTGTGAATTCCCGCACAAGCCTGAATTAAACAAAAAAATTACTTTTTGGTAAGGTTTTGAAAAGGAAAATAGAAAACTCACTTTGAAATCGGGTTGACGCTTGCTTCCACAATAGTTAAAACTTTACAGTTCTTTATGTTTTCTGGAAACTCCTGTATACCTGGAAATGAGAAAGAAAGAAAAGTTTTCAAGAGTTTTCCCAAGCACTTTATTCCGGAATTGGGGTAATGAAAGTAATTCTCTCAATTTTCATTTCGTAATTAATCTCACTGAAAGATTGAAGAAAAAAAAAACCCAGCTCGTTATGTTTTCTTGGTTAACTCCCAGTTTAACAGAGAAAACGGACAAAGGCCAATATATTTGTCCAAGAGAACACGGAGTCATCTTCCTTGCGACTTAAGTCAAAGGCGATGTCTTATCGGGCCCACACCGAAAAATGTGGAATCACCTCAGAGGTCCTCACAATTCTAAAGGCTCCTTAATTTTAAAAAACGAGAACTCTCTACTTCTGAACATTTTTAAATCTAAAACTAAATGTGAGTGCGCATTAATATATGGAAGATTTAGGGGAATGAAAAACTAACTTTAAAATGGAATTCGCACTGTAATTTAAATTTAGAAATATTAGGGAGTTTCCCATTTGCACAAACTATTGTTTTTACAGTACTTGCAAACACATGGTTTCAGATGATTATAATGAAGGACGCGGTGCATAACGATGTTAATGCTACATACACATACTAAAATGTGTTATTTTAATCATAATTATTCAGTATGATTGTTTCTTTGGTTTTCTAGAACGCAATGCACACGGGTTAATATATATTAAATTGCTGAGGCACATCCAAACCCTTGTGGGGATTCATATACCGCCGGACGCAGTCATCTCCCCCACTGTAGTTAATCATCGCAAGCCTCGTTTTCATCTGGGATCGCGAACACAGAGCTTCAGTACTTTTATTATTCCGCAACTCACCGAATATCAAAATGCAGAATATCAGAATACCTAAAAAGCTTTTAAACGCAAGACAAATGTGCTGTAGGAATCCATTCAGACATCTGAATAGAGCTGCATAAGAAAAAGACTTCACAAAAATATGCAAACTGGGAAAACCTCCAGGAAATGAGAATTCCACATTGAATGTTAGATAAGCCCCAAATCAGGAATTCCACCGCTGGTTGTCTGCCAGTTATACTGCAAAAGCCTGCAATGATTGTATCCCCCCACTCCATTTAATTTAAAGGGACAGCCCAAAACGAGTTACCAGTAGCACATCTAGTAGTCCGATGGCACTTATGCTAGACGGACATTGATGTTCAGATATTACACAAGCTGCTGCTATCCCTGTAGATTTCAATGGGAATAAACCCTCTCTGCTAAATCATTGTTGTCTTTTTAGGGGCTCGAGATTGTTGATGATCCATCACACAACATATATAATGGCCCTGCTTTAACACTGTTTATTTTAGACAATCATTTTATTACTTGGACGAATCCAATAAATACTTTGTATTCCAGAGCCACCCAACCGTTATGTGGATCAGATCATTTAGGGGGCTTGTTTTCCAGTCACCAGGGTTTAACACATTCGGGGTGGTTTGGGTGTATGGATACCCTGGTTTCAGTGAGCTGTCCAGCTCCCACTTGATTTTAATGGTGACTGATTACTTGAGCGTAAGCCACGGTACCAACAACTTGGACAGCCAGTGGAACGCAGAATTGAGCTTGTTGCAGCGCGGGGCATTCTGGGGATAACTCAGTCCTATGGAAAAGAGTCATAGTCAATATGTATTTGCCCCTTCTGGATTACTGGCATACTTTTGTGTTTTTAGATCAGACATTGTAGACATTAGACAAAGATAACCTCAGAAAACACAAAATGCAGGTTTTTTAAATGATGATTATTTCACGTATAGAAGGAAAAAAGCTTTCCAACCCCACCTGGCCCTACGTGGAAAAAAGTAATACCAACTAACCAAACTTAATTTAGAATTGGGTTCAGTTTCACTAGACACATCCAGGCATGATTAATGCCAGCCTGGAGAATCTACACATCGACTGAACGGCGACCCTGTCTTGCAAAGTGGAGCAAGCTAAAACATCAAAAAAAAAACCAAACCACATGATAAAGATATTCAAGAACAGATGAGAATTAACATCTATCAGTCTGGAAAAGGTTTACAAAGACATTTCTGAGGCTCTGGGACAGTGAGAGCCATTATCTACAAACAGGGAAAACAGTGGTGAACCCTTCCAGGACTCGCCGTTATACCAAATTCCTCCAAGACTGCATTAAGGACTCATTCAGGAGGGGATAAGAAACCAAGACTAACATTTGAAGAACCGCGGCCCATACTTGTCTCAGTTAAGGTCAGTTTTCACGATTCCACAATAAGAAAGACTGCAAAAAGTGCATCCATGGGAGAGTTGCAAGGCGAAAACCACTGCTGACCAAAAAGAACACAAAGGCTTGCCATCTCACATTTGCCAAAGACACCCTGATGACCCCCAAGACTATTGGGATATTATGTGGAACTTTTTGGAAGACATGAGTCCTGTTACATCTGGCATGAAGTTAACATAGCATCGCACAATAAGAACACATCAACAGTCAAACACAGGGGTGGTTGTGTGATGGTCCGGGACTGCTTCAAGACCTGGGCGACTTGCCATAATTAATGGAACCATGAATTCTGAAGGAGAATGTCTGGCCATCAATTTGTGGCGTAAAGCACAAGTCCGGTTGGGTTATGCAGCAAAGATCCGAAGCACACAAACAAGTCTACTTCTCAATGGCTCAAAAGAAATAAAATGAAGGTTTTGGAGTGGCCGAGGCAAAGTCCTGATTTCAATCATGCAGCGACATGAAAACCCTCCAATGCGGCTGAATTACAACAAGGTATAAGAGTGGGACAAGCCCCCCCCACAGCGATGTAAAAGACTTGTTGCCGGTTATCGCAAACACTTGATTGCAGTTGTTGCTGCCAAGGGTGGCCCAACCAGGTATTAGGCTTAGGGAAGCAATTACTTTTTCACATGGGCAATATAGGTTTTGATTGACACTTTAATAAATTGAATGATTATTCAAAAGCTGCATTTTGTGTTTACTTATACCGTCTATGTCTTAAATGATCTTCTTTTGGGAGATGCTGATGTTGCCCTCAGTATGGATGCGCTGTTATAAAAGTTAATAGCTGGTTAAAGTTCTATAGAGTATCAGAACAGAAGGGTGAATATAAACAGCGAACGCGCTGCTTGGCGGTAAGCACCCAAATAAGGCCATGTTCTGAGGCCTGGCTTCAGAGACAAACAGAAGTCTTCCCCATGGTTACAGATCCATTACACTAAACACGGCTGCTCCATCTTTAGACGAGCATTCAACCTTAGCAAGGGCGAAAGGCAACTTTTATAGGAACACCTCTCCATCTGCTTCCCCTTTCCAGGCGGCTGGCTTGTTTTAAGGAAAGATTACATTAAAAGAATACGTTTGGAATTTGTTCGCTCATGCAAAGCCGAAATTGTAACTTTGATCATATTATTGGATTATAATCCCTTTCTTATACGCCGTCTCTGGAATAATAGCACCGGCTCGAGTTAATTTTTGTTGTAAGAAGTATAGTGGCTCTTCAGATTCAATATAGATGCGTCGTTACGAGGACTTGAGTGACCCGGCTGCCTCCATAGAAGTCCTTATAGCGTCTGGATATAAATTACTTCATACTGTGCATACTTAAAGACAGTCTCCTAACACACAGCAGAAAGTATTTGTGTTATAAAGGGCTAACCCTGGTGCGTTTCTCTTGTGACCCTGGGGTATCTCGCTGGTGATAATTAACCCTGTGTAGGCTCTAGGTCGCCTTCAGCCATGACAGAGTGAGCAGAGGGAGCCTAATCACATACATAAGCCAACACCAAATACTAAAATGCACTCATGCTAACACCATGAGCTCACACACACACACACACACACGCTAGCCCCATATACTGATGCAAGCATGCTGCAATGTCATACAGTAACATGTCTTCTAAAATATAATTACACACACACATTTTCCAACACCATAACACTTACACACACACACACATCCTCTGCAATCACCAGCGCAGCTTCCCTCTCACCCCACGCAGAGCCCTTTCTTCTCTTACCTACCACAGAGCCATGTAACGTGCATTACCAGACCCCCGCTGGGAGCCGTGGACCTGTATCTTAGCATGCCCCTGACAGTGAGCGAGTCTTCTGCCTTCTCCTATTAAGGTGCTTGCAAGTTCTGCTACGCTTGTGTGTTTATTGACAAAGGCCCTGCTTAGTGAATAAGAACCAGACATATATTTAACTATCCCTCACCATTACACTTCAGAAATATGGATCTACTCATGTTATGACAGTAGGTGCTGCTTTGGATTTTGTTTTTTTTGGGGGGGTATACGTCTAGAGAGTGTATTTATATCATATCTACATTCCAAGTAAATCATTATGGCATAGAGCTTGCTAAGACTGATTTACATCAACACTCAGATGTTGTTCATGACAGCTAAGCACAGAGAACCTGACAGTAACTTGGGCTTCACTTAACACAGAGAGAGAGAACAGATCTGTCTTTATTGTCATCGGGATTGAAAGAGGGAGAGCAATAAAAACGAAGCATTCGGCCACCTACTTTCTTCCAGAATTTTAAAATAAAAAAAGATCACTGCCCCAAAGCACACAAGATGTCATATCTATAATGGCTATTACCGAGGTGTAAATATATTATATATTTATATATATATATATATATATATATATATATATATATATATATATATATATATATATATATATATACACATACACACACACACACACACACACATACTGTCTGCACGCCCCCTTCCAGGTACTGCTAGTAATTTAAGAATTTACCACTAAGCTATGAGAACACAGTCCACAAATCCTTAAATATACAGAAAATATATATCTAATGACACTTAACATGTCACTTGAGGCAACTCACCTACATTATGGGATGTTAGTCCATCGCCAACCGGGATTCCTACACTCCCAATAAACTTTTAGAGGGTAGCGGGATGGCAAATCCCCAACCCTGACCTCCACATCCATCCCCCCGACCCATGTTATCCCAGGGCTTGTGAGTTTTTTTAAACTTTTGCATTCATAGAATACTCGCTACCTAAAACTCTAAAATATATCTTTCATTGTGACCACACAAATTAATTCAGATTCAGAACAGTTTATACAGGACATGAACTTGCAACAAAAACTCTCTTTGAATCCAATGAGGCCATTACACATAAAAACCAAAGAAAGAAGAATGGCACGCACACATTCTAAAGTACAATAGTTAGCATCTTACTGATATACAATTCAATTAACTTTTAAAAAAGAACTTACCATTCTTGCTGACATCTAATTCCCTGAGATTAATGAGATTTGCTATAGATGCTGGCAAAATTGTTAGGTCATTGTCTGGCAAACTCAGCTTGTGCAGAGACTGGCAGTTGAATAGTTGCTATTGAGAAAGAAAACAAAATACAGTCAGCTTCCCACAGCCCGAGGACAAAATAATGCATCAAATAAAACAGTAGTGGAGAGATGATACAATTTAGCAATGAGAAAAGGAGCGTCTCGCTTTGACATTGGAGAATATTATAGCTAAAAGTGACCTCTGCATCCAAGAGCATTCTCCATTATTCACTTAGAGAGAAAATTTAAATATTTCTTAAATGTGCAGAGCTCTTTCTTGTTAGACTTCATTTTCCACTCTCTGCTGTCAGCAACTGCTTACCAAAAAACCTTTGAGGAAACCGGTCTGCACCGAGGGCTCTTTTTTGTTGGTTGTTAGCGGATGTGCTAATGTTTCAGCTCTTCCTGGTACGGCACAAGCTTATTTTCAGATGCCCAGCCTGCAACCTATTCACTATTTAATTTTTTTGTGTGCCCTGGGGCAAAAGTTTTATAACACTGGGAATTATATGAATGAGATTTTTGCTGGTTCGCAGCCCACGCGACATCGTAGTGAATGCTGACAAGCCTGTAATGTCACTTTTCCCCCCACATTAAAACGTTTCTCGATAACCACCTGGCTGGCTCCGGCATTTATATCGTTGGACTATGTATATTTCTGCACATGCCCCATATAGGACTGCTGACAAATATATGCACGAAAACATACATACAGCTCCAGCATTACAGATAAAAAAAATGTTAATTAGAATCTATAATCACTCTTAGAAAATACTCTTTGTAACACCATTACTATTATCTGTTGCGATTCTCCTAATTCTTCTAAAGATCCTGATCAGCATTAGAGATACCGTCCGTAACAATGTTAAATGCCTTAATTCTTCCTAATAATTTAATCATGTAACATTTTGCATCGGCTGTTATTTACTTAATGCTTAATTGCCACGTGACACAAAACTAGGTACTGATCGGTTGCACTAAAAATACAAAAAAAATTTTTTTTTTTTTATAAATGTGAATAAATCTTTAGAAGAAATAAAAGACGTGTTAAGGTTTTCTTTGCTTAACATACTAGAAGTAACTTTGTAGCATGTATTTTTTCACTTTATTATGCCATTTTACCCCCTTAACCTGCACTGCGAATGTCTAATCCTCACAGCCCAAGATGCTCAAAATCATCATCTGGGAGCCACTTTTCTCAGGGCAGCCAACCTTTACTGAAATGATTAATTATAATTATTAGTCTGTAAAAATCAGTTACAATAATATTTATTGGATTGTGGGCTACACACAGCCCTTTGTATGACGTATGTGTGACTGCACACCTAATCCGAAACATTTCTATTCAAATATTACATTTCAAAAATAGACTCTCACTACACGTGGCTATGACGGGGCAGATGGGGTTCCGCCTCATGGGAAATGGTGTCAGCAGATTCCCATTATGTAGGATGAACACCGGGGAATAAATGTCATTTTGAAAGTCATGACAGGGAGATGTCAAAGTTACTTATTAAGTCACAGTGTGTCATACCTATGGCCACGCCCACAACATTACTGAAACATTTATTTTAATAACCATTTTGCTGTATGACAGAATAGGTGAGACAGGTTACTAGAAATGAAGATGACTTAATATTCTCGGGCTAGTTTTAAGAGTCATGTTGACGTTTATGAGCCCTAAGTCATGTCAACTATAAACCACAATCCAGCAAATAAAAAGGAATGGCTAATAGAAAGCTGTCAGGCGTATGAGAGTGCAGCCCTCCAGCAAAGAGAACGCACACAGGAGACTGACATGCAGAGAGACTACGGATTTATACCACCATCTGCAACAAATCAGCAGATGCAGCCGACGCATCTCCAGCATATCAATGCACGTATCAATGCAAATATTAGCAAACTAACGCATAACGGCTATTAACATTTATTTAATGAGCCAGCGTATTTAGTGAATATACCCATAGAAGAAATACCACCTTAGTGCCGTAAAACATCACGTACTACTCGTGATATGATAGAACGATATGCCGTGTATATATATATTATATATATATATATATATATATATATATATATATATATATGCGTCTGTACCCTAAACACATTCCCTTTAATTATCAGACACTTTCAAAATAATCCAATGAGAATAAACGATGCATCATTAAACCGCTACGTCCTGCAAGTAGAGACGCATTCATGATGCGAGATCGCTGCGAATGCCTGGAGCTGCTGGAGTCTGACAACTAAAAACGTTAAAATCCACATAAACTCTGTACTTCTCAATATAAAGCAAGGTTGGGCTCCTTCATTTTCAGTAAAAAGACCATAACTGCACAAAACACACAAAAACACCATACAGCTGGCTTTATAAACACTTGCACGAGGCCGCCGCTTCCTATACGCCCACCCCCCCGCCCCTGGGTCCGTTTGGGAAGCTTATTATAACAAAACAAGCAGCTTCATACTCTAGTTTACCAAAATACAGGCCGGCTGTATCAGAAACCATGGTCAGGAGGGTTCACTTTGTACACTGTACAGAAGCATTAGAGGCTAGTACAGTAAGGGAAACTTATGTATGGGATAGACATGTGGCTGAATCTAAATACTGACGTGTTAATCCTCGGTCTCATGTTAAATGGAAAGTCTGAATGGGCTAATAGAATAACGGGAATACAGAGCAAGAGGTTGCAGGTTCTCCCTTTAAATACACAGGAAGTCGTTATAACAAAGGTTACTCTACATCTAACATTCTGTGCCCCAAAACCGACGTCCTCACAGCTAACAGCGCTGTGCAGAGAGGTTAGCGACGGATAAGGATGGCGTAGGGCAGGGCTCGACAAATCCCAGGCGCCAGGTCGCCATGGCGACAGAGAATTTTGTCCTGGCGCCTAGGTTTTGTCAGCCTCTTACATCCAGAAAAAATTGTGGATGTAAGAGGCTGAGTCACCACACGGCGGCGCTGCTGCTACTGTCTGCCCAGAAGACAGCCACTCAGAGCCCGCCCCCGAGCCTGAGATCACTCCCACGGAGTGATCCTGTAGGCTGAAAACGCGGTTGCTGGAAAAGCAGCAATCGTGTTTTCAGCTGCCACAGGCAGCCTCAGGGAAGGGGTTTGTGTGTTGATTGGGTCCCCACACAAGTCTGGGGACCTCACCCAACACCCCCCAGCTGCCTGATCGCTCCATGGGAGCGACAGCGCAGCGTTAACCCCTTCAATGCCGCGATCGCGGCATTTAGGGGTTAATTCCCGTTTTGGGGGCTTTGCTGCTGGTGGTCTGCCTGGAAGCTCAGACAGACCAGCAACAGCAAAAACGAGCCCCCACAAGCCCTTTGATGACTCCTGTAGGTATGGAAGCCTACAGCAGTCATCAAAGAGACTCCCTCTGCAATGGCTGGTCCATAGACCAGCAATTGAGTCCCAGCTGCCAGAGGCAGCTTCAGGGACAGGGGAGAGGGTTCTTCGGTGTCCACATGAGTGTGGAGACCAGCCCCAACACCCCCCGCTGCCTGATCGCTCCCTGAGAGCGACAGTGCAGCGTTAACCCCTTCAATGCCGCGATCGCGGCGTTTTAGGGGTTAACTCCCGTTTTGTAAGGGGCTCTGCTGCCGGTGGTCTGCCTGGAAGCCCAGGCAGACCAGCAACAGCAAAAAAAACGAGCCCCCACAAGCCCTTTGATGATTCCTGTAGGCATAGAAGCCTACAGCAGTCATCATAGACTCCCCCCTGCAGTGGCTGGTCTATAGACCAGCAATTGCTTCCCAGCTGCCAGAGGCAGCTTCAGGGACAGGGTGAGAGGGTTCTTTGGTCTCGCCATGAGTGTGGAGACCAGCCCCAACACCCCCCTGCTGCCTGATCACTCCATGAGAGCAACAGTGCAGCGTTAACCCCTTCAATGCCACAATTGTGTATGACACATTCGTGGCATTGCAGGGGTTAACATTTTTCCCCACAAGCTTTTGGGGACTAAATATCTGTCAATGCTGTGCTCCAATGGAACATCAGCATCGAAAGAGTTAAAAAACTGAAAAAAATGTATTTAAAAAAAAAAACAAACAGCACTGACCTGAAAGTCCAGGGTGCTTCCAGGTCAAACGCTGTGAGTTTAGTAAGTGGGCTGATGATGATCGGATCCCTCCTGACCAACTGTTAGTTTAAAAAAAATCCTTGCTCCTAACTTTTTTACCTGGCGCCTAGATTCACAACAAATTTGTCAAGCCCTGGCGTAGGGCACGGGTCGTTTATAAGGTATAGTCTGCCTTTGGTCCTTGAGAGGCGAGTAAAGAGACAGCACATGCAGGGACGCCATCATCACAGAGCCCGCCTATAGGGTAACACGCAAAGCTACAAAGGTCCATGCGATACGCAATTATTACACACATAGAGCAGTCTGTTTCAATGTCAAAGATCCCGTAACAGCAGCGTTAGCAGGTCTGTTAAACACTCAGAATGGGTATCCACCGGCTGCAAGACGATACAGCGAAAAGAATGTCGGCGGGAACTGGAGACACTTCAATGTACGCACACAATTTTCCTAATCACGGCCTAATATGTGAGGCAGATTTCCTAGAGAACAACTCACAATTCCCCAATAAGAAGTTTCTGAAGTGCAGGGTAATAGTAGGAATATTAGTGTATTGTGTAAATCCGGCACTTAATCAGCAAAACTTTTCTGAATGCTGTAATAAGGCTAAATCGTGCAGTTTCTATATATACGTTTTGCATTTCTATAGCATTACAGGTCCCTTAAACCACAGGAACAAAACTAACCTCTGAGAACACAACTATAAAAGTGCCATCCGCTGGGAGAAAAGCACACAGAATTGCCTCACTCGTCAGGTGTTTAGTAAATGGCGGACGTGGGTCTCTGCCAGGAAAGAAAGAGCAGCTCCTGTGAGCCAACGCTAATAAAAGTACAGCTGGAAGGCCTGCCCGTCACCCGTGTCACGGAAAATATGAGGTACCTTGGGAAGCTCTTCGATTTGATTGGCATCCAAGTAAAGCTCCTCCAGCGTCTTCTCGAATGTGAAGATCTCCTTGGGCACCTGCTCCAGGCTGCAGTGCGAGTAGTCAAGCGAGGTGACGGCTTCCTCCTCTCCCCGCAGGCAGCGGCAAGGCACCAAGCGCACAAACAGGTTCCTCTTCGCAGTCATTTTCAGGCACTAAAAGCAACAGATACGAAAAAGTCAGGAGAATTCAGTGACTCAGACGGCGGCCCCCCGCAGGATCCATGGCAGAAACGGAGATCTGCCCCGTAAACAAGAGCTTAGACTGTTTTACCCCCCCGATTACAAATCCTGCGTATACACGAGCGTATACACGAGCCCGCTACGCTGCCGCCACATCGCTACACAGATCTGAGAGCTAAATAATAAACCGCGAGACGCTCGGCCACAAAAATCCTGCTTGACGGGTTTACGGACTGCTCAGGAACCGCGTTACGGTAGAACATCTTGGACGGATCTTTTTAACCCCTCGAGCCCAGAGGAGTGTGGAAATTGTGACCGGCTCGCAGCGCACATTCACTCAAGCACTTCATCAGCATTTATGAGAAGGGAGCCGACAGATTTATTTCATATAAACACATCTATAGACAAAAAAAAAAAAAAAAAACACATTTCTGGCAGCATCCAGGTCATTAATTCTGCCAGATGTTCAGTATAGAGAAAGAGGGAAATTCCACAGAAAACTTGTGAATGCAGGGACTTCGAAACTTATATTATTCAAATTAGATCTTAAAGGGAACCTGTCCCATATAATATATATATATATATGCTATAAGAAGTCATGCCATTGTCTTAAAATCAGTAAAGGCAGCAATCTTTGCTCTTGAGTGTAAGCGAGTGCGTGAGTGTGAGTGCCGGGCTCTATCTAATTTATCAGGGCGTCTTTCTAGTTTTGTCAAAGTCTTCTGAATGTATGGACAGGAAGACTCGTCATGTAAATTGATTGAGCCATATATAATAATAATGATAATAATAATAATAGTCCTGCCTCCCTGTAACGCATCAACATATGTGGCAGCTGCATTCTTACATCACAACACAGGTTTTTCTGAAAATGCAGTTTTTCGGGTGTTATGACAACGTTTTCAGAGATATTCCAACAGAGGGTGAAGAGCGAGGCAGCAATGAGCGGCAAAAAGAGCTCCCGTTACAATCAATCTAGCTTTTCAGTCTAAGTTAAGTCAGAGAGAGGGAAAGTTTAACGCGCACGGAACAGGCACGAGACAACCCGGAACGTGAGCCAGGCCTGGGGGTCTTACAGCAGAAACTATCCGGCACGTGAGCCAGGCCTGGGGGTCTTACAGCAGAAACTATCCGGCACGTGAGCCAGGCCTGGGGGTCTTACAGCAGAAACTATCCGGCACGTGAGCCAGGCCTGGGGGTCTTACAGCAGAAATGATAAATCAGCCGCAGGTCTCAGGCTTCTACAGAAAAAGGACGTTTTGTGAAAAAGAAGGGATAGGAGGAACGGCGAGGGGCAGTCTGCTTTATGATATGGCTACCTTTGAAAGCAATTGACATTTCTGGATTCTTTTTAATAATAATATTATAATTTTATATTTTCATGTAAGACAGGCAAGCTTATAGAATGATTAAACGAACAGGTTTGGGCCTTGTGGGCACTCCGTGCAGCCCATTTCACGGTGCGTTTAGCAGTATTTCGCAGAAAAGATGCTACCAGAGGCACAAATCTTCCACAAGGTGCTTTGTTGAAAGAATATGTTACATGCGCAGCTGCTTTGGATTGGGGAGAACGGTTCTAGATCACGCTGGACACAACTCACTAGTTACATTTCGTCCATTTCATTGTGTTGTGACAGTAAACACAGAGGGCTGGTGTACACACCTCAGGAATGTTTGCACCTATGGCCCAATAACAGGTAGATTTTTCGTTATATAAATCTGAATACCGCGAATTTCCGCACAAAAGCACAGAATTGAATCCAGCTAAACAATCTGCAGCTCTCACGCTAGAATGTGACAGTCAGGCCAGGAATCCCCCCAAAACTGTGACAAGACCTACAGAGCCATGCGCAGCAATAGCACCAGATCATCCTACATTCACCAATCACTGGGCCCCAGATCACGCTGCATTACCCAATCACTGGCACCGGATCATCCTACATTCCCCAATCACTGGGCCCCAGATCACACTACATTCCCCAATCACTGGGCCCCAGATCACGCTACATTCCCCAATCACTGGGCCCCAGATCACGCTACATTCACCAATCACTGGGCCCCAGATCACGCTACATTCACCAATCACTGGGCCCCAGATCACGCTACATTCACCAATCACTGGGCCCCAGATCACGCTACATTCACCAATCACTGGGCCCCAGATCACGCTACATTCACCAATCACTGGGCCCCAGATCACGCTACATTCCCCAATCGCGGGCACCGGATCATCCTACGTTCCCCAATCGCTGGGCACCAGATCATCCTACGTTCCCCAATCACTGGCACCGGATCATCCTACATTCCCCAATCACTGGCACCAGATCATCCTACATTCCCCAATCACTGGCACCGGATCATCCTACATTCCCCAATAGCTGGCACCGGATGACGCTACATTCCCCCATACACTGGCACCGGATGACGCTACATTCCCCAAACACTGGGCCCCCAGATCACGCTACATTCCCCAAACACTGGGCCCCCAGATCACGCTACATTCACCAATCACTGGGCCCCAGATCACGCTAATTTACCAATCACTGGGCACCGGATCCAACGCATTCACCAATAAGTGGGCACCGTATACTCCTACATTCACCAATCACTGGGCACAGGGTACCACTGTATTCACCAATTACTAGGCACGGGGGTAATGCAACATTCACCAATCACTGGGCATCGGATCCACTACATTCACCAATCACTGGGCACGGTGTACTGCTACATTCACCAATCACTGGGCACCGGACCCACTACATTCACCAATCACCGGGCACGGTGTAGTCCTACGTTCACCAATCACTGGGCACCGGATCCACTACATTCACCAATCACTGGGCACCGGATCCCCTAAATTCAATCATTGGGCACGGTTTACTCCTGCATTCACCAATCACTGGGCACCAGATCCACTACATTCACCAATCACTGGGCACGGTTTACTCCTGCATTCACCAATCACTGGGCACCAGATCCACTACATTCACCAATCACTGGGCACAGCATCCAGCAAAGAAAGTAGGTTTAAAGAGAAACATAAAAACCCACAAGGCAACTAATATGATGTAACGAAGCACGACACCGAGCCAGGCTGTCACTGTTAATACTCACACTCACATATTACTCTTATCTTAAATATGCTAAAGAATGTACCACAGCCATAAATCCATCCAGAGGAAAACCTATAACCCTTTGGTATTTATTTTAAATGGAAATTATGTCTTCAGCAGGAATGTTCTCCAAGTTTATCTGTAGCACTGCACGGGCCCCGGCTCCAGTAAGAGTGGGGGGCCCCGGCTCCAGTAAGAGTGGGGGGCCCCGGCTCCAGTAAGAGTGGGGGGCCCCGGCTCCAGTAAGAGTGGGGGGCCCCGGCTCCAGTAAGAGTGGGGGGCCCCGGCTCCAGTAAGAGTGGGGGGCCCCGGCTCCAGTAAGAGTGGGGGGCCCCGGCACCAGTAAGAGTGGGGGGCCCCGGCACCAGTAAGAGTGGGGGGCCCCGGCACACGTTAACGCAGCATGCCGGAGTATGTAGTAATTATCGATCGAGGTTTTGCATGTTCCAAACTACATGTACTCAACGTGTGTCAATAATATCCCATTTTACGCATTATATTTAGTGAATATCTGTAAAGAGAAGGTGACGGACTTTATATAGTTCACCAAGTTAACGCTATTAAACAGGGATGCAAAACCCAAAAGAATAAATAAGAAGAATGCTGTACTTTGGACAAAACACTGGTAACAGCCCCAGGATTATTTACTAAATCTGCCGGGCTGGTCTAGCAGAGAAAAATCGGCCAGCGATCACACGTGTGTTGCCTGCGAGATCCAGACTGGCACCGGCTACCCTTCTGCAGCATATGGCAGCTCGTATCCGCATGGGCAACACGAATGCAGCATGATAAAGACCTTAAACGTCAAAAAGGGACACAAATACACTTTAAGTCTCAGTAAGGACTACTGCAGGCCAGTCCAGGATCACCGTCCTCACCTCCTTTCCTCGTAGAGGTCAGAGAGGTGCCTCTCGCCTCTGTGCCTGATATGTAGCGGCGGCCAAACAGACTCGGCACGCGGCGAAGACACGCCGTCTCACGGTTTCTGTTGGTTGTAACAGTCAGTACTTGGCATAGGAAGAAATAAATCATTTAGTATCCTGTAGAGCACAAACTGAAATAGTCTATACAATAATATTCACGTACCCGCATGTGTACAGCCACTACTACCGCTACAGAGCCAAATATCCATGATAACTAAAAATATAAGACGGCAGCAAATTATAAAAGATATATCTCTGGAAGGGTTAACAATATACAGAAAACATCTTAGAAAGCAGAAACATTCAGATTCCGGGTGCTGCTGAAATGACCAACGTGTACACACACCAGAGCAAGAGCTCAGCACACAACCCGGCAAATGCTAAACGCACCCGAGCCATGAATATCGGGGATTCTGTCACGCTATACGGCCGTATAACGCGTATATACGAGTCCCGTCTCATTTTATACGGCCAAGGATTAGTGGGACTGCATCACATTTTACCCACTGAGACTCTCAAGCAATTTAAAGCCTTCTCCGGACACCATTATTGAGGCTCCTTTGTGGCCGCAGGGGCTGCTCAACCACAAGGTTTGGTCAGAACCTGTAAATATGCACAAAACAACCAAAAATATACAAAATAGGGGAGCGCACAACCTGAAAAGAATAAAAAAAAGTATACACACGTTCAGCTTCCTGGGTGCTAATGAAATGACCAACATGTACATACAACAAAAAGATCAACACACACCTAAGCTTCATAAAAGGGACAACACAACGGCCCTTAAAGGATCTTTTTTTTTCTTCATTGGAGAAGACGTGCATCGCACGAGCTGTAGGCAAGCATTCCAACGCTGAGGGTGAGAGAAAAAAAACCAGCACTCCGACACGGAATCCCACGGCACTCCAGAGGCATCCGAGGACGCCGTGCACTGACTCGTGTTTGGGGATGATCATTTTGTAGGTTTCTGCCACATATTTCCAGATGGCAAAGTAAAACATATAAAAAATACTAACTCGAGCCAACTCGTTTATACGCCAAACGTATACAGCTAGAGCCCATTAAATGACGTGAAATCATATTCCACAGCGGAAAGAAACGACATACAATTTGTTTTATGACTATCTGAACTCTTTTAAACGATTACTATACCCGGCGAGAGTTCTGTGCCTTTGGAGAGGCATAAGAGGGGCAGTCTTTGACCGTGTTCCAAACCTCCAAAGAGGCTTTAAAACGCATTAAAAACACTGCTGGGGGTACACAGCCTGGCCGTGGCGGGCTACGGCTTCCTTACAGCCCGGCTCGCATGGGAGCTGCTGTCTCCGGCGGCCGGCGTGTTGAATGCGTATAGCTGCATTGCGGTCCATGTATAATTCAACAGAGGAGCAATCAGTGATATTGATAGAATTATAGGCAATTGCGTGTTCCGGTTTTCATTGACCACATCTCTGTAACAAGTGCTGGAGGGCAAAGTACCAGGGGGGCAAAGTCTGAGGGATCATCAATGACTGGCATAATAGCCTAAAACATCCCTCTCCTACCGACATTTTAAACTGCACTAGTAGGGGCTAAATGATTTCATAAGAGAGATCAGAGGCATGTTTAGGTCTACGGAGGGCAGATCACCCACTTCACTGCGCCTTTAAACTATACAAAGAGCAAAAAAAAAAAAAAAAAAGGTACGAGGGATGGCGGCCACCATGCTCTCCGATAAGCGTATTTACCTGTACACCCCGGCCAAAGGGATACAGCACGCTATGCAGACTGATAGCCAGTTAGGGAGATCAGAGAATCTTTGTTGCCGCTGGCCCATTGAGCAGCAGCGTACTTTAGTGATCTACCCTCAATTTTTAGGAGGGCTACTGCCCGTTACCCCACACCAGACCTGCCACCGAGGTCTGCCTAAGCTAGTATACACCGTGGCACTCACAGGCAACACAAAGGTAACCGGGGATGTCAGGTCTGGCTTAGGGTAACACAATAGCCAAATACATCGGAGAAGAGTCCGAAATGTCATGCCCCTTAATTTATAAGTTCTTCCCATTTCTGTATGTAAGGTAGATGCACCACAATAATAGGGCCACTCAACGTGAAATAAATGAAAAAACATGTTATTGCCATGTGATTGAATAAGAAACTGTCTACTGTCTCTTATGTTTGGGGAACAGGCACTCACAGGGTTAATCTACGTCATTCTGTTACAGGATCTGAGTATTGCCAAGGAAAGGGAGAATGAGGAAACCAACGAGTTTACAAGAGGCAAAAAACGTAAATTCTAAACTCAACACAAACCACAGAAATGGAGAAATGTGCACGCGATGAGCTCCCAGAAATGGGGAGTATATAAGAGTAATGGGTATCTTCCGTACATCGCGGCCACCGGCAGGTAACCCAAACCGACCTCGTCTCTCACCCCTAGCTGCCGGATCGCCACATCAATGACATGTACCGACAGACCTTTACACGGCCATAACTGCAGTCAGGAACAAAAGCTAGGCCACTTCAGCAAAAAGGCAAATAACACAAGAGCTCTGCTTATCCGGGGCGCTCCAGCACGAGTCCCCCCCACCTCACAAAGCCAATTACATCTCTCAGCAATATGCCATCAGGGCTTCCCATACAAAGACATTCGCTCACTGTGCTATAGCGCGACTGGGACACCTGACATTTTTCTTAAGCAATGATCACAACTCACATTACCTTAAGCCAGTAACTAACAGCTGTTGCCTTTATGGGAGGTAAAAGAGAGATCTTCTTGTCCTGACGAGCTTCTATTCCCCAATGACTGGCCAGGGTGTTAAAAAGCCTAAACGATTTCATTTTTGTGATGCCTTATTTGTTTTGCTCTGTTTACTACCCGTTGCCCAACACTGTGAAATATGATGGCGTTGTATGAATCAACAACTAATAATATAATCGCAGAGCCAACGTTGCACGGGGAGCCCTGGAATGATACGCACAGCTGCAAATAACAGAGGTCAGTCTATAAAACCTCCGGAGGCCACCGATTCATAATGAAACCGTCTCCCGGACAATGACACTTTCTACGTACTAACTGCAGATCCGCCAGTACATTGTGTATTTCTAATTAACACGTAATGAGAAAAAAGAGTGATGGAACATACGTTATGATTACGAAAGCCCAGGTTCTATGTGCGCCTTGGGAAGCGGAACCCGAGATGTCTAAACCAGAGCATCTACTTTCCCCAAAACACCAGGTTTGTGATACTGTCTGGAAATAGCGCTGTGAAACGCAGCAGACGGCAGAGAAAGCCGGATTCCCGAGGAACCTGGAGCCAAAGAATCATCATCGAGCTAGCGGGGCTCCAAGGGCATTTTCTCTTTGCTGAAGTTGCCTGCGGATATCAGGCTGGGGATTGCTGATCCGTCACGCTTGCTGCTTCTCCAAGGTGAATAAGGACAACCATGGAGATCGGGCAGACGACGCGATCGCTCGCGGAGTAAGCCGTTCACAGCTCCCTTGTTCATTCTGGATAAAACTATTCCTCGTCTGAATCCCTGGAGTACAAAGACTTTGTTATTTGAGGCGTGCAGAGAAAAATTACCAAATCTCACAGCTGTGTGACCCTTAACACGTTCACAGAAATATATGTCATGTTACACAGAAGTCCAGATGCACAATAAGTAATAGCGTGTTACTGAAGGACAGAACGTGATGCCGCCAGATCAGCGACAGGCAGACAGATTAGCAGTCCCGGCACTTTAAGGCCAGCAGCTGCAGGTTATGGTTTGGGGGTTTTTTTTGTTGTTTTTTTTTTGGAGTGGAGGTTAAGTATCCGGCGCTATCAGCCACTTGGCCAGCGTGTCACACTGACAATAAAAGGATGCATATCTGACATTTATTTGTGAAAGGATACTAGATCAGGGTGGGGGGAATTAGTAAAAGTGGTTCTAGTGCAAAAGTGGAGCTACAGGAATTTTTCATTGGTTGCTACAGCTGTTGCCCCGTTTGCAGCAGAATTGGATTTAGTAACAAATGTTTCCGTACAGTATACCTTAACGTGTATATTGTCGACCTGTCACTACTGAATCCGCCGGCGCTCTATAAGCGGAATGTAATGCATTAGCTGGCCGGTATTCTTTACTGCCTCCGTGTACCAGGGACGGTACCCTTGGCTGGAAAGCTGTATGTATAATAATGAGTCACTAGATATGTGGAGATGAAAACATGAACATTGAACACGGATAACACAATGTACTTAGATACAGCAAATATTTAACATTTTGCCACAACATTATTTTCCAACTTCACAAAATCTTTACGTGTTATCTCAGTAACTCGCTGCAGATAACCTAGAAAACAAGTTAGAGGAAAGTATGCAGGGGCAAATAACTTTTATACAAGTAACGTCCCCATGGCGATTTAACATTTCCTTCAAATATTAAGTCCTCAAAAGAAGAACTGCATTTCCCAAATCCCCCGAAAATGAACAGCAATATTTACAACACAGAAAAAAACGTAATCAAAAAGTAGTTTAAGACCTTGGAGGTCTCTTCATTCTGCTTCACTCAATATGAACGGGAGACCTCTGAGGACCCAAAAACTTATGTATATACATATACAAAGCTAAAACACACACAATACGGCTTCATCCATTTTACTTACAAAATCTGATCAGCCAAATGAACTTTAACATATCACAAGTCATGGTTTTGTATTTAGCAATCCCCGTAACTAAGTGGATAGTTTATATTATCATGCCCCGTATCCGCACTGCGAGCCCGTAGCGGAGAAGAGCTTGATGTTGGTTAGCAGACGCCATTAATCTTACGCAGAAGGGCATCCACGAGGCACGGAAGCTGTACGAGCGCTGGAAGGGAGGGTTAATAGTGAAGGAAAGCCTTCTGTATCTGAGCAGGAAAAGAAAAGATAAAGTAAGCCGTTACTCCTTGCTCGGCAGGTTTAGTACAGGCTCCATCAGGTCTACAGAGAACACAACCCGGAGGAACAAGACCATCCTGCGCAGGTTTACATCATCCGGTTACATTAACAAGAATGTTCCAGATGCCTCTATGGAGAGGGGTTAGTGAGTAAGGTGGGTTTACCTCTAAAGCTAAATGTGTTAGCAGTGGGGTCACATGAAGCCTTCAGAAACTCTACAGAGTAGATAAGGGTCATGCGGTCCACGTCATTTCCATGTTCTCCAAACCGTACTCAGTCGTTGGCGTTGCCTTACGCTAAAGACCGCCGAGCGGTTTATCCTCTCTTCACTTCACCGGAAGGTTATTCAACGAACCCACCACCTTCTCAGTGACAAAATACTGGTTACAGGTATAGCACGTAAGAAAGTGTTGCTTATTGGTTACTTTTGTTATTATCTTTTATTTATTTAGCGCCAACAGTTTACGCAGCGCTTAATACAATACATATATTCAAGGGGTCCGACGAGACTAGAATTGACAGACTAAGACAAACCGATACATTGGGTGGGGAGAGCAAGCTTACAATCTTGAGGATTAGAGCAATAAAGGTGGTTTTAGTATGGGTCATATTTCTTTTTTTTTTTTTTTTTTGTAGAAATGCATTATTGTGGTCTTTAGGGCTGTGGAACAATAGCGCCATTTTAGGGACTGTGCCTCCTAAATAGGGACACTTGGGAAGTATGCGGTATAGCCCCCACCCCATGGAAGGTAAAGGATCTCACTTCAGCTTCCCAAAGCATGTCCCGTAAAGACAGTATGGAGACATTGTGCGGTGTTAAGGTACTTGAAACGTGTCTTTGGTGCCGCACACAACATACGGTATATCGTTTATTACCAAGCAACCAATAAAAAATAAAAAAAAAAAAAATAAAAAAAAATCACGATTCTGAATCAAGCTGAACATTCCAAAAAAGGTCATTTTCATCATGACTGATGTTAAAATGTATCTATAAAGTATTTTCCAGGAACGATACTAAATATTAGCTGGCACAGCGATGTCACGATCACTTTTGGCACGTCTAGTGACGGTATACTCTAGACACGGCTGCTCGCGGTACATATCTGCGGAACGGTCATTAGGAAGAAAATGTGCATTTCTTTTTAACAGAAAGGCACAATAATTTGGTCAATCTGAAGGGTAAACAATGCTGACGCACTTTAAGTGCAGCCACAATACTAATAGGTGACAAAACCAATACTTTTATTAGAAACAAGCCTTCATAAATCGGGCCGCAATTACATGAAAATAAAACAGTCATAGTGTAATAGTGTAAGAGAAAAGGATAGCAAATGGAATGTTTCTCTATTCCCTCGCAGAAGATCACAGAAGTTCGTCCAACCGATCCTTTTACTCCTAAAGATACATTAAAGATTCCCAATGGCGCGGTATCATAACTAATGCCTCGCAGACAGCGAGGAGACACTCATGGTGTATACACTCAACCCCACGTGCAAAGAGCGCACAACTAGCAGCAAACACACAAACCGGAGTACATGCCGGCCATCTGCAGCTCCTCGGCGCGTTCCCGGGTCATACCCGGCTTCTTCAGGACGGAAATATTCAAATCAAGTGCGTGTACAAAAAATACCAGGCAGGAGTATCCCGTTCCTGGTATCTGTACGGATACTGACAGTTTTGAGAGACATACAGATACCAGGAACCCAATATCTTCTGTTTTCTTTTCATGTAACTGCCCCGCAGCACTAAGAGGCGTCTGACGAAACGCGCGGCTTCCTATCGAGCATCCTGTTTACATTTCTGCGAAGAGTTACTCTCCCAGCGCCGTCTCATCTGATAATGAACACGGGGGCCACGGCGGACGAGACGTCATTCATTTCCGCAGGAACACTCGGGGTGTCTTGCAAAACCCTGAGCAATGCATTCTGGGAGCAAGGTGCGCTTCCACCAATCACATACTGAAAAAGCCCAGGCCCGCCACTTAGCATAAAGCCGCATGTTATCCGGGCCAATATATTCTCTGGTATGGTAGCCATGCAGAGAATATCAATCATACACATTCATGGGCTTGTAAGGTCCAACGCGTTCAGCAATATTTCATTTACATTCATTTATACTCCGCTCCCTGCAAGCAAGCGTGGGACAGAAGATAAGAGCGGGAGATACCTGTCCACCAGGGCCAACCTTCCTCAACTCACACCAATGTGACCAACACCTGTTACCTCGTCTTAATGCCAAAACGGTCTATACTTTCCTCTACCTGGATCCAAGCGACGCTTCAAGGAATCATAAAATGAAAGATTTAGATAAAAACATTAGACAGATAAAGAAGAGACCAAAATGCTGTCGGGCCGCACCAAGTTACAAGGAGCATCTGTCTTTAAAGAGATCAGGAAGACGATCCACGCCGTATAAATGCACATTACTTGATATACATTTTTAAGGGAAATCAGTATATACATTTCAGTTTTATTTCGTAACTCACTAACCAAAAGACATACATCTCCCATAAACAGTAATATGTTTTATATCATCTCTGTTGAGTCTGTATTTGCAGAAGCACAGAGGCGAGCGAAGCTCCAACATAACAAATTCCAGGGCCGAGCTTTCAGTACAAAGACTTGGGATTTTGGTCACACGTCGCAGCATTATCGAGTTACATTTAAACGTAAACTCTTTGGGGTTTATTCACTAAAGGGTGAGGTGAAGAACTGTTTCAGCTCCTTGAGCCAACCCTGGTGAGCTCCTGCTGCAGGAAGAGCTGGTCTGGCCCTGTATAATGTAATGAGATTGCTTCAAAGTCTCCTCACACATTGAATTATGCATCTTCCAGGGACAGCTCAGCCCTCCACGCTGGAGAAACGTGCCAGAGTTGGTCCTTCATAATAAATTGTGAAGCGAGGGAGTTAAAAATCACAAAACTCCTGCAAACTCTCAGAAACACGGAATGTGTCAGCAGATAAGAACCAATCGCGTCCCATGCGCGCTTAAACTCACTCACGGTATTACCCTCTGCCGCTCTCCCCATGTCTGATCAGAGAAGCATTACGCTGCGCTGAAGAACACGGCTGGCTGTCTCGGCTCGCTGTCCGACACCAACTTCCATCACTTTCATCTGGAGATTAGCAGAATCACAACAGCATCCGAGACTCAGACACGTCGATAAAGTCAGGAAGCCGTGTCTACTTACCAGCAATCCGTCAGTTAATGCACAACGGCCCTTTAACACAATCCAACGTCACTGCAAACCCACAACGTATCTGCTACGTGATCACCCATTATGTAGCCATTAGAAAGAAACTCCTACATGTAAAGCACAAAACACGCGTGTAACAGACCTGTGATTCACTGCTCTGTAACGTGTCCGGGATAACAGGACGGGCTCCTCCATGCTTATCCTTCTTTCAAAAGATAAAGACGCACAAAAGGTGCTTCGTAATTCATCGCGTTCCTGCTAGACGTTCATTTCACGCAAAAATATTTGGAAGGAAGGATTACTACGCATAATAATCAACTGGCAAACTCGCTCCGTTACACAGGTCAGATAAATGCGGGGTCAGATATATATACGCGGGGGAGGTCAGATATATATATACGCGGGGGGTCAGATATATATATATACGCGGGGGGTCAGATATATATATATATACACGGGGGTCAGATATATATATATACGCGGGGGTCAGATATATATATATACGCGGGGGTCATATATATATATATATATGCGGGGGTCAGATATATATATATATGCGGGGGTCAGATATATATATATATGCGGGGGTCAGATATATATATATACGCGGGGGTCAGATATATATATATACACGGGGGTCAGATATATATATATATATATATATACGCGGGGGTCAGATATATATGAGGGGGGGGTCAAATATATACGCGGGGGGGGTCAGATATACTCCCAGTCCAGAAGCGCTCGCACGCCAATACAGCTACAGACGGAAAACAGAAATGCAGGAGGCCGAGCGAGAGAACCATCCATGCAATCCACGGCTTCTCATCCCGCCGGTTACATTGTAGTCACAGCGTAAGGAGAAAAAAATTATACTTAAGGCATAAATGAGGATGGATTCACACAGATTACAGCGCATTATTACAACAGGCTTAGCTACAACAAGAACAAAGAGCGATAAACAGAGGCTATCCCGAGGCATGGGAGAACGGCGAAAGCTTGCGGAGGTTTAGTCTCGTAGGTTTGGGAGAGGTAGTCCAGATATCTGCCTCGCGTTATATGGCAGGGCAGTTAGTAAATAAGAATAATCATTGCTTTTCTCCGCATCACACATCTGCATTCACAGACTCCATGAGTAATACCGGATCCCCACAGTACACGATGTGAATGGTATGTATGACATCATGCGTTTCTAATATATCAGGCCGCGGCCACTTGCTGTGTTGAGAACTACTTGATTATAACCAAAAATATTTTGGGGACCAATGATGCAAAGTAATATATGCATATAATATGTATAACACATTTGTAACATGCATTTCAGAGTTAAAATTAAGGGGCCTGTTCAAGGACCCCCCAGGGCTGAAGATCTCTTCCCTTAGGTGTTTCAGCCAATGCCTGTATCTTCATTTACTAAGATACATTTTAAGTGAATAAATATGGTATCCATGACCTGACGTACACGACTTTAACTTCCCCATCTTTACACAATAATTGCTAAATGTTAAGCAGGAAGCGTATTTATATAAAAGGAGAAGAGTTTTTGTTTTCTTCAGATTTTTTTATTCATTTTCACAGCAATCCGGTGCGCTTTAACGTATATGACAGCTAAGCCGCCCCATTGTGAAAGGATGGGGGGGGGGGGTTTGTTGTGGTATACATCCCACCAGTCAGCTCCCATGTGCATGCACGGAAAACACTCCCACTGATTTAAATGGGAAGGCTTTACTGTCGCCGAGAGAGAAATGTTGGGACACGGAGGAGGCATTCTGCTGCAGCTCTGGAGTTGCAGCTTTTCTTGAAGGATGTATATTAAAGTACATCGAGAATACTCTGATATACATTCTGTGCTGAATACTCTTCCTGAGACAAAGTGACAGATATATAACAAACATACAAAAGAGATAACAGCAGCCATTCCTAAACTGCCTTCTCAAAACAAACGCTAAAGATATATAATGGAATAAATATAAAACAAAAACATTTTCTTCATAACATTCACACTCAATATATACAGACTTCTCAATTAACAATAACCCAGTGCGGCCCCCCATTACGCGGCCTCAATGATCACACATGAGACGCGCAACTCTATGCAGCCCCCAAAAGAGAGAACACGCGATGAAACTCGCTATGTTTAGAAGTCGGAATGCTTTGTAACGGCCCGGCTTTTAATGAGAAATACCGAACAGTTCCGGAAGTCAATCCGAACAATATTCTGCACGAGGTTATAAAGTAAAAGACAGCCGGCATGAGTAGCGATTCTGCACGTACCTCTCTGTCGTGTTCTGTTCCCTGCTGTGTCTTCCCTGAGCTCGCAAAGCCAACATTCTGCAGAAACAAGGAAAAAGACATTTTAAGGATAAGCCATAAGAATGTGAGAGTTCAGCGCATGCAAACAAACGTTTACTTTCCCCAGCATCATTTATTATCGCATACAGATCGCGGATATGCTGAATTCTACATTTTATTTGGTTCTGTCTTAACATTAAGTTGAGCGGAAATGGCCCTAAAAACCAAACTCTTGAATTCGAGACTAACGCGCTCGTCCCGTCTCAGCCCAAACCCCTTCCTGTTTCCTAAACATAACCAAGACGCTCTCGCCTCACACAAACACGCTACGGCTTTGCACCATATATTATACATCTAGATAAAAAATGACAATATAATCAGTGAACACATGACACAGGGCCAGCGCAGCCTTTCACGCCGGACAAATCTACTGGCGTTGGATCTTCATAGTGAATAATGAAACCAAGTCCTCAGTTTAGTGGATAGACACCTTTATGAGTGAAACTCTTGTGAAAAGTCAAAGACCGCGATTAAACTCAAGAGAAAAGCCTACAGGTAATAAAAGCTATCCTTAAACGGCTGCATTAAACGTGATGATCACACAGCGAGCCCGCAGCTTTCCGTGTGGTGACTGGGCTGAAATCACTGTTGTTACGGATTGTCCCGCTGCCAAGAAACACTTCGATATTTTAAGGAGAAATTGGGTTACAGAAAAGATGGGAATGTAACAATCCTGCTAAAGAGACCAGATCCACCGCCCAGCATCAATCTCACAATCATCACAAAGCTAAATAGTGTGCCTTCTGTGCCTCTACTACGGCAGATTCTTAAAGAGAAAAAACATTTGCCAATTACTCCGTAATCACCGGAAAACATTCCCCGTTTACTATATAAAGTCATTATCGACTTCTGCATCATCCGGGAACCCCGGCCTGCGAGCGGCATAATTCAATCGCACGGTCAGCACCTCCAACATCCACTTATATTATCCAATTATTATTTATTATCCATGTCTGCTTATCAGGCTGAGTTTACACGGAGCGTCCCTCACATACAGCGCACGATGTACATATATGTAGCCGGACGCATTAAAGGTTTAGGGGATTAATCCTATATAAATGTGCTTTACATTCGGCCGTATTATTTCCTATAGCATTTAGCTAAAGCAGCTTTGAAATGAAACAATATTGTTCGACGGCTGCTAAGAAGGATTTCTGAGGTTAGGCGCATGCCGGGAAGCGGAGTCCTGCGTCTGCGTCGGGGCCGGCAGCTCATTAGTGCGAGGAAGGAAGATGCGCTTTAACCGGTACTTTACACGCAGCCATCACGCCATGAAACAGACCGATCGGACAAAACAGAAGCTTCGCCGGGTTTACGTGCTCACAAAGCAGTTTATGTTTAGGGCGATCGGGCTGTCAGGGTTTTGCAGTCAAGCTGTCGGGGGTCACTGTGCTTTTTGGGCACACGTCCAGCAGCCTCTTTTCTTATTTCTGCATTGGGTTAAACGATAAATCAGATCCAAAGCGAGCGGCGTCTCTGGAAGTGGAGATCACATTCAGGCTGGAAGGGAATTCATTTCCAACATAGGAAAAGCAATTATCATTAAAAAGTAACCGCTTAAAAAGCATTGCTTTCACGATTCTCTTCACGTCGCTTTCCATTTAAAGAAAATGCCTTAAATATTTGCCCCCTGATGTCATTTAGCAAAGGGTAAAAAATTATTTCTCCACATATGATTGACGGTGCTTTGGGTACCGGTTCAGCCGGAGAATTTATTTTCTGCCGATTAATTTCTATCGTAATGAGAGAAAAAAGAAAAATGTGGCAAATATTTCCCGAGCATAATTATAACACCATCGCTGCCAAACCACAACCGACATGCTGGACGTAGAAACACCGGAAAGAAACTCTCGTAGCGCGTTTCAGCATGCCGCTGTGTTATAAAGCTAATGCGTTTTAACCGCTCCGAAGGAGACCCCCTAACGCAGAACTCATCGAAGACTAGATCTGTCCGGAGGTACGAAGGCGAATTCAATACGATCAGCGCCTGAGCAGGTTAACCGGCGATTCCATCCAGAGACGCGTCAGCGGCATGGGACAAGGAAACGCTCTCTATATAATACGCTGGAAATGCTCTCTATATAATACGCTGGAAACGCTCTCTATATAATACGCTGGAAACGCTCTCTATATAATACGCTGGAAACTACTATAAAGCAAATTCATATAACAGCAGACGGACGGAATTTAAATAAGGAATACGATGAACATCTATGCTATGGCTCAGCGGATTCTAATTTTAGCAAATTGTATATAATTGTCTATTAGGTGAGCATATAAATCAGCATTGAGCTTAAACATATCCCTGGAATGTAATGGGTTAAGAACTTATAGTTGCTTATCTCCGAGTCCTTCTGGAATCTCCTGCCTTTTTCCATTAGATCCATCTTATTTGCTCTGCTATATGTAATTACCAGCCTCCGCCAGACCGTCCTCATTCCTCATCCGCCGGGGATTGAACATGACAGCAGTTAGCGGGCTGCTGACGGACCGCTTTCTTTCCTGGCTTCTGGGCCAAGGCCGGCCACCTGCTCCGGGCAGTAATATCAGACACGGAGGTCGGGGCGATAGCTGAAGGTCTGCGCGGGGCTCACACACTGCGATATAAAGCAGCAGAGCTCAGCCCCATTATAAGTAAAAGGGACACGCCGGTCATTATAAGCTCGTTAATGGATGGGATAGCAGAGCGGCCCCTATAATTCCGGCAAATGCATGAAGGGGTAGCGTAGATTGCCCCATAGGCACTCGGACTATGCCGCGCACAGCCAGCTATTCAAACGTCTACACAGTATCCCCATTGAATACAAATAAACGGCAAACAAACATCGGACAGGAGAGGTTCTTCTGTAGGCCTGGAGATGCAGCTTCTCCCTAAGGCAAGAAGTTTTTTTTTTTTTTTTTATATATAAAATGCTTTCCTATGTATTCATTTTTTGGGAAGACGCCTGGGACACTAGAGTATAATTACATATTAAGTAGTCGTTATAAATATTTGATTAATATTATATTAATTATATCATGTCCATAATCGTGAATGGCTAAGAGCAGTGACATGCTGCAAAATTAAGGATTACAATATTTGATTGTGATGACCCAAAATCATCAAGAGAACGCGGCACGGTAAGCTTTTGGGGAGGTGGGCAGCGCGGCAAATCGGTGATATTATCCATTACTGGAGTTTGATGGCAAAAGGGATGGAAGCAGTATGGGTATTAAGATGAGATTCTCAATAAATGGTAGGAGTACAAACGGAGGGTATATAATAATCTAATTATAACCATTGCTGGGAACAGCTAATAAACTTCGATAAATGGGTGAATAATGTTAATGCGTCAAAACGAAGAAGAAACACTCGTAAAAACTGCATGACGGAGAGGGATTCTACAAATTCATTCACACTAAATATATTGGGCACGGAGGGAGGGGAAAAAAAAAGCAAGAAAGTGTAAAACTAACTGGGTCACCAAACAAGTAAAGCTATTTAGCGATTCATTTTTCTAAAGAGGTTCAGCCAGACAGCAGATGGAGCCGGATAAACTACTCATTCACTAAAGGCAAACCGCAAATACTCCATCATTACACGCGTAAACCCCGTGAAAGACAACAAACGCTCCGTGCTTAGAGAATAAAGATTAGCTGCAGGCAGCAGAAAGCCCTAAAACTTCACGTACCCCTAAAACTACCTGGCAAGGGAATATTATAAACTATCTCCCAGCGCGGGAGGAAACATTGACTGTTCAAATATATATATAAAAAAAAAAATAAAGCATTCAGAAAAACCTTAACGTGAACATATTCAAAGAGAATGAATATGATTTATATTAATAAGGGGTTAAGGGGTTTTCATTTTCATTAAAAAAAAAAAGGAAAAAAATAGACATACAAGAACAAGAAGTTATGATTTGATGCTAGAAGGCTGAAGGTAAATGTGAGATAACTAATTTCCAGAAAGTAGTAGATATGTGGAACAGACCTCCAGTGGAAGTGATACAGGCGATGCATTGTGCTATCCTAACAATCAAAGTGAAAAGTATTTCTTTAAGGGCAGACTGGATGGGCCAATTAGTCTTTTCCGGACGTCACATAATATATGTTCTGGGCCTACAAGTACAGGAGGAATAAATCCTCTAAGGAAGACACAATAAGACAAATATACATATTTCCTACAATCAGAGAGATTGCGTGTGTGTGTGTGTGTGTGTGTGTGTGTGTTTAGCAGACCATACATAAAACGAATGCTGCTGTTGTCAGAAGTTAAAGGGTTACTAGAATCAGATGAAAAATACTGCACCATTTCCTTTTACATACAGTCCTAGGTTTCTCTTAACGTGATGTTTTCAGGCATATTGCCAATTTGTGTGCGTTCTCGCTTTGTTATCTGAGCCCAATCTACTAACCAAACACCCCGACTCCTTAACTTACTGCCTAGTATTATACAACAGTATGGCTCAGTCTTAATCACCCAGCCTAAAAGTCAGACTGAGGAAAGTCTATGGAGGAAGAGACTTCATTATAACCGCCATAGAGGATCAGCTCAGAGTGGTGATTGTACAGGGAAAGTGACCTACATATCACATGACGGACAACAATGGCGGCCCCCAGGTCTGCATAAAAACACGCTTATTGAGATAAAACCGGTTTTAAAACACGACTTTATGAATGCTGTATCTTTGCTGTAAAATGACTCAGATCCGGTTGCTGCACGTCTATCAGCATCGAGATATAAAAAACGTAACCATTCCAGCTCATTGTCTGCAAAATGAAACCGTCTTCTGCAGCCGGGACGGGGAAATCAACTTCTTCCTCTATAATCAGAGAAGGCGCGTTCATATCGCGCTGAATACACGTCTTAGAGGTCTTTATATCGCTTTATGAATATGAGAGATTGGCTCCCTGGCACCAGCCTCGCTCCTTTATATCCACAAACAGAGAAGAAGTGTCTCTCAGAACCGCCATGAACTCTCACTGAACCCAGGCTTAGAAAGTACGTGATTTCCGATCCTACACGCATCTGCACTCATCTATTTGTAACCAGGAGCTCGGCTACTTAACAGCCAGGATTATTCCGGATGAAACAGGCAGTATAGGTAACCGTCGGGGGCTTCCCGTCTCATCTGATTAATAGAACGATCTCTTTCATTAATACAGCCTCGTCATACTCGTTATACGATGGTCAGCACTGTGCGTGGATACCACCATCACCGCAGCTAATTAACACACCATTAAATAATACACATTAAATGGCACATATACAGCACACGCCAACACGCCTGTTACAGGTGTTACACAGACCCCAGGGTAAGGAAGCGGTGCGTTAAAAAGTTTGTATTTACTGTTTTTCTATTAAACGGACACCCCGGCCATTGATTTCACTTTAATGCATGCCCTTTAAGTGGTTATTTTCCATTTTTGTGCCGTCCCCTTTGGAAATGCATGGGATGGGGGGGGTGCAGAATCCCTCTCCGGAGATGCGTCAGATCCCCTGGCATGCAATAAATATAATACGGTTACCGTTAGTGGCGCCCAGTGCCGGCTCGGCGAGAGCGCATGCGCAGAAAGTTCTCCGCTTCCCTGCCACTGACGTCTATCTAAGGCAAGTATCTTTTTCTTTTGCACGTTAGAAGAACGGATGTGAAAGTATTCACAAAGTACATTCAGATGCATTCATTGTTCAGGGGGCTGCCTGGGACCCCGGGTTGGCCCTTTAGATAATCGGCCAGCGCACTTTATTCGTTACAGACACAGAGCTCTGTATTTTTACGCAGTACACCTACTACACACACCATCGGATGGAAAACAATACGTCATCCCCTGCTATTTACTCAACCTATGCAGAGGCAGCCAAGCAGAGCCCACGGAAGGAAGAGAATCCCAGCGCCAAGGCAAAGCGTTGGGTACTATGCCGCCTGACTCCAAGGAACCATTTACTGTTATGAAGCATGGGCCGGGGAGGCATATCATAAAACATGTGTTATTCAGGAACATTGGGGACGGCCAACCGGACACATAACGTCTGCAGGACATGACAAACACATATTAAGAGCGATACGCCCCTGTGTAAAACGCGCTGCTACGGCTCCGGGCTATCGGACTCAGAAAGCTTCTTTTCCCTTTTTCCCACAGAAGTGCCAACGCTCGACGGGTATGTTTGTGTTCTAGGACGACAACTTCACCTTACAGCTGGTTACTTAACATGATGGGCATCAAAAATGAATGCAATGAATAACCAAATGTGATCACCTGGTTGTAATACACCAGAATACCAACCCCGCTGCCCTTATAGAAGGGCCCGAGACAGCTGGGTGAAAAGGTTTGTGTCAGAGCTTCAAAGATCCAACATGACCTAACGGAGCGGAATACACGTTACTGTAATATGCGGGTAAGGAGGGGGGGTGACACATTGATACACTGTGATATTTATTCATCTTGCGAGATAATCCCCCACACAAGCCAAGCCAAGGAGCGGTGTTACTCAAACCATTTCCCCTGGATAAAGTTATGGTTCCCGTCACGGCATATACCGCCCGGCCTGTCCAGCTGCTGGGCCCTTTTGATTCAGCTCTCACACTCTTATTACTCTGAGCCAGATATCAAGTAGTTATTGAGGTTCCATTACTCGTGAAGCATTAATAGAGTTACTTTTGTTAGCCTTCTGGGACTTTTATTAGCCTCTGTGTAATTATTTTTCTAATGCCCTCTGGATACGTGTATCCAATACTAAGATAAAAATGCAATTGTGTGAACAGAGCGATTATTTACGGGGGATGTAAAATAAACATGTGGAGAACCTTTTTCTCAAAACCAAATATAGTCATGAAAGAGGAAATGATGAAACAAAAAGCAAACACGCAGGTAGTAAGTCGTGTGAAAGGAAATGCGGGTCGCTGCGCGGTTACTCAGGAGCTACACGGGTGGAAGGAATGCCAAGCACATTACACACACAGGTTCCAAAAGCCTGAATACCCCCTGGCAGGGCACGTTGGGAACTACTAATTGATGAGGCCCAGGAAAGCACGCCAGGCACACAGACTAATATAATCCAGCCAACAGCTCAACGCAAACAGACCGGCCACTCACACACACCACACCGAAGATGGGGGGCGAGGGGGCGTCCGTCCCGGGTGCCACTCATCAGGGGGGTGCCCGTGCAGGGGGAACAGGAAAGTAGGCATGGAAAGAATTTCTTAATACAGTGCACAGACTTCACAGCCAGCTGTAAATTGCAGTCCCGGGCACATAGACGTCAGCATACATAAACCCCCCCCACCCCCGGGCCAGTGAAGTCTACTAGAGAGATCAAAGGGGAGAGAGGGTGAATGAATGTTAGCGGGTGATTGAATAAATGAAGTTAGTAAGTTAGTAGTGAGTAAGTAGGCAGGCTGATTAGGTGGGCAGAGGTAGAGCCGGCAGGCTGCTTCAGGGGCAGTCAAACGTATGCATGTAGGAGGGGTGTGAAATAGGAGATGCTAATGGAGGGAGGACGTGATGGATAAGTACTTAAAAGTTATAAAAGACATGCCAAGGAATCAAAGAACTAGAGTGATAACATTTGAACGTCGAGCAATCCATAATGTGCTAATTATGGAAAAATAGAAACCTTTAGAAACGAAGAATTATTGGGTGTGATATCACATGAATTAAGTGACATTGGGGCCATGTAAAGTAGATTGCTTAAAATTCAGCTTTATTTGGGACATTCCTGTCTCCATAAATGACAAAACACGATCTCTGAAGCTCTATTGTGAGGTCATAGCCATATGGAGTGATCTGTACACCATGAAGAAAACTATAACAAAAAATATAGGTGTTTCTCAAATTTATTATGATTTTACGATGTTACTTTGAACCAACCGATCTTGGCCAGGGCTCCGTCCATCCTTCAGGCCATCCAGTCTGGAGTGACAAAGGAAAAGCCAGAAAGACTCTGGCTGCCTGACGAGGAGGACGTGCAAGATCCAGAGGACATGTCACATGAAGAGGACATGTAAGATGAAGAGTCCTCTGTGGTGTCCAAAACAAATGGAATCTCCTGCAAGCGGAGATTTGGTGTTGATGGCTGGTACGGGGGAGTTGAACGGCGGCTCTCTATATCCTCCCACTCAATGTTCTGAAAGAATGGATGCCGTCTAATAGATCCTGCGATCCAGAGGCGATACTGAGGATCTTTCCTCAAAAGATGCTTCAATATGTCATCTGCTTCTTCAGAGAGCTCTTTGATATAACGAGGGCTTTCATTGATAATGGAACAGAATATATGAAAAGGTAAAGCCCCGTTAAGCATCTGGAATAGAATCACCCCAAAGGACCACCAGTCCACAGCAACACCGTATGCTTTGTTCAGATGTATTTCCGGGGCCATGTACAGGAATGTTCCACATTCTCCTTCTATTTCTGCTGTTCCAGAAATGCCTTCTGCAGCAAGACCGAAATCGCAGATCTTCGCATGGCCCTCTCCGTCAAGCAAGACGTTGTCTGGGTTCAGGTCTCGATGTATAACGCCCCGAGCGTGGAGGAACTGGATGCCACAGATGATTTCAGCTGAATAAAACGCAGCTGTGGTGTCGGTGAGACAGCCCACCCTCTTCATATATGACAGGAGGCTTCCACCAGCCATATATTCCATCACAAATAATGCGCAGGCCTCCGTTTGGAAGGCTGCATATCCGTGACACAGGAACGGGCTGTCTCGAGCCACCTCCAGGATCCTCCTCTCTTTCAGTAAGTCTTGAGGGTTTGTGGCTGTCTTGCGGATGGTTTTGACCGCTACCATGGAATCTCTTCCAGGGACAGAAGCCAACATGACCTTTCCAAACCCTCCTTCACCCAGTACTGAATGGAAGGTGAAGCCGGAGAGCATCATGGGGAGAAGGCTCCGAAATCTTTTTGCAGTAAGACTGCTTTCCTCCATACTCCTGCGTCTTTTCATGGGAACCTTTCCCCTCCTGCGCTCCTCCAGATTTTCCTCTGCTCTTTCTTTCTCCTGATGCCTCAGAATCCATCTGCTTTTCTCACTGTATCTACACCGCTTTTTCTCATGTTCAGAGCTGCCTGTGCTGGTTCTTGGGCGTTTGGTTGTCTTCTTTGCCCTTAAACACAGGCTGCTCTCCTCTCTCTCATTAGGAGTACGTATGGTCCTCTTCCTCTCTCTCCCTCTTTCTTCCTGAGTATTGCTACTCTCCTTCTTCCCTTTGAGGACAGGGACTCTACTGGCCGAGTGCTCCTTGTTCTGATCCTTACTCCTTTCTGCGGTGTTAGTGGAAGCTGTTTTCAGTCTTTTGAAAAACTTCCGCAGTTTTCTGGGGCAGCATCTCTTTCCAATCCACCTTAGTCCATGGAGGAGACAACACCCCTCCATAGCTTTCCTTTTAAAAGGTTCCCCTTTTAAAATCACAAGAATCTCTGATGTTGTTGGTAAAAACACTTCCAAGTCTGCTACGAATAGCTGCTTACAAGTGCCGGGCGCCCAACTACACTGAGTAAGCAGGTGAACGCTCTCCTGCTTTACAGTGGCAGTGATGTCACTATTCACTGTGAGGTCACATTGAGGACTCTTCTGCTTTACTGCTTTATGGGTGCAAATAATCTAGTGGATTTCTTTTAATTTATTGATGGGGGAACTTTTGTATTTATCATATAAAATGACCGGGGTGTTAATGTTTGTTAAATTTACATTAGACTTGTGACAAGTTTGTGTTATAATTTCAGCGAAAACTTCCTTATATTTGGGGAAATTCGGCCAACGTTTTTGTTTTTGGAAATCCCATTCATCTGTCCAGGTTGCCATGGAAACAAGAAATAAACACGTAGAGGTTGAAGTTAAAAGGACAACTGTAGTGGGGGAAATACATGTTTCTTTAAATCCTTCAAACTCCAACAACATCCGAGCTGCTCTAAAACTCATCCACTCAGCTATTCACATGTAACAAAGTAACTAAACACACCACCATAAAGCAGCAGCAGCCGGGGAATATGTATGTATACCGTGTTTAACAGAGAAATATTCCTGCACATATTCATATTACATTAATGAAACAAGTCCTTTAGGTGCAACATGGGTGCAGGTGAAATTAATGGAGGTGCAAAGTGGGTGCAATGTTGGCGCTGTATAAAAATATTTTTTTCATTAAGGGTGCAGAATGTTGCATGTATTCCTGTTCATTAGATACTATTTTACTATTCCAGTAATGCATATTTTTTCATTAAGAATATTTTTTTCTTTAAAGTACTACCAAACTTTAAGGGTGTATCATATATATACTGTACCATATCTGTTCAGTAAATGTTTTTGTGCTTTGTAAAGGGAACTTTCTAACACGGCCCACCGGAAGATTGCAATGCAGTTCTACAGCATTTTACCAACAAGGTGCTACTAAATACAAATACCTTTACTCAAAAACCAACAACTAGACAACAGATGCACAACAGTGTGGTCGCAAGCAGCAGCCTCACGCGACAATCACAGGACACGGCAGGGCAAAGAACGCTCGGGGAACACGCTGCTCGGTTGTCATACCAGCCATACATTTCCAGGACACATTAACCGTAAACATTTAGAAAAGGAGAAATGTAACCTTACAGCGTGAGCTACAGAGTGTTCAAAGTTCAATAATAAGGAGAAAAGAGTAATTACAGGAAAGGGCCATGTTCACGTGCACCCCGTCAGCTGTATTATCAGCCACAGCTTGCACGCAAAATCATTACACAGCAGAAAGCACGTGGTTCGGATTAACGGGAAAACAAATGTTTTTTTTATTGTCCCTTTAAGTTCTTATTCTTGCAGATCTGGGGTCTCCATCTTGTACTTTTGAGAACTACTAAAATCTGGTAAAAGGGTGACATTTTATGGGTTAAGGATATACTTCGGCATTTTATTAATTACATGCGAGTAACAAGTATTGGAAGGCTTAGCTGTGATGCATTCACCGGGTCACTTGGCTGCACTCAGCAGCAGCTGCGGCACCGATAGCCGCTCACAAGACACCCCTTGGAAACGCCTGCTCTGGAACGTAAAACACCCACAGTAACCCCAGCCGGTTTACAGTTCCTTAAACCGATATATCATTTTAATACCCGTAAAAGAAAAGGCATAGTTTTGCTTGAAATTATCCCCGCTACCTCCAATGCACATCACGCCAACGTCACAGAGTATGCATGTAATACTTTGCGTGCACTGAGATCCGGCTACAACTCCAGAAGGGAACATGACCCAAAAATACACAAAGGTGCGGCTCCAGGGACATTCATACACCTCTTACTAGAAGAACTGCACATAGCACTCTATCAGTTACAATGTATTTCTCAGATCTGCCTGGTTTTACACCAGATATCTACAATACCCCCCCACACACACACCACTAACATGTAAATGTACTTCCACAATACATTTCCGTAACACCTGCTACCGCCCTTTACACGGCAATTTACTATAGACAAGACTCAGTCACTGCTATGATGATTACACCAGCTTGGCGGGTTTAGTAGATTAGACAAGATAAACACACCTATAGAACACCTATTATACATCTGTTTTTAAAGGAAACCGCAAACTAATTGTGGAAACCGATTTTTAATCTGATACCAGTAATTAATAAAGGGAGGAAGTTCGTCTTTAATTTAAGCTGTGTATTACCAGCTACAGCAGTTTATAATAGAAAAAATACATCTTGATGATGGAAATGCATTACAATTCCGTCGGTTTTCAGGCTGCATTTCCGCAGCCCATATGTTTGCCATGAATGCGATTAGCAGCGGGATTCCACTGTCCTGAGTAAGTTTGTCGCTCCGGCCATCTTTTCAATAAGCGTGTGATGGGCTGGAAACCATCATTCTGACAGTCCAAAGCCCGACGCGGCCGTTCCTCCTGAAATACGCTTACCTGGGACAAAGACCCCAACGCTGCGGTCCCGGAGCAACAATACATTCACAGCAGATTTCACTCGCAATACGCGGAGCATCTGCCATGTAGACATATAATCCCATTACAGCCCACAAGACTAATGTTGCGGTCTAAATCTCGGGGTTTCAGCTCATTTATAAACATTGGCGTCGTTTCAAAAAAAGAATCGCCAAAACAAACGCATGGGATGAAAGGCGGCATTAAACAGGAACGTTATCAATATTCTCTGTAACTATATTTGCATTTAAACGTGGTGTAATGGCTAACATTTCCCCCAATTGTTTCCAGCTTCACTGAACTACGTAACATAAGAGACAGGGGCCCTGAAATCATCCTCGAAGCACAATATATGACAGTATATAGAAGAATATAAAGATGCTAAGATTGCCATATTTATTATTATTATTATTTTTTTAGGAAACCATAAGCTCTTTCTATAGAAAGATTAGGAAAAATGTCTGTCCGCAGAGTACCGGCATAAGAGATTTTCCTTCAAACGACTGAATTTAACATGAATACGCATTAATCAGAATGATTCAGAAACGCTTCCCATCCCCCGTTTTCAGCAGATCCGCCTCGCTAAGCACCTGACAAGTGTCTGAAATACCAAGAAGCAGATGAAGTAAACGGAGGAAGGGCCGGCTCAGGTTTGAACACAGAAATGATGATCGTGTAATAATCACCCAGCGAGACTTGTATCCTTCCTAATCAATAGCAGAATTTATTCCCTGCCGCGTGCGGATCACGCTCCGAGACGCCGATCCGAGATGCTGATCCACGCACATTCAGGCTACGCTCATGAAATAAAAATCCATTTTAGTTTATTCCTGACCCTGAACCGAGTATCCTATGTATCCTACTTCTACGGTGTCACGGAAAATAAGCCGGTACTACATCATATTACCCGTAGCCATCTATTACTGTGTGACATCACTTCTAAAGCCGCACTTTTCCATTAATAAATGAAAGTCTGGCCAGTACAGTCCTTTTACCCCATACTGCAGTTGTGCAAAAAGGTTCAGGCATTCTTTAGTTGGAATTTAGACATCCGATTTATTGAACGCCTTCCCTGATGGCCTCTACCAAAACCGGCAGGCATACTGGAGACAGGATCAGCATTATAACAGCAAACAGACCAGCAAGTATCTCACCCTTTGTTACATTATTATTTTTTTGGTGTGCATTTTTACGGTTGACGATAAGCAGACGTCCCCTCTTCTGTGCTTCTACATACTGTAGGGAGTTAGAGGATTTTTTCCTTCAGAGAAATGAATTCCCCCACAGCAAGCGCAGGAATCAGCCTGACTAAGGCTTCATGCATCTGTAGGAGTTCCCTGTAGGGCAGGGGCGTCCAACCTGCGGCCCTCCAGCAGGACTACATCTCCCATCCTCCTCAGCCAGCCACTTAGCTGAAAGATCATTATGGGGACGTAGTCCTGCAGTAGCTGGAGGGCCGCAGGTTGGACACCCCTGCTGTAGGGCATTAGATTTATGTATCATCAAGAGCAAGGCTTCCAGCGTCCTTCGACTCCAGGCACGGAAACGCACAAGGAAGCCACAACTGCAAATCTAACAAACACATAATAATGAAACATGAATTACAAGCGTCAATAACACAGAAAATATCACTCCCTCATTAATTCAGATTAACAAACTATGCTGATGAATAATCAAACATTAAGAAGACAAGATTTAGTGCATTATTTTTTGGCAATATTTTACAATTTCTCTAAAGCATTGACAGTTCACGTGAACACTTTTATCTTACAACTCTGCGTGTTAAACGCGTTAACACCATTTACACAAATCTGCCGAGCGCCAGCTGGGTGAGAACCACGAATACATCTCTCATACCTAACGAAGCCATAAGCTCAGTCACCCCAAGGCTGCTCCGCGGAAGGTGTTAGCCACCGGAAACGCATTCTAGTGTTGTGTGCATCAAAACGTATTTTATTGTATTTGGACAAATATTAAACGGTACAGCTGCCGGTCGTTTAATTACTACTATTAACGGCTGTAATTTATGTTACACATTATACTTGTGTGTCTACAACAGGGCTTGGCAAATTTAAAGGAGCTAATGAATAAGTCACATATTCAGCTGCAGAATATGAAGCTTTAAACCCAAACTACTCGATACGCTAACAGTTTGTCCTGTCAGCTGCCCACTGCACAGAGCTGTAATATATGATGATTCTACATCAATAAGCCATAATGACTAAATTTTATGAGAAAAATATATAATGGATTTAAAAAAAAAAAAAAAAAAAAAAAAAAAAAAGTTTGAATGAAAAATGCTACCGCGCCATAAACCCCTTGTTTTAAACAATTCCAAACTATTTAAAGCTGCAAGCTAGAATTGGTGATTTATGTATTATAGTTATATAAATCTATTCTGTACTTGCCTATACTGCCCGGCAAACATTATCCCTAATACTTATTCCAACAAACATCTTCAATAACGAGGCTGTGTTAATGGCATGTATTATTGGGGGGTCAGAGAACCAGCAGGAAGACGACGGCCCTTTCATTTATATTAGAACGGTTACGGATTGATTTACTTGCAAGAAATAAGTATTAGTACCAGGAACATCTGGGGATGATTTGTTTTCCCATTACTGATGTTATTATCTTCACATTATTGATAGATTTTTATAGCGCTGAATCATTCGAGTCGTATACTGACCAAGGTTAATCGTCTTGTTGAAAAGCCAGAAAGTTCTAGGAAAAACAAGCACAAAACGATGGTTTATCGGCTAGCTACGGCAGATGCAAACGCTCATGTTGGGGGTTATTAATTTAGGAAGGAGCTCCAAGGGACAATAACTGACTGGCATGGAAACCAAACTGCGTCCCATTATACAGACAGATAGACATTTAAAGGGACGCTCCAGCAAGAATACAAACAACAAATTAACTTCAATGGGAGAGCTTTCCTGCCACTGACTGTCCCTTTAATAAAGTGAAAAGGTTCAATTGATGCCCTCGCCTGCTTACTGACAAAGAATTAAACGGACAAACTGCCGATAGTCACTCTACATGCTTTATACTTGGCGGCACCGAATTGTTTTCCACCAAATGTTATGTCTGATAGATAGATAGATATATATATTGGTATCTGCATAATTCGAGCTTCCCAGCAGAAGTACTACAGTAACTGGGATAATGTTTCTGATCCATGCGTCTCTCTAAGGTGCTGTTATACCGACTGCAGAATGTAGCAATATTGTAACTAAATGCAGCATTACCAACATCGCCCTCACCATAAATAATTATCTGACCCACAAACTGTGACCCCATACATCATTATTACCAGGACTTTTCATGTGCAAATGGAACACGGAAATCCAAGTACGTTTCTAGGGGATTAGTTTTGTTCTAACCGTGGACTGTCAGATCTTCAACATGTTGGCATTTGTTGCATCAGCCCTGTAGCCACATTATCTCCCTCCTCCAGGGTAATTGTGTAAGGATTTAAAAGGAAAACTATATCTATTATATATTTATGATATTTATACAGATTTAAAATGTTTGCATGGAAGGTTCCCTTTAAATCGGTTTCTGTTTTAGAGGGTTATGTGCTGATCAGGCTGTTTCGCCAGCAGAATAAAATAAACGGAAGCTCCGGAGATCAGCTTTATTGCAGGCTTACCATCAGTACACATTAATGTATCGAGCTTACAAGAAACATATGTGAGCGATCATAACCATTCACAGCACAACCACAACAAAGACACCAGGCTTGGAGGACGCCATCTGGGTGCGGCGTTACTCACACGCTATCGGTATCATAGAAACTACCGCTGCTAATCTGATAACAATAATATCCAGACCGATAATTACCGAGCTTTAGCTCAGGTTTCTGTGCTGAGGTTCTCAAAATGTGCCTTCAAACACAGATCAGCATCTGTATCCTCTGCTATTGTCACCCTGTGCTCTGTATTATTAAACCCACAAGCCTCCAGTGAACACGGTGGTGATCAATTTCTTGGTTTAAGTATATAAAAGTGATATCTGAAATTGTTATGTATCCTTCTGCAGTAAATAATGCATTTCTGAAATGTTTTATCTAAATACGTTTTTCAAGGATTAGACGCAGCCACACCACGTTCGGTAAAATCTTGAAGATATCAAAATATTGTAGTTTATTAAATCATGACCTGATATATAATGAAGACTTGTGTATTATAAAAGCCATATCCCAAAATATAGTTACTCACCGAAAAAAATAATAATAATAATCACAATAATTGCAATGTAATTTTACTAACAAGGTGTCACTTTGTTGGGATGGGAAACGTAATATTTACATTGTGGAAGCCACCCAGCGAACGATGTATAAGTGAAAAGACACACGCCAGAAGAACATGTAAGCACTGATGGCACAGAGATTAAAACTAGAAACACGACATTGAGGGAAGCAGCGTACGCCCGGATTTTGCCGAAATGCTGCAGCGCACAGAAGGGGATTCGCTCCTTCTATTATACATCATACAGAGATCACACGTAACAGCGGAGCGTATCCTCATCCGGTCTCCACCGGCAAAGAAGCCTGACTTCAACCGAGACCCCACACAGCGTCACATCGGGAGACCTATGTGCAGAATCGATTCATGTGCATATTTCACTGCATTCACTAATACCCCCCACAAATGATCAAAACCGTTCCTTTACAAAGTTATTATCCCCTGCAACATACATCAGTTAGTAGCCGTGTTAATGACTGAGAATGACAGGCATAATCATTTAGTACTCTCGTGTGACGCTTATATGCAAGGCTCCATAAAAACAGCGTTAACCCAGAAACCGTTAGGCTTTCCCTGCGTGGTTTAATCACTCACCCGATGACACGGCCCTTCCTGGTGTCTTCTGTCTGTGTCACAGCGCCACGGCAAATTTACACCTCCGCTCCAAGGATGGGTGCCAGAAGCGGGACCTGATGAATACAGATACAGACGTATTAATCACTTGTGAGTTTGCCTTGAATGTCAGTTATTACTATACCAAAGCAAGCAGATTTTTGGGGTTTGTGTTGCAATAATCAGTCATAGGAAAGGTATTCCTCTCAGTCCCTACTGCTGATACGAAGCGCCGCTTTAGCCAACCACCCGTATGACCGGCAGAGGAGGAAATAAAAACCCAGACATTTATTCAAACAGAAGTTCTCAAGGATATTCTGCAAGCTGCTTCGTAATCCTTGTGTTTGGTCAAAAGGCAGACAAACAAAATAAACCTACACAGGCGGGAGCTCAACCAAACATCCTAAACGTAATCCCGAACACGGAAGACTATTATATATCCACGCCATTTAAAATAGCTACACGAGGCATTTTGTTATAATTAAAACCATAAATGATGCCGTCTTCAGAGCGCGAGCACCTTAGGAGTACGCAGAACACTATAAATAACCCCGGGCGTCAACGCCTTAAGGAGACCTTGCAGCGTTACCTGCGCTGAATGCATGGAGTAACGGCGGCCGTCCCTTTTGGGTCATTCTGTCGGGTTCTGTCACTATTCCTGTGTTTAGTAGCCGTGCACATATATGCCAACCGGCTTTGGATTTACAGACAGAATTGCGGAAAGCAGTGAAGGACAGCGGGTTACGAAGCAGTAAACGGCATCATCGGGTGAGAGATAAAAAGGATGGCTTATCACGGACTATCGGTCTGTCAAACTTAATGTAAAGCCCTTGAAATTTTTCCTTCAACACACAAAAGAAGTCATGATAAAAAATGACCTACTTCACACAGCATTTTGGCTGCAGGACCCGACTTTGTTACTAATGAAAACTACCCATTTTACAGAAGCATTAAAATGATATTCTCCCCTTTCTCCTGCATGTCACCTGTAATACCGTGTCGGTGAAGATGGGGAGCATACATCTGTGGGTGGCAGGTCTACGTGTATCTGTACCACATGTGCCTGATCTTTGGGATAAAATATATGGTTTTGATCACTGAATAGCGAACAGGCAATGTTACTATAGAAAGCATGAAGTTTCAGTGTCGCATCGGAAGCATTTTTTGGTATACGGTCAACAGTCAGCCCAAGAAATTACCCGCTTTCCTTCTGGTTTATTGTCCCCTTTTCCAAAAGTCTAAATCCATCCAATGCTGGAGAAAAACCCTCGGTTATATAGTGCCCGTCACCTATGGGAAAACCTTTCCAAGTACATGTATAGGATGGCTGAAGATGGCCCCCAGCAAATCCCTGGAGCTTTGCAGTAAACATTCATCTCCCTATAAACGCAGCCTCCGGCAGTAATTACGGGGCTCCGGTTTTAGCTCCCCCACACTCTCTAATAACCGCGTTTCATCAAGGGCGCCAGCTGCATTTCTCTGCTGAGGGCCCTTAATCCTCCTTGTGCCTCTAAAACCTTAGAATAATCAGACTTCCCTTTGTCACTTGAATGTTATTAAGATTTGTTTCCCTGAGGACTGAATAACCCATCTCCCCGCAGAGACCAGAGCGAGTCACATGCTCACGACAACAAAGGAACTTATTAAACGCGAAGACGTTAACACACAGCAAATACAAAGCACAAACTAGCACTCGGATCACATAGAAACGCGCTCACTACTTCTCAGTACTCATAGGAAATGTAACCACTGCTGTAGGGCTGCAACTAACGATTATTTTAATAATCGATTAATCGGCCGATTATTTTTTCGATTAATCGATTAATCGGATAAAAAAAAACAATATGCAAATTTTTCGTTTATTTAAAAGAATTTAATGAACTGGATGTTAAAAAACAACTTAAAATTTACATTAACATTCTTATTTTGTTATGATGTAATAAAAAACAATATTTTCAAAGTACAAGAACCCAAACACAATATTTATGAAACAAAATAACCCCAAACATTCTGAAAAGAGGTGGACTATTACTGTTCAAGAAACTTTGCCCCAGCACTTTGCACTTTGCACCCAGCACTTTGCACCCAGCACTTTGCACCCAGCACTTTGCACCCAGCACTTTGCACCCAGCACTTTGCACCCAGCACTTTGCCCCAGCCCTGGCACTTTGCATCCAGCACTTTGCACCCAGCATTCAGCACTTTGCACCAGCACTTTGCACTTTGCACCCAGCCCTGGCACTTTGCACCCAGCACTTTGCACCCAGCCCTGGCACTTTGCACCCAGCACTGGCACTTTGCACCCAGCACTTTGCACTGTGCCCCTGCACCCAGTCTCTAACTCTGCCCTGCACCCAGCCCTGCCCCCACATTCTGCCCTGCCCCCACACTCACACTCTGCCCTGCACCCACTCTGCCCTGCACCCACACTCACACCCTGCCCTGCATCCCCACCCCCACTCTGCCCTGCACCCAGTCTCCCACTCTGCTCTGCACCCACACTCACACCCTGCATCCCCACCCCCACTCTGCCCTGCACCCAGTCTCCTGCCCTGCACCCCCCACCCCCACTCTGCCCTGCACCCCCACCCTGCCCTGCACCCACACTCACGAACCGCTCTGTGCGAATGGAGCCACTCGCACAGAGCGAACCGCTCTGTGCGAATGGAGCCACTCGCACAGAGCGAACCGCTCTGTGCGAATGGAGCCACTCGCACAGAGCGAACCGCTCTGTGCGAGTGGAGCCACTCGCACAGAGCGAACCGCTCTGTGCGAATGGAGCCACTCGCACAGAGCGAACCGCTCTGTGCGAGTGGAGCCACTCGCACAGAGCGAACCGCTCTGTGCGAGTGGCTCCATTCGCACAGAGCGATTCGCTCTGTGCGAGTGGCTCTGTGCGATCCGTGCACATAGACATGAAGAATACTTACCTCCGGAACGCGTCACATCCGTCACGTAGCTAAAAGAAGGCGGAGACTGCAGAGCGTGTAGCAGAAGCGGGGAACGCTCGCGGAGGTAAGTAAAAGGAGCCGAGTGCTCCAACAACGAATTGATCACTCGATTAATCGATAACGGAAATCGTTATCGATGATTTCCGTTATCGATTATTATCGATTTTATCGATTCGTTGTTTCAGCTCTACACTGCTGCTTCCTTTTGTATCTTCTTTTAGAAAATAAGGTAGTTACAAATGATTCTATTTCCATATAAACTAAATTTACACAGAAACATTTCTATATTTGCGTTTATGTGAATTTCAGCAAACCAGTATATATTTTATTTGGGGTGACTAACCACTAAAGTGTTAAATTCACACAACACAAGTGCATTAAGTTCTATCTTCCCAACATATTTGTTGACACAAGAGAGAGGACTAAAGAACAGGTAACAGAATGTCTGCAGTCAGTAAACAATAGCCCCGGCTTCTCTGACAGAAGCCAACGTCATTTCCATGCGCCACTGGAACTTTCAGAACACCTATCTGCTGATATACACCTCATTCTATCAGCAGTCCGACCGGCCGCTTACGGGCTGCAGGCACACTGATGATGTCACTGTACGGCTCGGCCAATGAGCTGAGGCCAGGTGCTAACAAATTATTCTTTTCTCACTGCCACGGCAGCAGCGATCACTCATCTCGGTTCACAAACTGTAAAGGGGATCTAGCTAGGACCCCCTCTACCGATCCAAGTAAAAATCACATCACCCACTGTAGATGAAGACGCCAAAGTTATTTTTATGATTCTCTGGCGCTGTAAGTCGGTGTGTCATTTATTTTGCGTAAATTCCGCATCTCATGTCGTAGTCCGTGACCGGTAAAGTGTCAGTATGGGTCACGCATGTACTCGACAGAGCGTATAAGTCACTGGTAGATATGACGCCATCTGTTGATGCCAACTCCTGGAACAGAATGCACGGGAAATCACCAAAGACGACGTCGAATTAACATCGGTGGCTGCGAATTAAGCTTAACTAACAAACATTAAAACAAATGGGAAAACATGATGGGAGAAACCTAGAGAAGGAAGAAATCCATGCAAATCAGCCATCACTGGTTGTCCATTTGCATACAAGGTCACAGTGATAAGACATTTGGCACAGTTCCAGCCCGTGTTAACCCCCCAGCCTTCACTTATACATGAGATATTCTTACACAGGTGCCTGGGAACGCGCTGGCGCCATGTAAAGCAGCTGGTTTATACACGTTGTTAAGACAGTGTCATTTAATCTCGGAACGAGCATCTTCCAGGCCCGTGCTTACTGCGGTGCTTTATTATTAATGCCGGAGCCGTGCAGGTCATGCAGAACCACGCAGCAGGTGACTGAACGCCATGAAAGACAACTCCTCGAATTCTTTCAGACATCACAGCTCCTCAAAATACCGGCTGCTAATTCACAGAAAAATGTACGAGCCGGCAAGCCCTGAAAGTACAAGTCTATACCGGCTGCACATTAAACGTCAATCACGTGCCAGATTAATCAGACTGAACCCGTCCCAACACAGCAAGCACGGAAATAACGTTTTATGGCAACGGTATCGAAACTCCTCAGCCTTTAAATATTCCATGACTGGGAAAAGGTCTATTTGTATATAAAACAATAAATAATAATAATAATAATAATAATAATAATATGTATACAAATACAAGTCACAGAACCGGCAATCACAGCCCCTTAGATTTTAGCTGCCGTTTAACACAGGGCTCGCCTAGGAGTTTGTCAGCCTCTTACATCCACAAAAAAATGCCCCTGTGTCACCACGCGGGGGCGCTGCTGCTGTCTGCCCAGGAGTCTGGGCAGACAGCACAGCCACTCAGAGCCCGACCCCGAGCCTGAGATCACTCCCACGGAGTGAGCCTGTAGGCTGAAACCGCAATTGCAGGGAAACCTGCAATAGCGTTTTCAGCTGCCACAGGCAGCTTCAGGACAGGGGGTTCAGTGTTGATTGGGTCCCCACACAAGTGTGGGGACCTGACACAACATCCCCCTGCTGCCTGATCGCTCCATGAGAGCGACAGGGCAGCGTTAACCCCTTCAATGCCGCGATCGCGGCATTTAGGGGTTAATTCCTGTTTTTCAAGGGGCTCTGCTGCTGGTGGTCTGCCTGGAAGTCCAGGCAGACCAGCAACAGCAAAAACGAGCCCCCACAAGCCCTTTGATGACTCCTGTAGGCATGGAAGCCTACAGCAGTCATCAGAGACTCCCCCTGCAATGGCTGGTCTATAGACCAGCAATTGCTTCCCAGATGCCAGAGGCAGCTTCAGTGACACCCCCCTGCTGCCTGATCGCTCCATGAGAGCGACAGTGCAGCGTTAACCCCTTCAATTCCACAATTGTCTATAACACATTTGTGGCATTGCAGGGGTTAACATTTGTCCCCACAAGCTTGTGGGGACTAAATATCAGTCAATGCTGTGCTCCAATGGAACATCAGCATTGAAAGTGTTAAAAAATATATATATATAAAAAAATAATTTAAAAAAACCCAGCACTGACCTGAAAGTCCAGGGTGCTTCCAGGTCAAATGCTGTGAGTTTAGTAAGTGGGCTGATGATGATCAGATCACTCCTGACCAACTGTTGGTTTAAAAAAAATCCTGGCTCCTAACTTTTTTAGCTGGCGCCTAGATTCACAACAAATTTGTCAAGCCCTGGTTTAACATAATGTAATGGTTTCTTGATAGCCACAGTATATGTGTGCAATGGCTTAGATGTAGGGTAATTAAGAGAAGCACACATGGCCCTCACTGCTCTCTTTTATTAATTATTAATTTGTATAAACAAAAAAAAATGGAATAAAATAAAAAAAATTAAGATGTCAAAAGGCAGCTTAAGAACAGTAAAAGTATAGATATATCTGAGCGGGAAGGAACAGCGAGTCGCCTGAAAGCTCTCCGGACGGTGGTGGTGTAAGAGCCATCTGATAACCTGTGGCTCCAGATGTTAGATATAAGGTATATCTGATATACAGAGAATATTTCACTTGGTAAGATCACAGATTTGGCCCTTTGTTAATCCGAGTTCCCCGGGGACTTGTACTTGGGGCACAGACACAGCGCAGAGTAAAATGACAGGTATTCGCCCGCCCAGCGCTATAGTAAATACGAATGGCAGGTATTCACCCGCCCAGCGCTATAGTAAATATGAATGGCAGGTATTCGCCGCATAGAATTACTGCACTACTCTTCACTCCATCGTGAGGATCTCCCAGGCCTCCTTGGCTTTTGAGGAGATTTATAAATAGAGAGGAACTCAATATATTGATATTTAAAATCTTTTTAAAGCATCTTTAAATTATCGTGTATATTTTACTCAACTTGTTGATTAGGCGCCATGAAGAAGAATTTCACTTTAGCCGTCTCTGCAATAAAATAGTATAGACAGCAGTGCTGTAAGATACACACCGACACACCCAGACATGCACAAACACACACAAACGACACACACTAACACACTAACATACCCCGACACACACATGCAAATTACCATGCAAACCATGACACGGTGGGGTCACAAAGCACTACTGCATGACCCTGCTCATCCCTGCCTCCTCCTTTTATAAGAAAACCTCCACAGATGCTTCAATTATTAAATAAAGACAAAAAAAAATTAAAATAATAAGTTCATGGCTATGCTGGTGACTTTACCAAAGGGTAAAAAATAAGTTGGAAGAAGTTCTTCTACTATCCTGATTACAGCCGGCGATTCTCTGGCAGGGGTTTCACGCGGGCGCTAATGGATTTCCTGGTAACGTGTCGCTTTGTTAGAGTCTCGTTGTGTTTATTACGCTCTGTGCCGTTTGCTGAATAGTCACGCATGCAGACGGAGCGCGGCCGCATCACCGCTAATTAACACAATTTCATTTCATCCCGATGGCAGAAGCTGTTGGCGCGCACGCCCAGGTCACATACGGGATGTTGGCAGGCATGAAACATATAGCTATTTTAAACGCCTTTTAACAGTCTGAGAAATCCAGACTCAGCAGATGAATCACAGCTTAGGAGATCTTATATTTTATTACATGATCTCCTTTGGTTTAAATTACCATGTGATGAAGGGGCTCCTGGGAATTAAAATAAATATATATCACATAAGATGCTGAAAACCAAGGACTTTTTAGTGGGAGCAATTAGTGCCGATTCTTTTTTGTATGATTATCACAGAGTATTTGTAGGGGGAGGGGGGGATCAGTGGCATCTAGCATGTTATATCATCACATTTAATGACCCCCCCAAGCCGTTTTAGTACCTGTGAACCTCTGTGATAATCACACAAAGAATTGGTGAAAATCCTCAACGTGTAGGAAAGAAAAGAAAAAGATAATAAAGCAGCGCAGCCACGTTGGAGTTTAGGGAATTACTATTCGAACCCGGCTACCTAACTAAAAGGACATCGTTATAAGTGCTAAACCTTTAAAAACACTGAAATAATAATAAAAACCCAAATCATTAAACAGTTATATATTTATTATATGAAGCTACCTACGGCCGCAGCACTTGCGCGTCTCACATGGGATTAGAGATGTTGGGCTCAGTAAAGCACGGTTAAGGCGGCAAAACCTGCGTAACTGAAGTTCTGTCCTCATCAGGCAACCCCCCACACCCACAGGGGGGGGGCAGCACGCAGACCCCCCCCACACCCGCTGGGGGGCCAGCACGCAGACCCCCCACAGCTGCCGGGGGGCCAGCACGCAGACCCCCCACAACCGCAGGGGGGGGCAGCACGCAGACCCCCCACAACCGCAGCAAGGCAAAATGTTTCACACGAGATGGCTTTGCGTTTGGCAGCACTGTGGAATAAATCTCCTGATTCCGTACGGCGTAAAGACCCTACAGAAACAATTATACAGAAGAGCTCTGCCCCGAGCCAAACAACATCTGAGCAAACAAGCCCGTGGCACACCTGTTATTCCAATGACTACGGAGGCTCCACGTCACACCAGTCTGACAAATTGGGGCGGAAAAAGCATTATAGTTATAGATTAACATAGCGCGGGGCAAACTTGGGTAGAAATTAGGAGCCAGGCAGGTAATTTTGGTAGCCAGAGAGTTTGTCCCCATCAAATTGATGATTGTGCACAAAGTTCAATTGCTGTACCTCGCACATCATAATCGGTATTAGTTAATTGGCGATTATTACAATCTGAGATTTACATTCCAACACCGTACAGTTGAGGTTTTGTTCTGTGAACGGGAGATAAGAATTGGTAACAACGTCACATGGAAAGAGAGCCAGCGAGACAACGATCAAAACAAGACTGAGGACATGGCCTTTATAAGACAGTTAAAGCTGTGCCAACTGAAATAAACCCGATCACACGCATTGTAACCATTCTACATATACATGAATTATATCACAGTGATATCAGCAGCCGCATTACTAACATGAAACTAACGCGCTTGTGTAAGGCACGTTGATAAATAGTGGCTTCCAATGGACATCTTTGATAAATCACCGGGATAAGCACACAAAAGAATGAAGATGCAGCCGGCTGTGTACTCCCAGCTCTTTACCCGACGTATCGCTTCGTCTTAGTCCGTCTATTCCAGTCTCATCAGTCCCCTAGAATGTATGGATTGTAAATTGTTGGTGCGATATAAAAAGGTATTAATAATATTGGTTATCCGCCGTGGGAAAGACACAGAAGGCATGGTTTGCACTGTACTCGTCCCCCTCCTCATCGGCTCCTAAAAGGATCAGAAATACTATTTGGCTATAGACGTGTGTGAGTTCCAGATACCATGACGGAGATTACCAAACATTAAGCAGGATATAGAGCACATGAATATATAACATGCTGATGTCGAGACACCAAAATCAGACCATTTGGTACTTCAGAGAATTAAAAAAAAAAAAGGCAGAGCTTCAAACAAACAGGAAAGGACGTTAAATGACGGCTGTAAAAACTTCACACACGGCCAACGCATCATCTCAGCTAAAGAAACAGAAACAAACAACGAACGTTTTCATGGCGGAGACCAATTTTTTTTAAATGCCTTCAAATATTTTTCAACTAAATATTTTTTTTAAAAAAAAAATACTCAACCTTTAGATTGTAAGCTCTTGAGCCGGGTCCTCGTAAGACCACCATTCCTGTTAGGCTAGATGGCAAACACAGGGTTCACATCAACTGATGTGTCTGTATGTATTAATGTATCCATTATAATGTTACAGTGCTGCATAATTTGTTGGCGCTCAATAAATAAGAGAACTCAAAATGTTCTATTATTGAGAAAGTTACTTCCTGGGAAGGCCGACCATGCCTTACCTAAATAGACTAATACGATACATTCTGACGTCAAAACCGCAACATAATCCTATCATTCCTTACAAAAAAAACTACATTTATGCGTCGCAGCATCGATGAAGAATAAACGCAACTATCGTTAGATCTGAAGTGTGCGAAGCCGGCTCGTCCGCAGATCAAAACCCGGCGGGGACCCTCGACTAATCCTTTTTCCAGGGTGTAAAACGCCAAGTTTGTTATTTCAGGCTCCAAATAAATCACTTAATGTCGTTAAACCAAATGAATTGGGGAAAAACATTTACAGTGTATAAGGGTCAACGATCACAAAGGGAGTAAATGTTTAACCACCGACCAGCCAGCACCCTCACTGCCTCACCGTCCGGAAGTGGCCAGGACTTCATTTCTACTCCATCTTCATTTCTACTCCATCAGGTCTTAAGGTGAGAAGACCTTTGTTCTTTATGGAGCCAATTAAGACCACATGAAGTATACGATTCATTCAGCTAAACCAATTTATCTTATATAAATGTCATTCTCAAATTCTACCCCTCTGATCAGATTCAGGACACGAGCGAATTTAGATTTTACCAAAGATCCTTTTCTTAATATATTTTTGTGATTTGTTACATTATGATGTCGGCACATATACCCCAAACCATGTGCTGAGAGAACCTGACGAAGCACACGTCCCAGACTTGGCATTTACTCAGCTAACAGCGAAGCTTTCCTATCCAAGTGCCAACGCTGAACGTGAGACAAACGCGGAAACAAGAACTCTGAGGGATGCAAGGAATACAAGCGCTTCGCGATCACACACAGATAACATGACACCTGATACCATTACATGACGCAGGACAAACGACGCATCGGAGCCGGTGGCATTGCCTTACCAATATATCCTGAGGACCCAATATCAGGTAGTCTCCTTTATCCCTTTTGTTTCCGTAGGTCCAAGCCCTTATGTGATGTAGTACTTCTGTCCTGCTTACCCAACGTACAAGGCTGGGGAAATGGTATATAAACCAATGCAAAATCAATAATAATAACAGTTCTACACAATAACACCAGTGCTTTTCCACGGGTTTAACAATGGCACAAAGCACAACAAAGCAGCCCCACGCAAACCACACAAAACCCTTATTCCTACAGATAATGTGTAGAGCGAAAAGCAAGGGACAGACGGACACAATTTGTGTAACAGCTATAGCCAGATTTAGGCCCATATAGCAATTTACATGTTAAGGGAAACACTTTTTTTTAAGGGAAGGGTAAGTTATATATAGAAACCTCACTAAAGACAAACCATACAACCTGGTCACATGACAATAGTAAAAATACAACCCCCCCCCCCCATTATTATCATTTCCTCGTAGATCTGCCAAACTGAATAGTAACGGACAACTTTTAGCACCGGTGTCATGAGAGCTTTAACTGAGGGCGATAGAAGGTCAGCAGTCCATATTTTGTTTGTTTTTGTTTATTTTACTTTTTTGGGGGGATGGGGGGTGTTTTATGAGCATATTGGTCAGTTCACAACCGCGACTGGAATTGATTCACTTTTATCCTCAGATCGGGAAGCTGTCGCGATATATCGCGTCCGGTATGTCAGCATAAGACGTTCGCGTGTGTGTCTGCTACTCTATGATGTTAGCATGATGGATAAACATACAAGCCTGGGTCTTTATGGTGTAAAATACCCGTCGTCATGAAGGGGTTAACCGCAGTAACATTCAAAGTGGTGCAGCCGTGAACTCCTTGGTGTTAGACGCGCGGCGATGATACATAGACGAGTGACTCGGTAATCTCCGGTCTCATTTAATATCATTGAACTCATGCGGTTATGAATCACGCTGGTAAATTATCTCCCGGTATCACCCCGAGTTCTGAGACCGCAGCGACACGGCTTGTTTAGATTATAACAACGCAGGACTCTCTCTAAGAGAAAACGGCACCCTGCGGCCGTACAGAGTCCAACCGAAGAGTCCTCATACATACAACATTTACCATTACTCAGTCAGTGACGATCACGCAAACAAATTATATATATATATTTACATATATACACACACACTTCTAAAAAAAGAAAAGGCCTTGAATACAGAAAGTATTAACTGTTGGAGGCTTTTAACTATTCCTAAAATAACAGTCCTCTGTTACAGACATAACCACACACAGCATTTGCCGCTGTCACTCAAACCCCCAGCTCCAACTCTGCTATAAAGCTAGTAGAAGAGCCAGAGAGTTTTAAGTAATTTTTCAAAATGCTTAAAAATGAAATACAAATTAGTAAAAAATTTGACCGTTTATGAAATAGCACAAGCTGGCCAAAGCTGTCCGAGGCTACCACGGCTACCGCCTCAGGAACCGCACGAGCCCAGACACAACTAACTGCTCCAAGACAGCAAAGACCATCACAAGCATGCGTTCCACATTCAAGGAAACAACATTGTCACGTCCGCTCTACGGAACGCAAACGCTCCATCCAGACGAAAGCCCCAAAGCCACATGCGAGCAGCCCTCCGTGCCAGACAGCACCCCGCACCGACACTTGGCCATCACTAAATCGTCGTAAGGAGACGAACACCGCGCCGTTTAGTGGTTATGGTTAACAGTCATAAGTGTGAGAACCTCTGCAGTCCCAAACGGTTTCAAAGTGGGACATAAATGACTGGTGGCTTATATCCAGAGAATAATGCTGCTTATTCACTAAATATCCCCTAGATACAGATCTAGCCGACTCAATGGCTAAACTCCGCAGGATTCCTTTAGACCCCGGGAGCCCAGCAAAGGTTTTGGGGAACTCACCGTCTCGGCAGGATCTGCTTGTAGTGAACCCCAGAAGAAAAGCCGATGCTGCTGTGTAAATAAAGCGTATGCATCCCCCACATAAACGCCAGATGCGCTCAAATTATACTAAAACCCGCACCTGGCTCTCTATGGTTTCTATTCACTAAACACAGAATTGCGGTTCCAGCTCCTTGACTTCGCTATACATTACGAGGGGCCAACCCCTATACGCTTCTGCTGCTGGAATTGCTTGGCAGGCCCTGCATAATGTATGCTTGAATTTGTGCATTTTGCTCTCCTCACTGATTGAATTATGCATTCTACAGGGCCAGCTCAGCCTTTCTCGCTAAAGAAACTTGGTAATGATGGCCCTTCATAATAAAGTTACGTGAGGGAGAAGAAGCCACAACTCTCCGTTTGGTGAATAAAACCCTCTGGAGTTTTAAGTCACTAAATCAGCCCATAAAGTACATTTATTCCATAAATATAAGGAATGTACACTCAGATCTCTGTTTATAGTAATAAATCTGCCTTTTGATAATGCCACAGGGCGTGTATTCCCCCATCAGCTACATTTATGAGTAAAAGCGAATGTTGTGCCTATACACAAAAAAGGCAGTAGGGAGGAGTCGGGCAACTACAGGCCAGTTAGTCTTACATCTGTAGTGGGAAAATTAATGGAAACAATGTTAAAGGAAAGGATTGTTGAACATCTGAAGTCACATGGCTTTCAAGATCAAAAACAACATGGGTTTTCCTCAGGAAGATCTTGCCAAACAAATCTTATTGATTTTTTTGATTGGGTGACTAAAGTAATTGATCAAGGTGGTGCAGTAGACATTGCGTATCTGGATTTCAGTAAGGCCTTTGACACTGTGCCACACAGAAGACTTATAAATAAACTGCAATCTCTGGGTTTAGATCCCAATGTTGTTGAATGGATTAAGGAGTGGCTGAGTGACAGAAAACAGAGGGTTGTAGTCAATGGCGTATATTCAGAACAAGGTCTTGTTACCAGTGGGATACCTCAGGGATCTGTACTTGGACCCATTCTCTTTAATATTTTCATTAGTGATATTGCAGATGGTGTTGATGGAAAGGTATGTTTATTTGCCGACGACACAAAAATTTGCAACAGGGTTGATGTTCCTGGAGGAAGAAGCCAAATGGCAAACGATCTAGGTAAGCTGGAAAAATGGTCAGAGCTGTGGCAATTGGCATTTAACGTGGATAAATGCAAAGTAATGCACCTGGGGCATAAAAACCCAAGGGCAGAGTATAGACTATTTGGTACTGTCCTAACCTCAACGTGTGAGGAAAGGGATTTAGGGGTAATTATTTCTGAGGATTTAAAGGTAGGTAGACAATGCAGTAGAGCAGCAGGTAATGCTAGCAGAATGCTTGGTTGTATAGCGAGAGGTATTAGCAGTAGGTAGAGGGAAGAGCTCATGCCGCTGTACAGATCACTGGTGAGACCTCACTTGGAGTATTGTGTACAGTACTGGAGACCATATCTCCAGAAGGATATAGATATGTTGGAGAAAGTGCAGAGAAGGGCTACTAAAATGGTTTATGGATTACAAAATAAACCTTACCAGGACAGGTTAAAGGATCTTAACCTATATAGCCTGGAAAAAAGACGGGACAGGGGGGATATGATAGAAACATTTAAATACTTAAAGGGAATCAACAAAGTAAAGGAAGAAAGTTTATTTAAAAGAAGAAATAAAACCGCAACAAGAGGACACAAGCATAAACTAGAGGGGCAAAGGTTTAATGGTAACATCAGAAAATATTACTTTACGGAAAGGGTAGTGGACGCATGGAATAGCCTCCCAGTGGAAGTGGTAGATGTTAATACGGTAAAGTCATTTAAGCAAGCATGGGATAGGCATAATGCCAAGCTAGATATAGGATAAGGGCAAGTACTAAAGGAGAGTACTCAGAGGTTGGGCAGACTGGATGGGCCTTCTGGCTCTTATCTGCCGTCACTTTCTATGTTTCTATGTTTCTATAAGTCGGAGTAAACCTCGTGTTACCTTGTGTATAAAACACTAAACCTCTTGTAACCCAGAAGCGAGCATTAGAGCTGACATTATCCAGTCCATCTAACGCAAGACACAGGCGATCGCTAACATGAGCCGAACCACAATAACCAACTACTAAAATGTACAATGACCCCAATGAACACGCAAAATACACACAAGAATTCACCAAAGTCTATCAGAAACCGAATCAGCTTTATAAACGCTGGCTCATTGTGTGTTACTGAAACATTTAAACCGCAATCTCACAAAAGTAACCCTTACGATCGCGTGTTATTTTGTCTGAATACAATGTAATAAAGATATCCTAACAGTTATACGTTCCCGCTATTATCTTACCCCAGTCTACTAGCACACGGACTCCTTATCTGATTTATGAAAGGACTTTATTATTTCTGCCATAAAGAGTTTATTGGAACAATAGGAATAAATCCAGGTTTCTTTAAAGCTTAATTATGTTGCTGCATCCAGCGCTGCATTCAATCCACAAATATAAAAAATAATTAAAATTCAGGATTTCTTTAAAAATCACGCCGGGACACGTTTGCCATCCGGTGCTCCTGCCGGCTGTTATACAGGTAGGTGGGGGGATATACTGGAGTTCTAGTATATATCACATGACAAAGGAGATAAAGAAAGATTATTGGACTAAAAAGATTAAAAAAAAAAACAAAAAAAACAGGATTTCTCCTACAAAAAAAGAACACGCTGACATTTTATCACCATGCGGCTTTCCAATGTGCAACAACGACCCAATAAAGAGAAACAAATGAGGAGCCATAAATGATTAAACATGCGCGCATTCATACAATGTTTTCAGGTCAACAGCTTATAGGCAGTTTTAACCCCTTAACGACAATCCACGTACATGTACGGGGTTGCCGTGCAACGCGATAACGACAATGCCCGTACATGTACGTGGTAACGTTATTTGCCGTTTACCGCGGCGTTTTCGCCGCGATCGGCGGCATCGCGGTTTTCCTGGAAGCCTCACAAGTGAGGCTATCCAGGCAAACAAAAAAAAAAGGTTTTGCAACCTTCCGATCTCCGCAATTCACGGAGATCGGCGGTTGAAACAACAGACCGGCGATGCAAATCACCGATCTGTTAAACACGCCCCCCGAGCCCGATTCAAATCGGGTAAGGGGCATTCCAGGCTGCTTCTACATTGAGGCATGCCTGCAATGCCCCAGAGGGGGCTTCACAACCTCCCGATCGCTGTGATTCACCTTGAATCACGGCGATCGGTGGGTTAAACGACAGACCAGTGACTGAAATCACTGGTCTGTCAACCTCCCCCCCCCCGAACCCGATGCAAATCGGGTGAGGGGCATTCCAGGCTGCCTCTTCATTGAGGCAAGCCTGCAATGCTCAGGGGGGGGGCTTCACAACCTCCCGATCGCCGTGATTCACAGTGAATCACGGCGATCGGTGGGTTAAACGACAGACCAGTGACTGAAATCACTGGTCTGTCAACCTCCCCCCCCCCGAACCCGATGCAAATCGGGTGAGGGGCATTCCAGGCTGCCTCTTCATTGAGGCAAGCCTGCAATGCTCCGGGGGGGGGGGGGATTCACAACTTCCCGATCCCCGTGATTCACAGTGAATCACGGCGATCGGTGGGTTAAACCACAGACCAGTGACCTGGTCTGTCAATCACTCACCCCCCATTCCAGCCTGCCTCTTCATTGAGGCAATGACGTTTTTTAACTATACACTGAGGTTGTGTAGCCTCAGAGGGGGCTACACAGCCTCAGTGTATTGTAAAAAAAAAAATGAAAAAAAAATAAAATTTAAAAAAAAAAAAATTTTTCAAAAAAAAAAATAAAAAAATATATATATATATATATATATATATATATAGTTACATGTAAAAAAAGTCACGAAAAAAGTGCAAATAGGTATATATGTATGTTTTTTTTATACACAATTAGCGCTACATACAATTAGCGCTGTATCTTTCCAAAAAAATCCCACACGCAAAGAGTTAAAATATTGGCATTATAAATGCCCATAGTGTGCCTAGTTTTAAAAAATTATGATTTGATGGGGTAAATTGAATTGGCCGGCTTCAAAGATGTCCCCAGTATTGGACGTGGGCACAGAGTGACCAGATGTATAAATGGCAAAAATATACACACCTCACAAAGGTGGCCTTTTACCTCCCAAATAACCCAACAAACCCCTGCATGTGGGGTATCACTGCGCTCAGGAGATGTTACTGAACACATATTGGGGGGGTGTTTGACACTGACATATACCAGGAGCGATAAATTTATACCTGAAGTACAACGTGTATGAAAAAAATAAAAAAAAAAATTACTACCGTAAAGTTTGACAAAGGCTAGTGGTAGAATTAGTTCATGGAAAGGGTTAAAATATCAGCATTTCAAATACCTTGGGGTGTCTAGTTTTTAAATATATATGGTTTGATGGGGTCAATTGCATTGGCCGGCTTCAAAGATACCCGAAATGGCACATGGGGCAGAATGACTAACTTTGGGGAAAAAATTGTTTTGAAATAGCAAAACGCTACCTGTACTTATTGCCCCAAAACGTGCAGAAAAAAGCAAAAAAACATAAAAACATTGGGTATTTCTAAACTCAGGACAAATAGTCGAATCTATTTAGCAGGTTTTTTCATTAGTTTTTGCAGATGAGTAAAAGTTTTTTGGTTTAAAAAGTGAGAGAAAGTAATTTTTTAACAAAAAATCACCATATTTTATCATTTTTTGTATAGTAAATTAGATGGTATGAGAAAAATAATGGTATCTAAAGAAAGCCCTGTTTGTCCTGAAAAAAACAATATATAATATGTGTGGGAGCACGAAATGAGAAAGAAGAAAATCACAGCTAAACAATAACACTGAAAAACGTTAAAAGAGCCATTGTCCCACAATATACTACGAGTAAAAACCCCTATTGTCCTTAAGGGGTTAATATATTCACATTTATACTCAAGGTAACCGAGGAAATCGAAGGACCTGCGCGGCAGATACCCGCTCGATCACAAGCACTTTGCGTCGGTTCAATTTACGGAAACCCAGCTCTGCGACCACATGTAGAGCCAACAGGTATAATCAGGTTTCTTTCCCAACATAAAATTGTTTAAGTTTCTCCCTATGAACGCTCACGCCTAGCCGACGGACACGTTGAGAAGCAGCTGCTGCCGCGCATGTACAGGAGCACCGTTTGCCACACTGCGGAGAGCCACAGGGAAAGAGTTTGCTTCACTGACCCATCTTAGAACAACCACACATTAACATCCTTTTAAAAATAACTTCACATGACAGTGGAACAAATACAACTTTGTGTAAATAAGTAGTTCTAAAAACCAATAATTAAAATGAAAATGTTTTAACAGAAAATGTCTAACGCACCGCGTTCTGTGACTTTGTACAAGCGATCCTCTTTTCGTGAAGTCTACCAGCTGACAAAGGCGTCAAGCTTTCTGTTAATACATACAGAGCCAACGATCTGAACTTTAATCCCCTAAAACAACTTGCAGGGGGCTTTGAAATGTCGCATCTGTGCCAAAGGTAAACAAATCGCCCACTTACAAAATGTGCTTGTTTTTGAAAGAAAAGATAATTTTGACCATTAAAATAACATGAAATTTATGAGAAATACAGCGCCGACAGGGTTAATGTTATAAATGACTGTTGTAGCTGGAACTGGTTAATTTTTATTGGAATATCTTCATAGGCGTGCAGAGGCCTTTATCACTCCCATCACTCCTGTGTTCCAATGGCACTTGTAACACTAATCCAAGTTTAAGTTTAAAAGGCTAATTGATCATTAGAAACCCTCTTTGTAAATGATGTTACAGCTAGAAATGCCCTAGTTTTCCATGAAAACAGCTGAGTGACCCTAAACTTTTCAACAGCAGTGTGTGTGTGTGTATATACCATATATATATACACGAAATGAAGAGCAAAATGAAAAAGCTGCTATGGGGTTTATCTGATAGACGTGCTACGAAGCACAATAACCGTTTTGTCTAAATGGAACAGCAGCTTTAGAGACACCGCCAAAAAGAAATCTACATTGACAGAAGACAGAGGATGAGGATAGGAAAGAGATTCTGTTAGCGTGCGACGTTCCTTATTCTAGTTTAATAGAATATCTCGCTGTAGTTCTCTTATACCTCTATAAACGACAGACTGGCTGCGTAGCCTGGAGCGCCGTCGGGTTTTCCATGAGAATATCACTTGTTTGTCCAAAGAGCCGAAGGCCTCCATCAAATGAAGCCTCCTCTACATGCACTCCGCTCGAATCTCACGCAAGCAACGATGTTTCACATCCTCATTCCCACAAACTATATAGATCCAGCAGCTAACAACATCGCCATGGAAGCACACGCATGACCGGCTCCGACACACCGACATGCAAAAACGCAACTCGCATTACATGGACTTCTCAGTAACCGGAGGGAGCGGACCCAAACCTAAACGCCACAAAAAGAACCGATGGAAGCCTCAACCTGCGTCATTCTCGAGTAGTAAGACAGTAACGCAGGTTAAATTACACGTATAAAAGCTTTTTATTACACAAACTCCATACACTTGGTTTGTCTCCTCTTTAAAACACCAACCAAGACATAACGCGCACCGGAGTCCTCTTGGCCGGGTTCCTGCGAATGGACGCGTTTGGTTCCGGGTTATACTCGGTTTTCTTTGCTCCGCGTAGAACTCGCCGCGTCAGACAAACCTCTCAATGCCTGTTTGGATAAGTAAATAGTTCATGGCTTCTCCTCCGATGCCGGAGCACACCCAGAAACTCGCCCGGGGACACTCGGGGACGGCTCCGAGGTTTCGTTTTTCATTTACAGACGAGTAAAGCCTTCGATATCGCTGGCGCGGGCCACGTCTCCTGCAACGCGCCTCTAAAACAACCGAAACTCCGACAGACAAAGCAAAATAAAGCTAGGAGATGCAGCAGACACGCCGTGTACTCAACACACAAAACCCACACAAACAACCATCACGTAACAAACAGAAGCCAACGCAAGCAGCTATACTATGGCCTGCTGGCGTTATTCCCAATTACACGGTATTTAAGCAGAAAATTTACGTATCTGATGGTAACTTTTCTTATTACTTAGAAACGCAAGCAATATAAGATATTAATACCGTGAATATGCATCAGTTTACGAGCGGCACTTTCTGTTCCAACTCGCCGAGTTCCAAGAATGTGAACGTTCCTACCTGGGAGCGCAAACGAATTACAAACACTGCCGAGCATCAAAAGTCTTAACCATCGTATAAACGATGACTGCCGGCAAGAACACGGCCTTCTATGAAAGGTTAAAGCAGGAAGAGGTTTATTGTTTTCCATTCTGTTGTAACAAATGTTTTGAGATCCAATTCTAAAGCGGGGGGGGGGGGCAATGCAGTATTTAAAGGGTCACCCTAGCCATCTTATCCATCTTAATGAATATCTGTGTGGTCTCTGCGCTTAGCAAATACATAGAGGGAGTCTGCAGAATCCCCTCTTATACATTCAACCCACCGTCCACACGACCCCAGCCAAGAGCCCTGCCAGAGGCGTTTTCAGACCCCCGTGCGCATGCGTGGAAAGCACTGCCGCTGACATCGCACTGTCCCTTTAATAGCATGATACAGCGGTCAAAAGGAACAAATGTTGCAGCCAGTACTTAAGACACCATCAACTATTCAAGTCTCTCCGGATAGGCATAGAAAATGATTCCCAGCACGTAAATTTGTGTCTCATAAATAAGGGATCTGCCTTTAGAATATCAGTTATAGGCCAGACCATCCTCTAGAGACTAATCTTTAAACACGCTGCATGCTATAAAAGCCTCCAAGCAAATTCAAACATTTTGGGGTTTATTCACTAGAGGGAGAGGTCACACGCGATGTGCTTTTGGCTCCTTTGCTTCACTATGAAGGGCCGACACTGGCAAGCTTCTCCATTCAAAGGTTTGAGTTCACTATTATCTTTTACGCAGCACTTAATACAATACATATGCTCAAGGGGTCTGACGAGACAGGAATTGACAGACTGAGACAAATCGATACAACAGGTAGAGAGAGCCCGGCTCGCAAGCTTACAATCTTGACACTTACAAATTCCCGTTTTGAAAGAAAAGTAAATGTTCTCCATTAAAATAGCATGAAATGGTTGAGGAAAACAGCACAGATGGTGTTAATCTTATAAATGACTATTATAGCTGGAAACGGCTGATTTTTAATTAAATTTCTTCATAGGCCTACAGAGGTCTTTTTCACTCCCATCACTCCTTTATCACTCCCATCACTCCTGTGTTCGCTAATCAAGGTTTAAGAGGACAATCGTTCATCAGAAAGCCCTTCTGAAATTATGTTACAGCTAGAAATGTCCTTGTTTCCAAAACCTCACCGCAGGTTTCACCTCCGTAATGAACAGGGCAGCCGAGGCTCTGAAACCATAACCCCCGGCAGTGAGAACTTAGCAAGATTCTTTTGAGTATCGGGGTTTGTTCGCTAAATGGAGAAATGACAGGAGGGTTGAGGTTTTAGCCATCTTACTTCACTAGTCATTACAAAGATCCAACACCGGCAAGTTTCTTCACAGAAGGCCTGGACTGGCCCTGTATAATGTATAATTCAACTTATAAGGAAATTGAATAACTCACTGCTTAACATCATACAGGGCCAGCCAGCTCCCACCACAGCAGAATCTCGCAGAGGTTAGCCGTTTAATATATATATATATTTCGCTCACAAACTCTCATGCCGATGCTCTCTATGGCAAATAAACATCAAAGAGTAAAAGTATTAAGAGTTTGACCGCATAGAAAGGAACTTTTCCGTCATATCTTCACCTGTTTGGGGGTCCCACTGCAATGGTTTGAGAAGCATTGTTGTGGGCTTCGGGGAGGGGGGTACTTTATAAGTTACAAGTTTACTTTAACACAGATGGGTCTTTGTGAACAGCGGTTACGTTGGCAATACAATCCTTTACAGCAACTCAAAAAATCCAGTAAGACATGTTGCGGAAAAAGAGAGAAATGGTTTGTTGATGCGAAAACGTTTATTCTGCTCCTGTCAGTAGATGTATAGGATGTCCGAGCCGCCGCGACGTGCGAGCTTTGGAACGAACAAAGAGCTCCACTGTTTAAGAAAAAAATCAGAAGTAAATCCCAGGAGCACCGCACCGGCCCCCTCTGCGGATAAAGTTGGTGGAAAGCAATTCGACACAAAGACAGAAAGAAAGCGGGGCTTTACATTCACACATTGGCCTCGGCGGCTATATCTGAGCCATAAAAAAGCTTCCCCAGGAACCGAGAATCAAACAATACAAATAAATGAAAAATTCAGCCTCCCATTGTCTCATCGGATAAAGAGGATAGCGTATAATAACGAATAAATGCTATGAAAGCACACGTAGAAGAAACGTATGGACCCGGCTGCGATAACGAAGAGACCTAGAACGCTGCTATTTAGAAAGGAAAATTTCAGGTAATCCTGTGGAATCTGTGACTTCACATTCACCGATACAACAGATTTATCACCGAGATGACAAGGTAGGCAAGGATGCTGCCTTTAAAACAAACAGTTAACGGACGCAGCAGTATTTACGTAGAAACGTTCCAAGGAATACTACGCCGGACAATATTCCAAAGGACTAGAAACATTGTAGCAGTACAATGCGGCCATCGCCACTCGACGTTTCTAATCGCTTAATTTGGCCGGCTGCTGCTTAGAAACAGAGCAACTTCTCCGCATCCAATCAGATTGCAAAAAGTGCAACACCTTAACGCCACGGCGCGTTGCACGGGAAACGCGATGCGTCCGCCGCTCGCGTCTCAAAACTGCTAAGCAACGTTAATTCAGCCACAAAGCATCTGAGGCACGGCACTGGGGCCGGAATAACGGGGCTACCTGCGAGAAATAACATTCTGGGAGATTCCACCATCGCCTGTTCCGCAGCAATGCTGGTGGAGTAGCTGCTGTGTCTGCCCCAGACAAACCCCTTCACAGATCATGACAGCAGATCAGAGGCGGCTGCCCACTCACTGACCCCAAACTCCACAGCAAAGCAATCTTCACTCCATTCATCAGACCAATAAATGCTCGTTAACATAATTGGCTAATAACCCGGTTTATGGCATAACATCCACTCAGAGGTGTTTCACATCGCAGACTGCAGAGACCTCCACAGCCGAGTCCCAATGGCTCGATCCACTCCTTACCTTACTGAGAGCTCTCACTCCGTCCTCACTCACTTCGCTGCCGGCGGCATTTTCCCGTATAAACTCCAGCGGGTATTCTGTGTTTTTTTCCCTTTTTACAATAAATAAGTTGATCCTTTCCCCGGCGAGGTCTGCGGGATGGAGCTCGGGGGGTGGGGGGATTAGAGAGGACCAAAAGGGAAAAGGATCAGACAAAAAAACGGATTGTACAAGTTCCAGTGGAAACGAGCCGAAGTTCCCCTCCTGTCCGGCGCGTTCTGTCGGCTGCTTTCCCACTGGCTGAGCGATCGCCTAAAATTCTTTACAAACACCAGATCTGAAGATTAAGTCCGGGGAGGAAAAAGTATCCTGCGCTGTATGCGGGGAGGGAAAGTATCCTGCGCTGTATGCGGGGAGGGCGATCTACTGTCCTCCCTCCCGGACAGACGGCCAAAAGCTTGCAGTACCCAGAGCCAGGCTCTCTTAGGGCCCCAGGGTGTCGCTGGGGGTCACAGGGTGCCAAGGTGGGGGTATACTGTCGCACTGGAAAGCCGCACCCTGCACACACACAGCCTGGTCGGGCAAGTCTGTCTCCTCCCCTAGTATTGCTGCCAGTCGCGCACGCACTCCCCTCCCCCCTCTCTGGAGGTCTGTCTCTACTGCCTGCACTTCCTGAGGCGTCACGTTTCGCCTCTATCTGACCACAGAGCGGGCTGTCTCTTTCCCTTCCTCCCTATATCGTTTTTCAGGGCTGATGTCTGCTCCTCCTCGCTCTTTTCTTAGCACCTATTCGCGTCACACGGTGTACCTGGCACACGGATGCGGTCTCTTTAGAGTGCCCCGTGTATGTCTCTTACCGCTGGAAATCTATTGTCTATCAGATAGGACACTCTCACGGAGGGGGAGGGGGTCACGAACACCCCTGACCCCATCTCACCTCCATTTTCTTCAACCCGTTCAGCGCCAGCCTTTGTGTATCCCTTGTTCTCCTCACAATGCCCGGCCGCTGGGTGTTGATTTATATTTGTGAGTGAATTACATTAGCTCGCGGGAGACGCATTTACATTGGCAGATATGTCTATAGCGCATTGAGAGCGGGATAGGTTGCAATGCGTTGTACCGCAGTCAGGGATTTTTATATCCTGATAAATATAACGATGGGCCTACTCGACGGTGAACGGGCCACAGTATCACCACCAACCCGCAGCTGGGGAGAACACAGCCAGCAACCGGTTCTTAAAGAACTCCAGGACTGCGGTGTACCTTACTGCACACAGCGCTACAGGGTGACTCGTTTGCCCACATTTATAAGGCATGGCCAAAGTGATATAAAAAGAAAAACCTCGCCAGAAACAGGGTGCCCTAGCTATTTATTGTATAGTTTGTGTATTATCGGCATAGAGACTGAATAGCACACTGCGACAGTCAGCGGTTAACCGTGGAGCTCCCCGGTATCGGTTTATATAGCACACAGCAGCGCGCCTCACCAGCCGTATAAACATGGCGCGGATCGTTTATCCGCCTTTCTCTCCGCGTCCGGGGACAAGAGGGGAAATACCGCTTTGGAGCCAAATTTCAGCCAATCACAGCTGGACAGTGAGAACAGAGACCTAGCGTGAGCCAATCACAGAGCTCTGATTCTAGAGAGGGGCGGGAGCGAATGACTGTCTGCAGGGAGCGTGCTGCGGGTCGCGCTATTCGTGTAGCGCTTAACAATACAGTTGGCGAGACGCACAATCCGTACCGAAGTTTTACTCATACGGCGCTTCCGCCTGTAGCGAGAAAATAACTCCACAGGGAGGGGGCTGCGCAGAGTAGCTGGAAAGGGCATTAATGACTAAAGGCCGTCATTAGTGCAGACTTTCTGTCTTGCTCAGTATTGTTGGTATGTTTATAGTTTGTGGTAGGTATATGCTTTTTATGTAGGGTGACCGCAGCAGCCATGTTTTCCGGTACACAATTTTCACATGACCGACACAGGTAAAGTGCAGCCCTGTAGTATGTGAAAACTGTTCTGGAAGCCACAGTCACCCAAATGTGATTCCAGCTACCCTTCAGAGGAATTTCTTTATATAGCGCCTGCTGATTCCTTAGCACGGTTACAATCGGAAAGAGTCAAGATAGTAAAAGGCAATTTAAAATCGACAGTGACTTAACATACATTAAGATGTACTGGCATAGAAACAAGAAAGCGCTAGTCTTGCAAGCTTACAATCAATTGGGTGGATAATGAGATAGTAGAGCACTGCTTGGTTGAGGATACTGTGGTAGTTGCAAGAAATAATCTTGCAGGTGGGGATGATGGATGGCTTCTTTAGGATGCAGGTTGAGGGTATTAGTCGGGTAGGCTGTATTTCTCCAAGCAGGTAGGTTTTTAGCGAACATTTAATGTTATAGTAGGTGAGAGAGAATCTGACAAACAAGGATAGGGGATTCCAGAGATCACACGCGATACCACAACGGAATGGGTTAGTTGTTTTTTTGTGTGATGAAAGGAAGACTGGATATGGAGGAGAGAGCAGAGCTAAGTGCGCCGGGCACCAAGGCTGCGAACATTGTCTGCTGTGGAATTCTTAACAGTGATTGAGATGTTAGGAAATGTGGACAGAAGCTCAGTCATGGTGATGTTGAGATTCAGATAATGGGACACCATCCATTCATTTCCAGAAAGACGGTTGGTAAGTGAAGTTAGAAGAGAGGTCAGGAGAGAAAACATAAATTCTATTTTCATCAGCATGTACGGTGCCAAGACAAAGTAAGCAAACCTGGATTACCAGCATTTATGTATAAATCTGTATTCAAATATGATATAGTCTTCATCTAAGTCAGAATAATGAATAAACACTGTTGTAACTAATAACACATTATCACATTGTTCTTGTCCATATTGAAGACAGCATTGAAACATTTAAAGTGTGGGTTGGAAAAAGTATGTGAGGTAACAAGCCTGGAGTCCACAAAGGTGTGGACACAGAAGAAGCTGCTGCTCTCCAATTTAATATGGCTGCCCGCCTGAAGATTGCCAAGAGCACCTCAACACTCCACACAACTACTGTGACTGATGAAACTAAGGTTGAATTGTTTGGGAAGAACTCGCAGCACTACGTATGGTGTAAAAAGGGCACCCTATATCCACGTGAAAACATCCCAATGGTGGAGGGAGCATCATGATTTGAGGCTGCTTTGCTGCCTCTGGGCCTGGACAGCTTGTCATCATTGAGGGGATAATACATTCCCAAGTTTATCCAGGTATTATACAGGAACCCTGACCAGTCCTCACCGGGTATCCCTCCTCCTGGGTCCCAGGGAAGCTCTGCTATTGCCTCCTGTCTGCTTCTGTGTGGAAGTTATATAGCTTTTTGTGAGTCTGTAACCCACCAAGAACTTGCTGAGATATAGTCAAGGGGGATAAAAAGACTAACTGTGTATTCGGTGCAAGGCAATGAAACCAGCAGATAACACAACCAAAGGGTTATACAGAGGGACCGATTAAAGTTAGTACCCACCCCTGGCGTGAGGATAAGCCAATAGAGGAGAGTTACTTCTTCAAAAAATGACCAATTGCCTTCCCCATGTTATACCAATCACTTGAAGCCTTTGCAGGATGGCTGCCAATCAGAGTAACACCTATATTATGCATATTACTCCCAGGGGATTGCCATAGACAGCTCTTCTTAACCATCATTGTATGTGGCTACCACATGCCGAACCTTGGGAAACATTCAGAAATGATCCCTCTCCTTTTTGCTCATTTAATAATATGTCTGACAAAGTAATCTGCTGTGACCTCCATTTCACATAGTGCCTTTTCACCACTATGCCTGTAGTACACATGGTAACAATGAAGGTTTTTGGAGGCAATAGAGACCATGTGATACAGAGAAGTTATAGTGTTCTGCTTAGTGTAGATGGCATCTTTATTTCCCTAGAATGTTGAAGTAGGATCCTAGTTTGGGCTATGTATATAATTTATTGGCCACTGGCCTTAAATTGCCAAATCCAGAGTCCAGCCCTGGTTACCCCTACATACAAAGGTACACACTCAGCTAATTACACAAAGAATCCGTTTTGAAAAGACTCCAGAGAAAATACTATACACTGATGTTTCAGCTTCCTTATATGATACACCTGTTCCCATCACAAAAGATCAAAGTAAACACAGCTGAAATGCAAACCAACAAATATTATTTGACATTGCTTACAGGATTGTACCGGGGAGATGAGAAGAAATGGTAACTGAAGGCGAAAGCGGAAGGTATTAAGCATCAATGCTATGTTCAGATATAATGGACAAATAAGACAAATTTCTTATTTCATAGCAATATGCAGCACTCACAAGCACTCCCACAGTGTGTAAGACCAGTAGGAAGATATCAGAAAGCACACTGACCTTGCTGTCTTGATTAGAAGAGCTATTTTTTTTGGTTAAGCACATGATCAACATGCAGTGCATCAAAAAAAACAAAGAACATTATGTAGCAGTATCTTGTTGGCCAGGTGCTCTTTCTGGCAGAACTGCTGGAGGAGGCAGCTAGGGATAAATTTAACTATCCCAGAAAGAGCAGGCCCTGAAACATTGCCGGCTTTCCTTTTCTGGTAAAAATTATGCCATACCTCCTCAAATGAAAAACACCTGGAAGGGACAAGGCAGAGAAGCAGACAGAATCCTATTCAACGTCCGTTAGGTTCTAATGCCACGTTGTGACCATTGTGAGTTATTCTCCACTTCTTTGTATGGTTGCTGAATATAGTACCAGACCCTTGGGTCTATAAAATTATTCAGTTTGGTCAAAATAATTATTGTCACCCCCTCCACCAACTAGGTACTGGTGTCCTTAACAGAACTGGGCAAAGAAACATATTCCACTCTCCTTCAGGGGGATTGCTGGTTATTGTGGACTGAGTTCTTCAACAACTTCATCCAGTGGGTCAATTTCAAAAATAAGTCTAGGTTGGATGTTCTGTTATTTAAGACAATTCTCCAGACTTAAAATATGCTTACCTGCATGTATCCATTTGGACAGCACATCAGAGGTTCCTATAGTTACCCTTGGCCACAACTAGAATGTCTATACATCATTAATTCCAAGCACTACCCTTCTGTCTTTATAAAGATTTTGGTATTGGTTTTAGCCTATTTAAGAACAATAGTCAACATAATTGTCCCATTTTTGAACGACTGGCTGATATCAGAACTATTCTGCCAGAACACATCAAAATGATACTCCAGACATTGCAGAAAGTGGGCTAGATTATAAACAATGAAAAAACACGCTTAACCCCATGCCCAGAGGACTTCTTGAGCTTCTGCTTGATTGCAGACTAGAAAAGTTCTTCCCAGAGGACAAAACAATGAAGATCAGCGGGTTCCATTTTTGATCACTGTCACCACTAGGTAGTTGGAAGTTCTTCATGCTGGAAAGATCTTTTGTCTCAAGATCTTTGAACAAGAAAAGAGTGGATGCTACAAGCCAGCTATTTAGAGCTGCTGGTAGCTTGGAGGAGTCAGCACCATTGGGGACGTCAACTTATATACCTAAAAAAAAAAACAAACAGATGTACATAAAGCAGACATTTAGAGGCACTCGGAGAAGATCTCTTACATCGGTGGCCACATACATCAATGGGTTACTGAATTCTACTGTGGATTTTTTTTTAGTTCTCCATGGAGAATATGCTCTGAATTTTTCAACCATTTTGTGTAAGTTGACGAACATCAGCAAAATTTGATGACAGAGAGGTTGAGAAGTGGATGTTATTATTATTATGTATATGTTTTATACACAGTCATCATATTCCTCAGTATTGTACAGTAAGGGGTTTTCTCCTGGAGTGGTACAGACCTAGTGTAGCTCTAGACAGGTTGTGGCTTTGCAAGTATTCCCAGCCTATTCTGAAGTTCTTGCAGGGTTTGAATACTGACCACCACCTCTACTGATTGAAGCCATGAGCGCATTACTGGATATTCAATTAGCACATCACCAATGGATTGGAAGATTTGTTTTGTGATGTTCTCTCTGTTTGAGGCTCTTCAAGTAATTTCACTTTGACTTTTTGCCATCAATACTGTTTTCTTGCATGCTGTGATAAAAGTAAATGAGCTGCAAAAGCTGTCCTTTCAAGACCCTTGTGCTCATATACAGGCCAATAGCTTGGCCATCCGTAATAACCGAGAAGGAAAGAAAGCTGCAAATCTTTGATATAAAGTGATGTATTTGAATTTACTTAGCCAGAACTCAGTTGAAAGGCTGCAAACAATGACAGCCTTATGGGGACCTTGAGAGGGAAAATAAAAATCCCAAAATTCATCCAAGCCATCCAATATGAACCCACCTATATGAAGTATTACACACTCAACCAGAGAAGTGGTGAAAAAAACGGATATGTTACTAATGTTAAGAAAATTTGAAATGATATTTGTGATATTGATATATTGTATTTTTATGAAAATGTGACTGACTTTTGAACTATATGTTGCTGAATAAAAATTTAATATGAAAAAAGAAAAAAACTGCATATGTTCTCCAGATATTACAGACTTGGTGATCTTTCCTCTAGTGATGCAGCATTTGTGTGTGTAGGAGCAATAATGCCACGCACAAGATTCTGTTTATATAGAGAACAGTATTGAAACTTGAAAATGAACATTTACCTAAATAGCTTTTGGAGTCATTACATTAATTTAATAAAACCGATGCTTTTAATTTTTCAATTAGTGTTCCTTTAGGTAACGAACAAGGAAAAATGCTCATCTGTACTTTTAATATAATTTTCAGTTTTAATTTGTGCTACAAACTATAATTCAAAGAAACACTGCACAGCGAGAACATACACACAAAATGTAGACAATTTTTTTTTTTTTAACCAAAAAATAACCAGTTTAAATTAAAACAGAAAAGATTATGCTAGCATGTTATAAAATTGGCCAATTTGAGAACATAATCCAGGTAGGATTATAGCCACAATTATGAGCTTTCCCACAGTTCAAAATGTACAGGTTTACTAATAACAGCCTAAACCCAGTAAATTATAAACTTGTTTCTCAACACAAATTCAAACTGATCCATCTGTGACTTTGTTTGTTGCCACTGCTAAAAGCAGGAATGAAAAATTATCAAAAAAACCCCTAAAAACTGAAAGTGATTCTTCTGAATAATTGTATGGAATCAGAAGCATTCGACTGTTGAATCAAACAATGCATTGCTATTGTTTAGGTTTCTACTGAGACTTTTCTCAAGACAAAAGATACTAAACATAAGCTTGTGTATTTAAATCCTCTCTGCATTCAGCTGAGAGGGAGCAGATGGTTGTGACATTGACACAGAAGACAATGAACTTGAAACATTCTGGTAACAGTGTGTTCTGGACAACAAGATAACATAGTTGTATTCTCATGAGATTTAAAAGGGTCTAAATCACAACACAAGGGTCCATCAGGGCAAAACACTGTTTAGAAGCCAAATGTTCTTCCGGTTGATGTTAGGGATGTGGATACCAAGTCTGAAACAGAACTACTCAGCCCTGTTGGTGATTGCGGCAGTTAAAACTACAATAACTTAACTAGCAAATAATATTTGAACTGTACTGCAGCATAGATTGAATTTTTTTTTTTTAATTGGTAAAGTTTTTTTTAAGTAGTTTCACCCTCATAGTGTCCTCCTCACATCTTAAGAAGTGGTTTGAAAGAAAAAAAAACAGAGACCATGTAAAACCACGTTTCATGCCAACAAAAAGAAAAAAAAACCCTGGTTCCCACATTTTTTGGCTGACTCAGGGTAACTTAATAGTGAAGAATAATAATCCTGGGATAAGGAATTTTAGATACCATTGATGTGGTACAATCATAAGGTGTGATTTAGTAGATTTATATATTATATAGTTTTAATCTCTAAACACAGTTCATTGGGTTATTTGTGGAAAGAAAAATATCTGCTTTAACAATCAGGGCAGGTTACTAATATATGTTGAATATACATCAACTAGAAGGGCTAGATTCAATCTCAAGTAAAATGACATTGCGAGCATAGTTGGGGCATTATAAACGCACCTGCGACATTATATAAACACAACCGGGAGCACTTTTTTTTATGTATCATCAGATCGAAGAAGAAAGTAATGCATTCAAATTCAGTGCTAAATTGTTTACCTGGCCCTGAGCCATTTAGAACACAGAACTCAGATTATATACACTAGAGTAATGTATCCCATTCCACCTTATTTTATTGTTTGAGGGTGGAGGGACATTGACAATAGAGACTCAAATATCATATTTCTCTTTCACATAGAAATAAAGAATTTGATGTTAGATAAGAGCCATTCAGCCTGCCTATTTTCCTGCGGTAAAATGTATTTCCTGCTGTTTAATGATTAAATTGTTCCTAGGTATGATGGTTTATGTATAGGGACAATAGATGTTCCACCTACACCCCAGCCGTTATGGACATGTATGCTCCAGACACGTAGTGCATTACTACTGGTGACCAGGAGATTTGATTCAGAAACCTAGATATACAAAAATGCTTTTATTAGCTTGCCTGTTCCTTCAAATTGAAGCAATGTTTTCTTTGAGTTCTTTATTTTGTTTCTCATGAGAACTTCCCTTTCTGCGTAAAGCAAGATCAAGAATAAAAGGAAAAGCACCAAAGAATTTACTTAAAATGTATTCTATAGTTTTAATGTCTTTGTTCACTTTGGTTAAGACGTAGCCTGGGACTGGGAATGATAGATTCTAACAATTTCTACACACATAATGTTGTTTTGTCTGTATGATTCCCCTATTTATTTATAATAGTACCTATTTCAGCCCATTACAATCCCAGTTATTACTTTTTTATTGAATACATTTTGTTCATGATCAGTAATACTTTGATCTTTCCCTGTCTGACTTCATTGCTTCTCTGATGAATTCCTAAATAATATAAAAATGATTTGAAGACTCAATGCAAATAAAAACTTTTTATACTTCCTGCTGGCAGGTTTACTCACCTGTTTCCAGGTAAATGTAGTGTTTGGTGGCACCAGTAGGACAATAGAAAACATATATACACATAAGAGGAAGCAGAGTTAAAATAAGTATAAATGAGTATTTTTGTTTTGTAGTTTGAGACTGTATCCAACTAGGCATAACCCAGTTGCATATCTTTAGTTACCAAATGAGGAACTGAAATTACACAGGAAGAAATGTCAGTTTAGGATCACATCACTCCCCAGGTGCTAAGTAAATTATATACCCTATATGACCAAAAGTATGTGGACCCCTGACCATCAAACCTATATAAGTTTGTGGGACATCACATTCCAAAACCATGGGCACTAATGTGGAGTTTTCCCCTCACTTAGCCAAAAGAGCATTTGTGAGTTCAGGCATTGATGTTAGACGAGAAGACGTGACTCACAATTGGTGTTGCAATTCATCCCAAAGGTGTACAATAGTGTTAAGGTCAAGACAGGACACAGTCGTACTGGAACAGGAAAAGGTCTTCCCCAAACTGGTGCCACAAAGTTGGAACCATACAATACTAAAAAGTCTTTGTATGCTGTAGCATTAACATTACTTTTAATTGGACTTATGGGGTCTATACCAAATCCTGAAAAATATCCCCAGACTATTATCTTTCCTCCACCAAACTTTACAGTAGGCACGATGGATTCCTGTAGGTGGTGTTCTCCTGGCATCTGCTAAACCAAGATTCATCCCTCAGACTTCCAGACCACATTACACAACTGCAATCAATGCTTGGCATTGCGTTTAGTGATCTTCAGCTTGTGTGCAGCCCCCAATACAGCTGATGTGGCTTCCAGAGGCAGTTTGGAACTATGTATTGAGCGATGATATAGAACTCAACTGTTTGGCTCTAATTCTCCAGTGTGCGCGTGGTCTACTGCTTTGTGGCTGAGCTGATGTATTCCTAGTGTGACAAACCCTGTAGCACGAGGGCCATAAACATCACAGTTAGGGGTCTTTAGCACAGTCCTCTAGGGCAATCAGAGTCAGGAACACCAGTTTGTAGCAAAACAGTGCTTTATTTTTAATCGCTCAAACCTCAAAACATAAAAAGAAAACCTAGCTCCCAATTGGAGCCCTCTCTAACTGAACTATGCTGGTCCGCACTGACCAGCCTAATCACCCACTAACTGGACCTCCCAGCCAGACCCACACACACAGGTCCAGGCAGCTATTGCCTCACTTGGCTCAGGGATGGTCTTCTTGTTCAGGGCCTCTATTTGCCCTGGGAGCGCAGGGAACTTCCTCTTCCCCCAACAGTCTCTCTGAGTATCAGGCTCCAGGGGTTTGTAACCCCTTCAATCCCAGGGGTTTTTGGTACCTCAAAGCCCAGAGCAATTTTGCCATTTTTGCGCTATGTCGGTTCAGAGATTATTCTCTTTTCCTGTGAATAGTGTACCCATGTAAACTATATATTGTTTTTTCAAGGAGAGATAGAGCTTTCTTTTGATACCATAGTTGGATGATTAGCTGAAAATTTAGAATGAGAAATTTAGTAAAAACTAGAGAAAATTAGAAAAAAGACTGATTTTTTTACATTTTCCCTCTGAATCCTCACAAAATTAGGTAAAGTGATGGAAAATCCCCTCCAAGTTTATCAATTCAGGTGTCCTGATTTCAGAAATACCTAATTTATATAGATTTTCCATACTTTCCCAGCACCAGGGAGCATACTATAGGTGTACATTGTTTGTATAATTTTTATGCCTATGGCTTGACGGGTTTGGGGGTTGTGAACGGGGGCAGCAGGGTTATACTGGCTAGATGTTATGCTAGGGCGAAGGGATGTAAGGTTTTTTAATTATTTTTTTAATTATATTTTTTATATATATATATTTTTTTTTAGTATTATTTATATTATTATTTTAATGATTTTTTTACTATTATTTTTTTAAATGAATAAACTTTTTTTTCTGCTTTTCTGTTTCAGGACGGGAGGGGGAGTGAGAGACATGGTTTCTCACTCCCCTCCCCGCGACCCCCCTGCACCAATCACACTGTGATCCCTATGCAGGTCCTCACAGACCTGCACAGAGATCGCAGCGTCTGTGCCTTGTCGGAGGACAGGATATCCCCAGCAGTGACGCAACCCGGAAGGGAATGCCCGATCGCGCAGTTTGAAATGTAACAGCTTTCTGGCTTTTATGCCGGAAGCTGTTCCAGCAGATCGGACAGCAGAAAGCCGGCGATGCCGGCTTCTGCTGTCAGTGGGGAGTCCAGGCTGGTCAAGACAACCTGGTCTCCCGTGCAGCGGCAGGGACGTGTCGTACCAGGACGTCCAAAGGGGTTTCTTAATAGGCGTTTTTTGGACGTCTATAGGGGATTGAAGGGGTTAATGCCCAGCACCTGTGCCTGATGCCGGCTCCATAAGAATCCCGCACTGGATCCTGCAGACTTCTATCCTCCTGGAAAAGCCAGCATGGATTTTCCACAGAATGGGGGAACGGTGCATTGGCCCACCCTACTCTCCAATTGCTCCACCCCAGGGACCCATATTTACGATCTGGATAGCACCTGTACCCAAATGCCACACTAAGCATCTCCCTGGGGTTTACACTGTCACACTAGATGCTTCCATTTCACAATAGTTACACTTACAATAAACTGGGAAAGATCTAGCAGGGTAGACATTTCACGAACCCAGTTGTGGAAAAGGAGGCATCTTTTGACAGCGCCATGTTTAAAGTCACTGAGCTCTTCAGTAAGATCCATTCTACTGCTAATGTTTGTCTACGTGCTTGATTTTATACACCTGTTAGCAATGGATGTCTTTGAAACACTTAAATTCAATCTTTAAGAGGGGTGTCTGAACGCAGGATAGAGAGTGGTCAGAATGGAGGCCAAGGTCAGGGTTACAGAAGACGGGTCAGCGAGTAGAGGAGCCAAAATCAGAATACCAGCAAACAGCAAGTCAAAGTCCAAAGCCAGGGTCAGGATACCAGAGAAGCAGCAGGAAGGTCAGACAATCCGGAGTCCGGCACGGCAAAGCTCAATGCTGGCTTTTAAATCTGCCTCCCCATTTAAGCCCCACCCCTTTTGGGACACTGAGGCGCGTGCTGTCAAATCCACTGGGGATGTAATAAAGGTAACTGGGATAGCGCACACGCGTTTAGATGACAGAGAATGGTGATACAGCAGAGGTGGTTTGAGCAGCTGGTAGTAAACATGGCTACGGAACCTGCTAGAAACGGGTACTCCGGTGAAGAGGAGCATTGAGGTTTGTGATGCAAGTATAAGCCTGAAAAGTGTCAGAGGATCATGGGTAGTTGAGCACTCCCATGTAACATTTGCACATGCATCCCAAACAATTCAGTTCAATGCTATACACATGCATACTATATCATCCACAATGACTCTACCCTATTAAACATACAAACTACACATGCACAGTAACCCTTCCGTATACACATGCTTTCTATACTATACATGGTCACATTACCCTATACACATGCTATACACAGTCACACTACCCTGTGTACAAGCACACTAAACAATACACAGTGACCCTAATCTATACACATAGAAACTACACAATGCAGTCACACTACCACATACACATTCATACTAAAGACAGTGACCCTAGCCTATGCACATACTACCCTATATGCTGTCACACTACCCTAAACTCATGCATCTCAAATAATTCAGTTACACAATGAATGCTACAAAATACAGTCACAAAGTGCTATACACATGCATACTATACCATACAAAATCACACTACCCAATATACAAGCATACTAGACCCTACAGTGACCCTACACTAAGCACATTCATACTACCCTGAACGTATCTGCACTAACAACATAAGCACTACACAACTTTACTTACATTCTTTTATTTGTTTTGGCTGGTATCCCCTTGCTGTTCTTCAGTGAAGGACTTGGAAACTCCCCTAAATTTTCCTTGTTCGCTTTTACGACTCCAATAAATGTAACAGGTGGTAATTAAATATTGGACAACTTCCTAGAAAATGATCTGGGCGAGGTTCCAAGTGGTTAAAATAAGCAGAGTAAAGAGGAGCCAGCTAAAACAATAAACACATTTATGACGAATATTCAGAGGTTTCTCATTTTCTCGTTTGTTTCGTCGGGAGTTGCTCCTTGTTACAAATGCATGAATTAGGCAAAATTTGTTAAAATTAAAATGTGTGCAAATCCGAATGCACAAGTCTATTAAATAATTATGGGAGTTGAAGCTAAACAATTATTATTAGTAATACTTACATAATGCTTTATTTAAAAAAAAAAAATGCCCAGACTGGTAACGACCATGTGGCCCTGGCACTTTACGGCCAGCGGCCGCTTGATGGCATAAGCGCAGCCGTCTGGCTCCAAGTATTTACTGCAGCCGCACAATATGGATATGCCGGGCATATCCAGCTGGTGGCCGTACATTGCAACTCCATTGCCTGAGTGGCAGATCGCGTGAGTGTGTGCTGCTGTCAGCTGCTCAAACACCATACTGAGCCGATTCTTTATGTTAATGCTAATGAAGTCCTGCTCATTTATTTTTCCTTTATAAGCCTTTTTTTCACCTGTTCAGACTGAGCCATTCTATTGTTTACCAAGGCAAATACAAGTCAGGGTGATCCCAGATAACAGAGATTGAACAGATGAAAGCACATTATTAATGTGATAATTGTAAGAAGTAATTTTGGTGGAAGTTCCCCTTTAAATACAGATTTGGTATATACTTAGCCGTATCTTACCAATGAGCTATGGCTTAGCTACCCAAGTACAAAAAGGAAGCAGGTATAAGAGGTTGATATTGAAGTTAATAACTAGACTTGTCATCCAAATGACATTAAGCCTGTTAATAATTTTAGTCACACTCACAGATGGAGCGTTTTATGGGAATCACTCATAAAATAACGTGTGTATGTTTTGATTACACCCACAATACATTAGGCCGAGAATGTGATTAACCATAGTTCCTTTGAGAACCATTTCTTTGCAAACCCATTAAAGAAACAGTCTGTATGTAAATAACATGGTCATTTTCTCAAGAAACAATGATGTTAGCATAAAAAGCGGAATCAATTTTACTTGTTTGTTCCTATATTCACAATGCCTAAATTCATTCTGTTCGACAAGCATACAGTGGATATAAAAAGTCTACACACCCCTGTTAAAATGCCAGGTTCTTGTGATGTTAAAAAATGAGACAAAGATAAATCATGTCAGAACTTAAAAAAAAACAAAAAACTCACAATAACCTGGTTGCATAAGTGTGCACACCCTTAAACTAATACTTTGTCGAAGCACCTTTTGCTTTTATTATAGCAATCAGTCTTTTTTGGGTAGGAGTCTATTAGCACTGGCACCTCTTATAACTGGGGCTGGGGCTGTGTTCAGAATTAGCCCATCACGTTGAAACGCATGTTAAATAGAAGTCATTACACACCTGCCATCATTTAAAGTGACTCTGATTAATCACAAATAAAGTTCAGCTGTTCTAGTAGCAGGGAGGCTTACAAGAGGCCTACTGCAACATTAAAGGAATTTTTGGCAAGTACTGGATGTGTGCTACATGCAACAACCCGTATTCTTCATATGAATGGCCTATGGCCTATGGCCTATGGCCTATGGGCGCAAGACGGAAGCCTTTTCTTACAAAGTAAAACATCCAAGCCCGGCTGAAGTTTGCAAAGACAAACATCAAGTCCCCCCAAAAGCATGTGGCAAAATGTGTTATGGTCTGATGAAACCAGGGGCGGGCTGGGCCGGGGGGCAGGGGGGCAATTGCCCCCCAGGCCGCCCGAAATCTAATCTAAACGGCCGCTGGGTGCTGATGCCGCAGGCCGGTGCTACTATAATACTTTTTCTTTTACTTACTTACAATGGCAAGCCGATCCTTTAAAAAAAGGTATTAAAGCAGCGCCGGCCGGCAGCATCAGCACCCAGCGGCCGTATGCGATGGCCGCCTAGTGATGGGAGCAGTGCCAGCGTGAGGGTTGAAAGCTCCGCCCCCTCGCACGGAGCTTTCACCCCTCACGCTGCTCCCATCACTATGCGGCCAATCCAATCTAAACGGCCGATGCGTGCTGCTGATGCCGCCGGCCGGCGCTACTTAAATTTTTTTTTTTTAATTTAATATGGCAAGTCGGATTGGCTTGCCATAATAAATTAAAAAAAAAAAAGTATTAAAGAAGCTGCGGCCGGCGGCATCAGCAGCACGCATCGGCCGTTTAGATTAGATTGGCCGCCTAGTGATGATGGGAGCAGCGTCAGGGGTGAAAGCTCCGCACCCTCGCGCTCAGACTGCTGGAGCACCGGATGTTAGTGACACAAAGTAGAAACGGCAGTCTGCAGCTACCAGGAGACGGAGGCCTAGACGAAGAAGTGGAAGAAGTACAAGGTTTTTAAACCAATCTTTGTACAAATTATATATTATTCTTTTGTATTCGTGAAAAAAAAAAAAAAAAAAAAAGGTAGTGTCACCACTAACATACCACTTTCATCAACAACGTGTGTCACCAATTAGCCCCTCCCAGTGGCACCTCTGTCCCCTTTCAGCTCCCCATGTCACCTCTGTCCCCAATCAGCCCCTCCCAGTGTCACCTCTGTCCCCAATCAGCCCCCCATGTCATTACTGTCCCCATTCAGCTCTCCAGTCAGGGCCGGCCCTACAATGGAGCCGACTGGGGCAATTGCCCCAGGCGGCACTTTAGAAGGGGCGGCACTTTGCCGCCCCAAGCGCTTTTTTTTTTTTTTTTTTTTTTTGAAGCGGAGGAGAGAGAGAGGGGCACCGAGTGGTTTTCGCTTACCCGCTCGGCGCCCCTGTCTCTCTCTCCTCTGCGGCGAGTCTCCCTGTTCGGTCTCGGTGCCGGCTTGTAATGCAGAGCGCCGGAAGTGACATCAATTTCCGGCGCTCAGCATTACAAGCCGGCACCGTGGCAGAGCAGGGAGACTCGCCGCAGGACTGTTTAAAGGTAAGTACCGGGGGGGGTAGATTATGCCGCGTCGGCGGGGGGGGCGGCATTTTAAACTTCGCCCCAGGCGGCGTTAAGTCTTCGGCCGGCCCTGTCTCCAGTGTCACCTCTGTCCCCAATCAGCCCCAACCAGTGTCACCTCTGTCCCCAATCATAGCCTCCCGGTGTCACCTCTGTCCACAATCAGCCCCTCCCAGTGTCATTACTATCCCCATTCAGCTCCTCACTGTCACCTCTGTCCCCATTCAGCCCCCCCATGTCATTACTGTCCCCATTCAGCTCACCAGTGTCACCTCTGTACCCATTCAGCCCCCCATGTCATTGCTGTCCCCATTCAGCTCACCAGTATCACCTCTGTCCCCAATCAGCCCCTCCCAGTGTCACCTCTGTCCCCTTTCAGCCCCCCATGTCATTACTGTCCACATTCAGCTCCCATGTGTCAGCTCTGTCCCTAATCAGCTCTTCCAGGGAATTAATATTTGAGAGTGTATGGGCCCACTTGATCCTGGTAGGGTACTCATATTAGCCTTAAAAACACTTTCCCTGCTGCTGTGTACTATACGTCCCATAATCCTCAGCCAGTATCATGGGGGACATTTACCTGGCTGAGCATCAGGGGGACATTAGGTTTTGCGGGGTTTTTTTTACCATCCTTTGTTGCTATTAAATTTACTTATGTTAAACCACATTTGAATCATATTTGTATTTTTATAATCAATATGCGTTAGAAAATCAGGAAAAGATGGGCTGATTCGGTGGCACAATGGGCCACTTGACTTGACTTGCCCCCCAGGCCTTAGGCTGCCAGCCCTCACCTGGATGAAACCAAGGTTGAACTTTTTGGCCATAATTCCAAAAGGCATGTTTGGTGCAAAAACAACACTGCACATCACCCAAAGAACACCATACCCACAGTGAAGCATGGTGGTGGCAGCATCATGCTTTGGGGCTGTTTTTCTTCAGCTGGAACCAGGGGCCTAAGTCAGGGTGGAGGGAATTATGAACAGTTCCAAATAACAGGCAATTTTGGCACAAAACCTCCAGGCGTCCGTTGGGAAGCTGAAGATGAAGATGAAGTTCACCTTTCAACACGAAAACGACCCAAAGCACGCATCCAAATTCACAAAAGCATGGCTTCACCAGAAGAAGATTAACGTTTTGGAATGGCCCAGCCAGAGCCCAGACCTGAATCCAACTGAACATCTGCGAGGTGATCTGAAGAGTGCTGTGCACAGGAGATGTCCTCGCAATCTGACAGATTTGGAGCGCTTTTGCAAAGAAGAGTGGGCAAATATTGCCACATCAAGATGTGCCATGCTAATAGACACCTACCCAAAAAGACTGATTGCTGCAAACGGTGCTTCCCCAAAGTATTAGTTTAAGGGTGTGCACACTTATGCAACCAGGTTACTGTGAGTGTTTTTCCCCCTCAAAGATTTCAGCTTGTTTTGCAATTGAATTGTTCACGTTATAGGTCACATTAAAGGTGAAAAAAGTTCTGACATTATTTATCTTTGTCTCATTCTTTAACATCACAAGAACCTGGCATTTTAACAGGGGTGTGCAGACCTTTTACATCCACTGTATCTCCTACACAGCATTTAGCTGGGGGTGGGGGAAGAGGCAAATTCGTGTGGGGCATTCTGCAGTATCCCCCGTGCATTCCCAAAATGGACACCACAAAAAAAAATTAAAGGAGCCACACAGCTGTAATATTCAGTCTTCCCCTTTTTATGTGATTTACTTACAATTCCACATAGAGTCGCCACGTTATCTAAAGTAACCAGGCCTTTGAATCACACTTACACCATGACTGGATACTTTCTTTTGCAGTCAGTATTGATGAATGTGTGTTGGCCTGAGATTAAGATATTTTAGGCTATGTTCTGGGTGCTCTATTAAGGGCCATTACTGATTACAGATTTTGCAGCTGTCTCTCCCAGGGAGATGGAACATTTTATGTCCACAGCCTTTGAATTACTCTGAAGGACGTTGTGCCAGAGAAACACAGGCTAAGGCAGGCAGGCAGGCTGTCACAGGCTCATCACTGCCCGATGTGCTTCAACCAGTCCAGTTTCGTCAGATTCTGGTAGATACCTAATAGCTCAGTTCCGTGGGATTGAAACGTTTCGATGGACTGCAATAATTGCTTAAGGTGTGGTTAACTAAACTACATGAGTGTGTATCTGCCGAGTGAGTCCTGGAGGTCAGCCAGAAGACATTAGCGGGTGTAGTTGCTCAAACACAAAGAGGAAGCAGACATTTGTGGTTGGTAACTATGTGCTGTGTGTTAAAGGTAAATGAACCAGCCAACGCAGCCGGCAGCTAGCCTGCTTACACCGGCACCATTAGTGAAAGCAGATAGTTTTCACCATATGTTTTTGTGTTTTCTTTCTCGCTCACAGTAAAGCAGGTTGGTAATTAAGTATCAATTCACGTATGGAGCATTCGTATCACTCTATGATAACAGCCCCATCGCATCATCAAATGATCTAGAAATTATCATTATGTTATAAATAATTCAAATAAAGATACCTGTAATTTCTCCTTTAGATATACAGTAACGGAAGGGGAAGCAGGTATAACAGAGAAAAAACAATGGTAAGGTTTTTCATATGGTCGGGGATTTTATGGGCTGTAGCGGTAGACGAGTCATTTGGGGCATCTAGTCTGTTCATGTCGGGGGAAAAAATAATATTGGCCTCTTAGGTGCAATAAAACTAACGTCGGGATGTGCTTAGTGCTAATTTGCAATTTGCTGACTTGCTCGGAGTCATCTCAAAGTTAGTTAAGTTGAATTGCCGTTTGCCTGAATTTGGCCCACTGTGTTTCTATTTAGGCTGCACTTACCAGGTTACAAGAGGCTTTGTTTTGGACATATTTACACAGACTTGGAGAAAGTAAACTGGTTCGCAGGGCCTACACTATCTTGGTAATTACTTATATATAATTGTCACCATATATACGTACAAATAAATATACATAGGACAATGTAAAAGCAGAAGAATTTACGTGGCGGTAACAATGGAGAAGTTTCAAGAGGAAGTGTTTCAGCGCATGCAATCACATTTTGGGGAAACAATGAGTGAAATGGCAAGATTGGCTCATTTAAAACAAGAACATTGCTCTGTACTATTTTTGTGTAATCTTCTGGGCAATGGCTCAATGGTGGAGGCCTGTCTGGGTCGTACAATGATCAAAGATGGATATATAGTTGCATTTTTAGGTGTCATTTGGTTTCCAGCATGATAAGCTGATGACAACATAATTCATCTACAAACACTGCTTTCTATTTAACTGGTTGGCTAACCGGCAGAGACCCCATAATGGGACTGAAGCATCTTTTACCCAAATAAAATGCTTTTGACTTCTAAGACAATCATCCTGTACCTGGCTAAATTTTACCTATGCTAAAGTTGTTGTTGGTTTTGTTTAGTTTTTTTAAACCTTGAATGCTTATATGCGCTATATTACCTGCTCCTCCCATACCCCTCCCTGAATACAGGATAACAACTTGCTTTTGCAGTACCGGATTTCCCCAATAAGCAGCCATTGGGTTTATACCGTAATTACAATATTTTCTGTTCTATATTGAATTCAGGACTGAACTGGCCATCGGCACACCAGGAAAATGTATAAAAGTTTGAGCACTAAAAAATAGACATCTGCTGCACCTACGTCTTCAGGTAGCCGCTGGCCTTGTTTGTGGGTGTCTTTTTAAAGTGGGGGGTACCATATACAGGATCTGCCCCAGGTGCAAAATACTCTAGGTACCTCCTGAAAGTACTTGTAGTAAAAAAAAGAGAAAGTAGCATTTCTAAATTGTCACTTTTCGCAAAATTCTACATTTGACAGTTCTGTACACTAAAGATACCAATGTAGTCATGTCAACCAACTAAAAAGGAACACACAAGCAGTAAAAACCCACCTAATGTGCATGCCATGAGAAACGTTATCTTAACACAATCTTGTCAATATCTGCCTTTTTGATCTTCCACTTTATGTTATCTTCTCTTCTTCTCATGTGAAGAAACATCATGCAGCACTATCCAAGGTCCCTCTGCATTTGGTAGCTCCCATTTTGAACTCTTTTATGAGACGAATAGTGGCTTCCCGGTAAGAATTGTGTGTGGGGCATGCTACCAATTTTGGAACCTCAGTGATTGGCACCTTTAGCTAGTTGGTAAGTTGTTCTAGTGCCTCCATTCTACTGTTCTTGTTCTCCAAAACACTGCTCTTGCTGTCTATCACTATTATATGTTGACTACTCTTTTCTGACATGTTTGACCTTTGTATCACCTCTGTTGACCATGTTCCTGATCTCACCTGACTACTTTGTACCCTGTTTACTGACCACTAAATTGCTGATCTCTGGCTATAGCCACTTTGTTAATACTTGGTCACCTTTTTAATTTAATTTTGGCTCATTCTTGGCAAAATTTCTCCATTTGTTCAGGCAGGTTGGACATTGCCTGTGATCGCAATTTTCAAATAGTGCCACAGATTCTCAATCAGAGCTTTGGCCACTCTTGGACTTTTACATTTTTGTTTCTCGATTCACTCCAATGTTGGTTTAGCCTTTATATTAGATACAACTTGCTAGTAAAGGGTTGGACCCCCCTTTTGCCTTCATTCCTGTTGTAATACTTTCTACAAGGTGCTGGAATCATTCCTCAGAGATTTTAGTCCATATGGACATGATGGCATCACGCAGTTGCTGCAGATTTGTTGGCTGCACATCCATGATGCGAATCTCCCGTTCCACCGTATCCCAAAGGTGCTCTATTGGATTGAGATCTGGTAACTGTGGAGGCAATTGGAGTACAGTGAACTTATTGTCACGTTCAAGAAACCAGTTTGAGTAGATGACATGGTGACATTTGTGACAAGGTGCATTATACTGCTGGAAGTATCGGAAGATGGGTACACTGTGGTCATAAAAGGATGGTCATGTTCAGCATCAATCTTCAGGTACGCTGTCGCATTTAAACAATGCTCAATTGGTACTAAAAGTGTGCCAAGAAATTGTCCCCCACACCATTACACCACCACCACCAGCCTGAACCGTTGATACAAGGCAGGATGCATCCATGCTTTCATGTTGTTTACGCCAAAGTCTGACCCTGCCATCTGAATGCCGCAGCTGGAATCGAGACTCATCAGACCAGGCAACCGACTTCCAGTCTTCCATTGTCCAATTTTGGTGATTCTGTGCCAATTGTAGCCTCAGTTTCCTGTTCTTAGCTGACAGGAGCGACACCCGGTGTGGTCTTCTGCTGCTGTAGCCCATCTGCTTCAAGGTTCGACGTGTTGTGCATTCAGAGAGAGTATTCTGCATACCTTGGTTGTAACGAGTGGTTATTTGAGTTACTGTTGCCTTTCTGTCATCTCCAACCAGTCTGCCCATTCTCCACTAACCTCTGACATCAACAAAGCATTGTCGCCCACACAACTGCCGCTTACTAGATATTTTCTCTCCTTCAGACCAATCTTTGTAAACCCTAGAGATGGTTGCTCGTATAAATCCCAGTAGATCAGCACTTTCTGAAATACTCAGACCAGCCTGTCTGGCACCAACAACCTTTGACACAGAAAGTCCAGATTTTGCCACTCTAGCCAGATGTCCTGCTGAGCTCTATCCAGTCCTGCTTTTCGTGATAGCATCCGCAGTATTCATTATTTGGTGTCTGGGAGACCGGAGGATCCATAGTCACGGTTGCCACTCTACCCATCAAGCTTTACCCCTGGTGCTCTGATTCACTGGGGGTTGAAGTTAGGAGATATGAGGATAGGCTAAGGCTTAAATGGAGGTGGAGGTCTGTGCGAAGTCTGGAACAGACCTTTCCATAACAGATCCTTCCTCTGCCATTGCAGGGCCCATAGACCGAGGCCTCTGCCTCCATCACTCTGTACCACAAGCGTCTGGGCTGTCAGGGGTCCCACTAGGAGAGGCTTGGCCAGGGTCTCATTATTATTAAAGATGGCCTGATGCCTCTGCACATGTTAACATTTTGCTTTGGAAAGACAGGCGTCCGAAGGCAACCAACAAGTACATGAATTGTTGCCTTCATTTCACCAAAACAAACAGCGAAGGAAGCTGAATATGCTTCACTGATAACCACTAAAATAAAAACAAAAGGGCATGACGGACTGTAAACAACATTATGCCAAAATGAATAATAAAAGTCCAGAATATGTTGTAGTCAACCTCTTATTTTTATTAGATTATATAAAGTGTGACTTCCATAATTGCCGCCTGGCAGTGTCTTGGCATTGAATTATGGTGTCAGTGAGATAAGAGCATGGCAGGTGTGCCTGTATTAGAAATACATATCCTCATCCTGAGTTATGTCCGCAGAGAACAGCCAAGTGATGTCATGTGTCTATTCATGTCCCGTGTCATAAGAGACAAAACACCGGGCTTGCGGGTGATGTAACTGTTACCTCAGTGTTATATCAAAATCCGGGGAGAAAACACATTACAGAGACAGCACAGAATAGCAGGACAGATAATGTAAAATGTCACTGTATGGTTCTATATGGGTTCATCTACCAATAAAACATTCATACAGTAGGTTTCTCATAAGCTTTCAAGACCCCAGAGGTCCCTTTTCAGCAGTTCACGGAGAGCAATGAACCAGGACATTTTACTGCTTTCTCTAGTTGTTCTTACGCATTTAGAACTCTGTTTCAGAGCTGCTACTTCTATGTGTCCTTCATAGAACAGCAAGTGATTGTATAAAAGGTAAAAATAGCATTTTATAGAGGTTTTTACAATATTCTTTTTGTTGGTCTCACCTCTACCTGTCACTCAGCTCCGAAGAGCAGTAGATCATTTAACATATTGCGTCTCATCCTGCTCCTGAGATATTCTGGACCTCCTCCTGACATGTAGGAACAGTTGCCTTGTGTGTTATAAGATGCCACAAGATGTGCCGTGTGAGGGCCGGATGTGATATGAGACGCCTCCGGGGAATTATCTGTTGCCCTGTCCATGCAGTTACTTTGTGTTTCATTGATCTAATGCATGAACCAAGCCACATAAAGTGTGTTCCTCGCCAAAACAATGCTGCGCAACAACAAATACAATTAACTAACCAACGGGCAACACTTGACAATATAAACATTTACCTTAACATTCCAACGGCTGAGGATATTTTCATTGTTAATAACTAGATCAGTTTTTCTTGACGTTAAACTCTAGCCCAAGATTGACCATTTACAATTTTTTATCCTAATTGCTGTCCTGGCTATACGCATTCCCCACTGTTTTGGTTGTTACATTTATTATCGTTATTATTTGTTTTATATAGCGCCATCATATTCCACAGTGCTGTACTCACACATCTCTATCAATTAGTGTTTGTGATCACAAACATTATAGAACTTATAATGAGAAAAAATTTGGAAAAAACAACTAATTTTTTCAATCTCTAATTGCACTTATTATATTATTATTATTATTATTATGAAATCTGAAGTATATACTATATAGGCCATTCTAAACACGCACCAGTCATGTAACATAATAAAGTTGGTACAGAAGCTGTATGTGCGTCTTTAAGAGGACGAAGTCCTGCTGTATTTCGTGTCTGTGAAAGAGAATATTTGGAATAAATAAATCTGGAAGTGCCCACACACAGCTGTCGTCTCAGTTGGGATTAGTGCTGGCGTTAACATATTCTTTTTTTAATTTGGGCCGTCTAGCACGTTTCAGCCCTTTACCTTCACAGGATCTCTAGGAACCGGCCGAGTCTAATACCCCTAAAGCTACCTGTAATCAATAAGTACCTGTGAAAGGTGCTTTTAGATTTCAGGTGTCCAACTTGGGACACCGGTATTGTGGGTGTGTCAATGGGCAGGGCCAGCCCTGGAAGTGGGCAGGGCCAGTGGCATGGCTGCCCACCTCACCTGAGAAGCCACCAGATGGTAAAATGGGAGCTACATGGAGTCTTACCCAGACCTCCATGATAACGTATTGTCTCTACAGTAACTGACCCCCTAGAACCTGTATAATTTAATATGTCCAAAAGTATATGATGTCCTTTGTTGCCTTCTATATACATGGAGTAAAAGTGATTCTGGGGAAGATGTTGAGCCAAGGAATGTTCCATTCAACAGAAACCTCCACTTTAAGAACTTTGCAGACGAATCACTTTTTTTCTGATATAATCCTCTGTGTATTAGAACCGAGAACATTTGAAGTATTACCAATAGCAAATACTGCCAATAACTTTACTTGTGCAAACAATGTACTTTGAAGTCATGGAAATACGTGATGGTTACTTACTCATAACAGCAGGCTGCCAAGGGCATTAGCTCAAGGTAGGTGTATTCTATAGAAGGACTATGCTGATCATTACTCAGACGGGTGTTGTTCCATAACCCATTAACCTCCACGTTACTGCTCCCTTTACCTGCCCTCTGTAAAGTGCTATAATTACCTCTTTTACTGATACAGATATGGCGTTCGCATGGCCTCTGTTATCTCAGTGACTTTTATGATACTTACCTCTCTAGAACACAATGGATTACATCATATCATTTTCTGAAATATCAATTGCTCTTAACCTAGTTTTCACAACACAGTTTTGAAGAAGTACGCTGATAGATTGGGTAGCATACATGTTGGTGCATGACTTTCTTTCTTTTAATCATTGAAGCTGCTGTAATAAATCTTAATGTGACATTGTATTTTATTTTCTGTACTTGTTTTACATGTAACCTTGTATCCTTATTGCTGTAATTATAAATGCTTCCCTGCTTGACATTTGTAAAATATTGTCTGCATAAATATTACTAATTGATTAGCCTAAGGAAAGGTGGGCTGTATGGCGTGATTTTAGTGTTATTCAATAAATGTAATGATACTTTATTTGCTTTCAGTGGATCATGTTGTTTTTTCTTATGTGATATGGCCTTATATTATAGGGGATATTTCTATTATCCTGAAAGGTATTAGAGTACCACTGTTTTAATCCAGTTTCAGTATGTAGTGTCTTCCCATTTGCTAGTAGACTGGAATGTCTTCTGCCACACGGTTTGTAATGTCCTATTAATCTGATCGGTCCGTACGAAGCACGCGGGACATCCACTTAGAACAGTTGGGTATAGCAGCATGAATGTGTATCCATGAGAACCACAACAGGTGCACAGAGCAAAATCTAAGCAAAATCACTCAGATCTAATATTTGACACAACATTTCTTCCCTATAAAAGGGAAAGACCTGTTATCATTTGAAAATGGGGGACTTGGTCTGGGCCATGTGGCTGGGGCAAGGCTTTACCAAGACTCTTTAGGTGACTTTATGGCCTTTTGATTTGGTTTATTTGCAACTATTATTTCTAAACATGTAAATCTGTTTATGACTCACTGCACATGGCACTCAGCGTGCACTAACCTGAGTCAGAAGAGTGTTCCCTCTCATTTGTTTGCATTTTTTTGCATGTTTATGCTGATTTTTGCAGTTGGAAATGCTTTTTAAACACTGTAGTTTCCATTTAATGTGAGAAAAATAAGAGTCTCCCAGGAGGCCCCTCGTAAAACCCTAATTTTGTCTGTTAAGTACAACGCCCCAATTAAATACAGAGCGAGGATACAGAATTCTTTTCCAAGGCTGGTTTTGCTTACCAATCTGGCCCTCACTCGACCAAAATAGTTTGTTTAGACGGACTAAATTTATTTTGCTATTTCCTGCATTGCTATTGTTATGGATTGGAGCAGTGGGATAAATGGACACCATGATATGAAATAGATGCAGTTGGGAAACAGGAACCATGCCTCAAAAAGAGATTCTTGGCATCACCTAGTAAATAAGATCTCTTCCATGTGTTCTTGTGAAGCACCCAATATATAAGGTCTCTCAGATGCACCTTTGAGTCCATCTCAAGTTTATTGGGCTAGTAGATTACCCTCTGTAGATCTACACTAGGGTGATCTCCTCTCTAGATACACCCTAGAAGCACACACATGTTTGTGTTCCTGTAAGTAACTCCACCACAAATCAATCTGTTATTCCCATTGCATGGAGTCATGAAGGATGCATAACACTTTCATAAGATATGAGAAAAGAAGGGTTAAACATAATGCAGATTATTATTCAAATTGCTGCATTCACCCAACAGAATCATATATAGATATTTGTCGTCAAAATAATCTGCCAAAATGCGTGATGTATGTAAGTGTGTGTACGCATGCATGTGTGTGTGAATATGTATGTGAGTGTGTGTCTGTATGCATGTGTGTTAATATGTATGTAAGTGTGTGTACACATGCATGTGTGTGTGAATATGTATGTGAGTGTGTGTATGCATTCAAGTGAGTATATGCTTGTGTGTGTTATGTTTTTGGGCCCATGCAACAATCTGGCCACGCAGGCACAAAAAGGTTCGCCATCGCAGTCTTAGGCCAAACGGTTTGTTTCTGCTGTCAGAAATGATGTTTGTGTCTTCATCATACTCTCATCCGCAGGAATACAAGTTAAGTGTAGGAGCCTGTGCCGTCGCACTATTTGGGCAAAGAATACTCCTTGTAACCATTGGGAAATCAGCGAGACGGTAATGTGACCTCTCTTCGGTTATTTAGAGTCCCTTCAATCTGCCTGCCCTCTCTATTGGCACAGTATCTTTGTTAAAGCCTCTCATGCTTTTTTCTATAAGCCCCATGGGGATGCGGATAAGTTATTTTTGGCAGCAGAATATTAATAACACAGATTATTAATTGCTGTGCAATCCAGGATGACCGGAGATAAAGTGTGTACAGGATGTATCTTTCTGAGACAGACAGACTTGGATTGACTGAAATTTACCGCAACCATAAGAGAAAGATATATGTGAAAACATTGTCTCTAGGTGATTGCAAACACACATCGTAACCAAATGTATTATTTGACGAGATACATTTTTCTGTCCGTTTCTCATGCTGAATGGGTTGTTTTAAGGATAGTTATTTATTTGAGGTGTTATTTTTATTTCTTAAAACGTTCTTTGTGTTATGTATTAAAAGTGATTCAAATGTTAAAAAATGAGCAATCCCTTTTTAACTCTTTCTTCGTACCCTGACTTACCTTGACTTACTACCCTGTACCATTAACTTAACCATGATTATGAGTAAGCCTAAAACGCGTGACATATGCTTTTCTCAGGCTGAATGGATATATTTACTTTATCGGATCCTGTGGATTTATTGACACACATATGAGAATGACGTTTGCTTGCAAATCACACGCTTTCTTTGTATGTTGTAACCATTAATTTAACCAGTCCAAGAGGTAACGTACCAGGGGACCCTCAGGGTTAGGATTTGATGAGGGCAAATGCTCAGGGTCACACCGGCTGGAGATGACTCCTTAATGTTCTTCTGTAATTTAATGATATATGATGCTTTTCTCGAGGTGTATGATAGTAGATACTCCTGCTTGAACGCAGGTGACTTAATACAGGTAATTTAATTTAGAATATTTTTAACTCCTAAGAAGTTATTATTCACATAAGGGCCAGTATTAGAACCATATAGTTCCCACGATTAGTAAGCCACAGCAATATAATTGTTGTGATGGACCATTAAAAGGGAAATATTTGTAGAGTGTCAACTCATTCAGTAAGCACACAGGTACAGGTATAACGTTCCTTGGCATATCTGTTCCTATTGCAGGCAAAAGACACCATATTTCCGAGAGAGTGACGTTCAGAGGGCTGCTGATAAATGACCTTCTAATATTTAAATACCAATTCCCTGGCATTTTGATGAATTTGAAAAATCTGAGAAAGAGAAAAAAATTAGTCAATTGAATTTAGGTCAGGATCGGGGTAAAAAACTGAACCCTAAATGTTTTGTTTGTGAGCCACTTACATTACACAGGACATGAAGCTGTAGAATAACAGAAATGTATTAGTTATTTTCCTTTGGAACATAACAGTTTTATATCTCCACAGAAAGATTATAAATGTTTTTATTGCTATGGCACTTCGAACCAAATGAATTGTTGTAGATTGTACTTTAGAGCGAGAACCATGTGGGTGGAACTGTGAAGGAACAAACACAAATCACGTATGTTGCAACAGAAAAAAAATCCATTTTCTGATGTAGTCAAAATAGCCATGTATAAATCCACAAAGTTCCCCTACCAGAAGAGGAAGACGTCATGAGACTGTAAAGTGCAAAGCTACTATCATGATGAGCTTGCGTTCTTCACTGGGGAAATCTAAGAGGATAATATATGTGGTGTATAGCTTTCTCACCTCTATAGGCCATAGCAGTCCAGAGTAATAGCTGCCAACAGTCTTGAATTTTCAAGGGCGGTCCTTATACATTCTGCTTATTGGGATTGTCTGCGGATTTTGATCACCACATTTTCACCCATATGGAAAATGTGCCTAACATTTGGGAGTGTGATATTTGAATGTCATTCACATATTGTGGGAGCAGCCATGCATGACATCACACATGTGCTAGTGTTCTGGACCATAAAAAGTTGGCAAATATGCATAACCCATTCAAGGTACTCATCAGAATCAATATGAAACCCAGGAAAAAGGGGGAAAGTAGACAATGAATACAAATATATGTAACTTGCCAGGTTGCAAAGCAGAAAGAGCTGGGCTAGCCGGGACTAGCTGAAGCGCACACTGGGCAAACGCCTGAGGCCTGTCAGCTGCTCCACTCACATCCATCAATTCAGGGGACTGCTGGTCCAGACACCTGCTGGAGGAACGCAGTTTAGCAAAAGTGCTTGCAGCTGGTACAGTGGATGTAAAAAGTCTGCACACCCCTGTTAAAATGCCAGGTTCTTGTTGTGATTTTAAAGAATGAGACAAAGATAAATCATGTCAGAACTGTTTCCACCTTTAATGTGACCTATAACATGAACAATTCAATTGCAAAACAAGCTGAAATCTTTGAGGGGGGGGGGACAAAAAAAAAACTTCACAATAACCGGGTTGCATAAGTGTGCACACCCTTAAACTAATACTTTGTTGAAGCACCTTTTGATTTTATTGCTGCAATCAGTCTTTTTGGGTAGGAGTCCCTAGCATGGCACATCTTGATGTGGCAATATTTGCCCACTCTTCTTTGCAAAAGCGCTCCAAATCTGTCAGATTGCGATGACATCTCCTGTGCACAGCCCTCTTCAGATCACCTCACAGATGTTCAATTGGATTAAGGTCTGGGCTCTGGCTGGGCCATTCCAAAACGTTAATCTTTTTCTGGTGAAGCCATGCTTTTGTGGATTTGGATGTGTGCTTTGGGTCGTCGTCGTGCTGAAAGGTGAACTTCATCTTCATCTTCAGCTTCCTAACGGACGCCTGAAGGTTTTGTGCCAAAAATGCCTGGTATTTGGAACTGTTCATAATTCCCTCCACCCTGACTAAGGTTCCAGCTGAAGAAAAACAGTCCCAAAGCATGATGCTGCCACCACCATGCTTCACTGTGGGTATGGTGTTTTTTGGGTGATGTGCAGTGTTGTTTTTGTGCCAGACATACCTTTGGAATTATGGCTAAAAGTTCAACCTTGGTTTCATCAGACCATAACACATTTTCCCACGTGCTTTTGGGGGACTTGATGTTTGTTTTTGCAAACTTCAGCCGGGCTTGGATATTTTTCTTTGTAAGAAAAGGCTTCCGTCTTGTCACCCTACCCCTTAGCCCATTCATATGAAGAATACGGGAGATTGTTGTCACATGCAGCACACAGCCGGAACTTGCCAGAAATTCCTGCAGTTCCTTTAATGTTGCAGTAGGCCTCTGGTAAGCCTCCCCGACCAGTTTTCTTCTCGTCTTTTCATCCATTTTTGTCCAGTTCTTGGTAATGTCTCAGTTGTGCCATATTGTCTCCACTTGATGATGACTGTCTTCACTGTGTTCCATGGTATATCTAATGCTTTGGAAATTCTTTTGTACCCTTCTCCTGACTGAAAATTTCAGTTTGTTTTGCAATTTTATTGTTTACGTTGCAGGTCACATTAAAGGTGGGAAAAGTTCTGACATGATTTATCTTTGTGTCATTCTTTGACATCACAAGGACCTGACATTTTAACAGGGGTGTGTAGACTTTTTATTTCCACTATATATAAGTGAAGTGTGCGTCTGCCTAAGGTGCCAGGGACGATATTCACTCCATGTCTGGTCTGTTACATGTACTTTTGTGGAACTGCACCGGGAGGCCAGGTTCATGGAGAAGCTGAAAAAGAGAAGAAAGAAGACAAGGGAAGAAGCAGATGAAGAAAGAAGACAAGCTAGCGGTAGGAATAATGCAGCTACATTCACAGAGAAAGTGGTGTAGAAACGCTTCTCTTTCTCCTTGAATCTATCCCAAAAGAACATGCCTTGGAGAGACAAATCGCTGCCCCTGTCAAAGTGCCAACTGGTTCCCATGGACCCACCAGGATCCATGCAAGGGCTTAGTTTGCCCATAGTAACTGCCCTCTATGTATCTATTGGCATTTTAAATGTCTCTGTTCCTCCCCAACGTGCCACCCCATTTCCATTGTTCTGCACTCTGAGTTCAAGCTGACTGATCACCATGCCCCAAGTACTTGATGATGATTGGCTGGAGATACTGGCAAAGTAGACAATGAATACAAATATATAACTTTCCAGAAAGAGCTGGACTAGCCAGGACTAGATGCTGGATAGGCTCTTGTCTACATTTGCTCCATCAGATAAAAATGTTTTTATTACTCATAAAAAGCCATGCTTTTCACCCAATGAAGTAGGTCTGTGTTTGTAGTAAACTTTTTTCAGGAGAGCTATATTTTACAAATTACCCACTTGTAGCTGCCTTTTGCTAAGAAGAAGAGGAATGATGGCCAGGCAATATGTTTCCTGTTACAGATGCCTTAGAGGGTTTAATGTAATGGATTCTAAATGGAAGCCACTTGTGAGAATCTACCTGATCCTGGGGTGAGAGAAGGTTGGAATTCTATACAGGTAGCTCATGCCTTGTAGTAGCTACTAACCAGTTGCTGATAGGAAACATGGCTGGTAGTAGATGGGGCAGGAGAAGTTGAATTGGGGAATCAGGCAGACCCTACAGAAGATGCCAGCAGACGGCTTGATGCTGGCAGACAATAGGATACTGGAGCCAGAAAGCTTTTTGTCCGCTGGGCACTGCTCAATGGTAGTAGTGGTAGTACAGAGGCTCCAACTGGAAGATTAGGTCACAAAATAACCCAAGGTCAAACCCAGAAATTATCAGAGCAAGGTGCAAGGAACATTCGTAGTCAGAAATAGGCCCAAGGTTAGTACCAAAAAGTCCACTTACAGTGGGTAAGCTGGGTGCGGGAATGGTTCGGGTACAGGCACAAGTAGCAGACTCTGCTGCAGGAGAAGCCAAAAAACTGAGCACCTTGAGAATGGTGCCAGTGACATAGGAATAACATAGGCCACCTGGTTCCCATGGACCCACGAGGATCCATAGGACATAGAAATTAATAGAACCTATTCTATTTGCGTATGCGTGAAATGCGTCTCCTGCCGGCTGCGCAGTCACAAGGAGGTAAGTCGACTTCTTAATGCCACTTCCTATTGTATGTACTTTAGGAGGTGGAATACAAACCGTCGACCTTGGACAGAGTGACCCAGAACTAGTGTGAAGCAGGAGAGATGTTTCATAATGTCTCTGAACACCAGCAAAAGCAGACCAGGCTGACAACAAATACCAATCACTTCAAGTGATGAATACTTGCAGAAAACATGGGTTCCCCAGCCAGCTGTGTAATTAAGGAAGTGTGAAATCATTTGTTAATGTTTGAAATGGAAATTTATCATGGGTGTTGTCACTCTGTGTGTAGACCTAAAGCCTGCCAAAAATAGTGCAAGTGAACAGACCAAACTTTCTTGTTAGGGAGCTGCAGGGCCGGACTGGGACTGAAAAGCAGCCCTGGAAAAATTTGGAGACCAGCCCCATATAGTTTATCTCACGGTCGCGCTCTTTAACCACACGCACCCCTTATACACACCCGAGTCACACTATTCGCCATTCTTTTTATCTCATTATTTGTATTAAAATGCCAGAAAGCAAAAGTGTTAAAAGGCCCTAATAAATTAAATAAATTACACATAATGGGATCAAAACATTTGCTACAGCGAACATTTTAGTTCAGTGGAACAAAACAGTGATCACATTATTCTTCACGATATTCTGGTAAGAAACTTTTATTTCTTTATTAATTCATGTAGACAATTTTTTTCATATTTAATAAAAGCTATGATTGAGACATGTTTGTTTTTTTTTCCTTTTATTTGCCAACCTACCCCCGAGTTATGCACATGTGCCCCCAGGCTTGCCACTCTGCCCCCCTGATATGCCTTCTAACCCCCTATATGCCACTCTGCCTCCAGAAATGCCTTATACCCCCTATATGCCACTCTGTCCCATGATATGCCTTTTAACCCCCTGTATGCCACTCTGCCATATAGGGGTCAAAAGGCATATCATGGGACAGAGCGGCATATAGGGGGTATAAGGCATTCCTGGAGGCAGAGTGGCATAAAGGGGGTTAAAAGGAATATCATGGGGCACTCTGCCTCCAGAAAAGCCTTATGCCCCCCTATATGCCACTCTGCCTCCCCGATATGCTTTATACCCTCCTATATGCCACTCTGCCTCCCTGATATGCCTCAATCCTCCTATATGCCCCTCTGCCCCGTGATATGCCTTTTAACCCCCCTTTTGCCACTATACCTCCAGATATGCCTTTTGACCTCCTATATGTCACTCTGCATCCAGAAATGGCTTATACCCCTATATGCCACTCTGTCTCATGATATGCCTTCTAACCTCCTATATGCCACTCTGCCATATAGGGGGTTAAAAGGCATATCATGGGACAGAGTGGCATATAGGGGGTATAGGCATTTCTGGAGGCAGAGTGGCATAAAGGGGGTTAAAAGGCATATCATGGGGCACTCTGCCTCCAGAAAAGCCTTATGCCCCCTTATATGCCACTATATGCCACTGTGTCCCATGATATGCCTTTTAACCCCCATATGCCACTCTGCCTCCCTGATATGCCTCAACCCTCCTATATGCCCCTCTGCCCCGTGATATGCCTTTTAACCCTCTTTTTGCCACTATACCTCCAGATATGCCTTTTGACCTCCTATATGTCACTCTGCATCCAGAAATGCCTTATACCCCTATATGCCACTCTGTCCCATGATATGCCTTCTAACCCCCTATATGCCACTCTGCCATATAGGGGGTTAAAAGGCATATCATGGGACAGAGTGGCACATAGGGGGTATAAGGCATTTCTGGAGGCAGAGTGGCATAAAGGGGGTTAAAAGGCATATCATGGGGCACTCTGCCTCCAGAAAAGCCTTATGTTCCCTATATGCCACTCTGCCCCATCATATGCCTTTTAATCCCCTATATGTCACTCTGCATCCAGAAATGCTTTATACCCCTATATGCCACTCTGGCATATAGGGGGTTAAAAGGCATGTCATGGGACAGAGTGGCATATAGGGGGGTAAAAGGCATTTCTGGAGGCAGAGTGGCATATAGGGGGACACACTTACATACACACACATGCCGATTTTTTTTGTTTTTAACACATACAAAAAAATATTATACATTTTGTACAAAAAAATACATTACTTTACTCACCTTCTACTTCTCTTGACTTCCGTCCTCTGGTAGCCGCACACTGTTCTCTTCTCTCTCCTGACAGGATGCCACTGACCTGACATCCGGTGCTGCAGCAGTCTGAGTGCGAGGGGGCGGAGCTTCCACCTCACGCTGCTCCCATCACTATGCAGCCGTCAGACTGCTGGGAATGTAATCTGAACGGCCGGTGCGTGCTGATGCCGCCGGCCGGCTCTGCTTTAACACTTTTTTTTTATTTATATGGTAAGCTGGATCGGCTTGCCATATAAAGTAAAAAAAAATAAAAAGTATTAAAGCAGAGCCGGCCGGCGGCATCAGCACGCACCGGCCGTTTAGATTACATTCCCAGCAGTCTGATGGCCGCATAGTGATGGGAGCAGCGTGAGGGGTGAAAGGTGAGTGCGAGGGGGCGGAGCTTTCACCCCTCACGCTGCTCCCATCACTAGGCGGCCATCGCACACGGCTGCTGGGTGCTGATGCGGCCGGCCGGCGATACTGTAATACATTTTTAAAATTTAATATGGCCGGACCAGCTTGCCATATTAAAGTAAGAAAAAAGTATTATAGTAGCGCCGGCCGGCCGCATGAGCACCCAGCGGCCGCTCAGATTAGATTTCGGGCAGTCTGGGGGGCAATTGCCCCCCTGCCCAGCCCGCCCCTGGTCCTAGCCCACGGACCTGCCGGCCCACCGGGAAATTTCCCGGTATCCCGGTGGGCCAGTCCGGCCCTGGGGAGCTGGTTGGATGTATGCATGTACATTATTATACAACTTGGAAGTTCGTATGACAAAGCATGGGTTAACAGAAAACTAACCATCATCCACGATTAATACCAAAAAACAGCATATTGTTTCAGCCGCCCATTTTCTTAAAATAAATATACCATAAAATATATATATATGTATAAAATACATTCATAATATAAAAACATAGATTTGCACGCACTGCAGTTCCTGGTGGTTCCTGTTCTGTGAGTGTGAGAGGTCTACCACTTTGTGGCTGGGACATTATTGCTCCTACTTCCCAACGATAGCACCTACAGACTCGTGGCAAAAGGTGGCATCCTATGACAATACCAAGTTTAAAGTCACTGAGCTTTTCAGTACCCATTCCACTGCCAACATTTGTCTATGGAGATGGCTGCCTATAGGCTTGATTCTATACACCTTTTAGCTATGCATGTGTCTAAAACATCTTAACTCAATAAATAGGGGGTGTCCACCAGAGCCGGCCTTAGGCGTTGTGGCGCCCTGTGCGGACTACTCCTCTGGCGCCCCCCCTCACTACCCCCCCCCCTCTCTGCCCCTTCAAACTACCCCCCCTCAAACTACCCCTCCCCTCTACCCCTTCAAACTACCCCTCCCCTCTGCCCCTTCAAACTACCCCCCCCTCTGCCCCTTCAAACTACCCCCCCCTGCCCCTTCAAACTACCCGCCCTCTCTGCCCCTTTAAACTACCCCCCCTCAAACTACCCCTCCCCTCTACCCCTTCAAACTACCCCTCCCCTCTGCCCCTTCAAACTACCCCCCCCCCCCACTTACCTTGTTCCCGGAGTCCTGCGGTAAGAGCGGGAGGCATACGTCTTTTCGCTCTGCCGGCATTTCATGTTGAGCACCGGTATAGTCCGGCGCTCAACATGAGATGCTGGCACCGCGACGGAGTCACGGAGAGTAAGGGGCGCCAAGCGGTTGCCGAGAACTTCACGAGCAACCGCTCGGCGCCCCTGACCGGGACTTAGATTAAAGCATCGTTTTTTTTTTTTAAACTTTATTTAACATCAATGATGTTAAATAAAGTTTAAAAAAAAAACAAAAAAAAAAAAACGATGCTTTAATCTAAGTCCCGGTCAGGCGCCCCTGCAACCATGGCGCCCTGTGCGGTCGCACAGGTCGCACACCCCTAAGGCCGGCCCTGGTGTCCACATACTTTTGGTCTTATAATGTAAGCTTCCTTTGGTCAGCAGTTTGGTTTGGGTTGTGTAAATTGCAGTCTCGCCTCTGTAGGATTATTTCAGGATATCATTTTCCTTTAAGTATGTTGAATTTAAATTGTGTGGGCTACTTTTCCTGAAATTGGCAATTGGTAGAGAACTGTATCTTGGAAATACAGGAAACAAGTAGAGTCAAGTTGATATGACATGATTAGCAATAGAGAACAAGCTTTTAAGAAAATATCTTGAAAGCATGTACTATAATCATAATCAACAATTTATGCATCTAAACACTAATTTACTCCCAACTAACTTCATTTATTAAATCACCCTCTAACTAACATTCATTCACCACCCTCTCACTCATTCACTCACCCGCACCCCTTTACCTCTTTAGCAGACTTCACTGGCCCGGTGGCCGGCCGAGCATCACCGGGGGGCAGTGCAGACGTCTATACGCCCCGACACCCACATAAATCATGAGGGGGGAACGGTAATGAGGAAATCCCCCCCAGGGGGAAATGCTGTGCGGCACCCAGGCGGAGAAGAGAAAGGAGGGCCGAGCAGTGACACTCACAGTCAACCCCTAATCTGCAGTCAGTGTGGCAAATACATTTTTTTGGTGTGGGAGCGGAAGGAGCATGGAGCGGGGCCCAAGGAAATGCTTTCCTGGGGCCCAATTTTTCAATATTTAAAAAAAAATGTTTTGTTACAAAGATTAGCTGTTTTTCTTGTATTTAATGTATTAAAATGTACATTATTTATACCAGTGTTTCAAGTTATATATTATTGTACTTGTTGGCAAAAAAAGAGATGGGGAGAAAGCGGGGTAGGGGATAGTGATCCTTCACCCATGCCTGCAACTTACTACTGGCTGTGGTGCCCGTGTGAAGAAACTCTTTCCTCGGCCATGTTCCTGCTTCGGGAAAAGAGTCTCCTAATACAGTGCGCGGGCGCCACAGCAGTAAGCTCCGGGCACTCCCTCCTGGGGCATCTGGGGCGAACCACCCCCCCTTGCCCATCTTTAGGTAGGCTACTGGATATTACCGCAGCCCAGGGCCCGATAGGCGTATTAACGGGTGGGAGGGGGCTGTTTATTTGTTGGAGGTGTGCAGTGTTAGAGGTTTATTCACATAAGTGGGGATTTATATGAGAATTGTACTTTCAAATCACTACGTTTTTTATATATTATACAGGGGGACTTTCAGTCAGCTTCTTCTGCAAGAATAGCTTAGTCGGCCTTGTATAAATCAATGTGATTGTGACTCGGCTCACAGATTACATGACGGATCATTCAGGATTAATGTGGCCATTTTTAAGATCAACATTTCAAAGATATCCATTCACGCTGCCCAGCAAAGCAATTGGGTCCAAACTGCAAACTCCTGCTCACAAACCCCCACTGCTACATCCATTTGACATAGATAGACCACATATAGGTCACGGTATAGTATTGTTAACTTGTGTTGGTGCATCAGTATGAGTAATGAAATGATACCATAATGACTTCAAATCAGAGTATTTCTTTCTAGTTAACCAACTTATTAATAAAGGTCAATGATTCAGTATAATAGAATGTTTCCGTACGGTTTGAAAGGACAAACATAGTATTGTTCTTCTAGGAGACATGGAATTGCAGCTTGAATCCATGGCATTTGCAAATGAATTTTGCACAATATGCACATGTGACGCCTTTAGAGGCTTTGAACAATTGCTGTGTGACAGAATATGAGCACTTCTGGGGGCATTTAGCTCCCGTCCTTGAAACCACGCGCTCCATATTGTTAATATCACTACGCTCAGAAAGGAATGGGCTAAATTCCTTTTACCAGGTGGTGTCTGCTTCTAATTCTCCTAAATACCTTCCTGTTATTCAGTATACCCTGCTTGATCCATCTCATAATCAGTCTTTTATATGCTAGTTGGATTTCTAATTCCCCATAAATACGATTTTATTAGTTTTTAACGCATATCATATACATTTAGAAGGGCTGGTAATGAAGAAGACAGCGGACAGCGCACCTGTTTCTAAAAAACATTGTGGCACAGAGATATAAATTACAACTATGGATACATAGTTTATTATTTACATTACCCATTTTATTATTTTTATTTTGTATTCTAGTATCTATAGATATCTATATCCATTTCCATCTATATATTAATCATGCAACTCCAACGCTATGCTTACAGCTAAATATAAAATAGCAATCATATATAAATGAGGGAGCCCATGTAACCGTGGGTAAGGAACCTATCTGTATGTTTCCACCTAATGTTCTTAAAAAGCATGGAAAGTGCATACTTTAAACTAGGTATAAGCCTAGGGTCTCTGGTACCCTGGTGGAGGAGCACATTTCGGGTCCACGTCAGGTACCGGGACTGATAGGAGTCTCTGTGCAGGGGAAGGTATAGATGGAACTGGATGCTGCAGCTTTAGTATTCTTTCTAGATGCCATCTACAGGCAAAGAGCAGGGAACTGGCAGAGGATATGACTGAGGACCACAGAGCATACTGGTGGTGAAACCAGTAGGTGCACAGTCTGCCACGCTCAGGGTAACTGGTTCAAGTCCCTTGGTTCCTGACATGCTCTTTGCCATGATGAAACATACACAGCTCAACAAAGATCACTCAGCCACATACACATAACTATACTCATCACTTTCAGCAACAGACGTCTACTAAAGCACGCATTGCACTCTCGGTTAAACAAATGCACAAAGCATTCTGATGCCAATGACATGGACTCAAATATACTCATCACACTTCTCAGCCACACAGATCACGCTCAGTCACATACTCCACTATCAGTCGTAAATTGCCACCAATGTATTTGTAACATTCAAGAGTCTCACGTATTGATCCAAAGTCCTTTCTGAGAATGTGGGTCTAAATTTAGTCAAACTGCATATATCACTGAAGGTGACTAGTATTGATAGCCTCTATAACTACACACATTATTGCACTTAGATAAGTGGCATAAACAACACAGGACAGTAGGAAAAAGACAAAAACAAACACAGTGCCAAAGGATAGGAATCCCCTTAAAAAGTTGGCCAATTATGTGTTCTGCAAAGTCCATGTCATCTTTAAATGTAGTACAGAAAGACAGCTGCCCCCTGCAATGCTTATGTTATGCTGATGGTTATATTACAAATAATCCACAGGGAATGTAGTCATTTGGTATTTTTGAAGCTCATTCAGAAAGCTTTTGCTTAGCTGCCCTTAAATCAAGTGTTACATTATATCTGGAACCAAGATACAAGTAGCTATTATCATGTGTGAGATGCAGGTCCATAAACATGAAATCCATATCAGCTGGATACTGTTACATCAATCGTTCGTAATAAGACCAAGGCATGTGTCCACAGAAGCAACATTTTACCAACATCAAGTCCCCAAAAATATATTTCCGTATCCCACAAAATCAGCATGGCATAGGAACATTTCTGTAGATACCAGTGACCAGACAAACCTTTTTCCTATATGTATGTGTGTGTGTGTCTTATATACTTTATTTTAAGAGTGCAAATAAACACAGAGCACAGAGCACAGGGCATATAATCTTTTTGTAACCTTATTTAATCGTGTGAAATTCACTCTCCTTTATAATCTGCAGTTGTTCCATGTAATGCCCGAGGTGTAACAGATCCAGTTTGGCCAGCGTGAAGAACATTAAGCTCAAACAGTCCTTCCTGACTGCCAGCTGCTCCTTGGAGACTTTGAAAAAAAAAGAATTTAATATTCCTACCCGGTAATGAGAACTTTGCTTGAAGCGGGTGACCTCTAAAATGATTATAGTCCGTGCAGCATCTGTGAAACATTGGAGTTTACAACTTCCTTATTAACACTCACTGAATATAAAACTGATTAAGACGATGGGCAACTTCCCAAGAAGAGCTTACAGTCTAAATTAACGTGTCCTTACATTGTTAGCATGAGTACAACAGAAAGAACGATTCCTTAAGAACACAGCAATACAGTATGTTGTGTGATATATATTTCCCTGGCAGTTGCACCTATATTTTCACATTATCAATGTCATGCCACAGGGCGCTGTGAATAAAACCAAAGTGATAAAGGCCTTCAAGCAAATGAACAGCTGACAGCCCTTTAAATGTACAGCCCGAGAAACAAACTATGTACTGAAACTATACAGGCAGCCACTCTGATCACCGGCTTACTTGTCGACCTACCCCTTATGTCCTGTAAATTGAACAACAGAGAGAATTTTGAAAAATAATGAAATAAAAAATACTAACTTTTAAGCTCCGAGTCAATCAAAATTGATATAACCCATCTGTTATTTATTTCAAAACATTGGTGATGTCATCATTATTACAATGTAAACTTCTGCATAGAGTGAGATTCTTGAACATCGGGTATGATGATATAACATATACAGTAAGCACTTAACTGTCCCAGCTAATGCTTACATTTCACAATTCCAAAATGTAGCAGGAATTTGTGGGAACCCCCCTTTTATGTCGGAGCGACTCGTGAAGGGGAGGGGTTAGCTGCAGACAGCCTTTAGTAGGAGGGGAATGGGTGTGGTCAAGCCGTGTGGTCACACCTCTGTCCAGAGAAAGAAGATGCTGACCCAGAGACCCAGAGGCTTTAACAGGAGACTCTGGGCCAAACAGAGCTTTCCTGGGTATGATAGGAGATGCCAGGAGCGAGTACAAGTAAAGAGGTCCTATCTGCCACAATAGCTCTGTTACTTGATTTCTGTGGAACTCCCCATAACACAGATCCAGCAGATTTCTGGAGAATTCCTATGTATTTAGGAAAATGTTGGCACATTTTAATAAATAAAACAAAATTGCTTTAGTCCTTTAGATATTTTTACTTTTTTCTCTTCTCATTACTGCTCGCTAAATACTCTACATGCATGATATATTCCGGGCCCCTGGTCTTGCCTTGAAGAGAACAGGATAGGCATTAAAGGAGTACATGTTCATTACACGCATGGAAAATCAGAATTAATTTGGCAATATGAGGATAACTTTAAATTCAGTATAAAGAGAAGTAAGTATTCCAAGTATATGGAATATCAAACCATTCATTTTTAATACATTTGGTGCAATGCAAGGGGGTTCAGGTTTGTTGAGACTGCTATTTTTGTTTTATTACAAAGAATATGTGAGATTTAGATCCAAAAAATCTAAATCTTATAGCTTCAATTCATAACAAGATACCATATGGTTACTGAGCCATTTCACAGCCGTGTGTTTGTGTTAAGGAACCTTGCAGTATGTTTTGGCATGCCGTCAAGTGCCTGAATGATGAAAAGTGGTTTATTCTTCATGGTTTCGAACCGTCCTTTACTTATAAATCAGAGAAAGGATAACATTATTTTATGGATTCAATCCTTTACTTAAAAGAAAAGCTTTTTGGTTTGGCTCACGACCTAAGAATTTCTGCAGCAAATCCATGCCATCCGCTGACCCTCCAGGTTTCAGTATAAAATTTCTGTATTTCATTCCAACCTACGGAGAAAATAACATTGTTCATTTACAAGGCCGTGTTTGTAGACAAAATTCAAAACGGAGCAGAGCACTCAAGAAAAAAAAAAGTGACATAAGATGAATTGATCGGCCAGAATTCACTGTTTGCTTTGGACTTCATTCCGATGCCGACATGTATCATTACACTTCTACGCTACCCGACCCCTGAAACATATAGCCATGTAATTAAAGCTTTTTCTGGAGTTCCAAGTTTGGCAAATGGTGCATTAAAAATGCTTTAAAAAAGAATTTGCCTTCTTAAACTGTGTATACTCGCAGTATATGGCTTTATCTTTCAAATGATTCAATGTTTTTGAAGATATTATATTACTGATTAGAGACTAATACACATGTTTCATGCTATGTGATACGTTCTGTTTTTTTGTTTGGTTTTCTTAGTGCTTGTGCCTTGGAATTATTCACTAATTTGTAATTGGAGTTACAGTCTTTTTTTCTCACTCATCTGAAGGGGTAGAATAAGTTAATGTGATATTGTGATATGGTAAGCAAGATATTTGGGCAATAGAAGGTGACAGGTCCACTTTGAAGGACAGACCACCTAGAAGGTGTTTAGTGGAAGAGGCAAACTGAACATGGCCTCTGATTTATCTAATCACTGCTACAATCTAAAATATTTAATAGAGCTTTATGCTACATTAATTGAGTCTTAACATTAGTATAATAGATGTGCCTTCATTGGAGGAACATGTATGTTTGTCAAGCCTAGCCAGAAGGCCTGGTACGACTGCTCCAAAAAGAAATAGAGAGTTACATTGAAATTATCAATTAGCCTTTCCAGCCACACGGACATTCACTGTACGGAGTTGCGTATGCAGCAATTCCATTTATACGGAAACGGAATCTGATTAAAGGACCTGTATGCATCATTTATAAAGTAAACCAAAGGGCAAATTCACCCCTTGCTTGCCCTCTTTTGCTGTGCCAACAGGGAATCATTAAGAATTACCTTTTATATTAGGAATAGCTGACGTTCAACAAAGTTTCAGATTATTTTGGGTCCTTCTATGGTCAGCAACTATCCAAAGTTATGGCATCTTGCTGAAAAACACCACCAGGCCTTTCAGCCACTCATTCTGCTTCATGTCTGTGCTTTACTAAGGATATCTCTACAATGATGGGCCCTGGATAGTTGGATTTGGTAATTCTCAGATTGAACGGCTCAGCACTGCTGTTCTTCATGCTTTGGTGGCGCACACATGGCATCCATACAAGCAGCGGACAGGTAATGGGAGCGTGTGAAATGTAAAACTATATACATTAAAATGTATTTATGAGTGCAATGTTATTTTAATGGTCTGAGGGTTGTGGATGGATCAACTGTTCATATATATATATATATACAAGCATTTATACCTCTTATCTTATAGAAGGATCCATATATATAGAGAAACACGGTATTCTGCAGGACTGTAACAGCCTTAATGTATGTTCTACATTTTTGTTGCCAGCGAGTTAAAGCATTTAGAAACCTTGTGCAAATTTAATCCCTAGATACATTGCATATGGTGCTGGCAAATAATTTCCATTGGGCAAGCGTGCGGAACTACAGTCGGTGCTGCTGCACGTTACGCACCACGGGAACAAAAGGGTCTGAGCGCTTACACTACAATCCTCATTAATGCTGTCAGCATGTATTAAAAGTACAAGCGGGGTGTGATTTATCCAAAACCATCATACGAGGGTACAACAGGCTAATACCATCCTGGATGTGCACATTATATATATATATATATATATATATATATATATATAATTTGGAATATGCACTTGCAAGCACTGAGATGAGCACTGTGGATCAAGTGCTTATAATGAGGTTAAAAGTCCAGTTTCTTTAAACTGGGTTGCAAACTGGTGTTTAAGCAGAATATACATCACCTCCGGGTTCATGATCCCTTCTTGTTTGAAGCAGCTGTAAAAGATGTCCATAGAGAAGACCTCACTCCACAAGTATCCATAATACTGACCATCGTAACCGCCAGCCAGATGGCCAAATGTAGCCGGCATGTTTGTGCCTGCCAGTAAATAAAAGAAGACAATCCACTGCCAGAAACAGACATACAAATCTAGATGCATTGCATTAGCTATAGCAGAAACATTGATTTAGTGACTGATTTCACCTACATGTATTAATAGCTGGCACTTTAATCCGAACTGGCCAGGTCAAATGCGACATTGAATTATACATATTCACTACCATTCAAATGTTTGGGGTCATTTAACGGTTTTCATGGAAAACAAGATTTCTAGCTGTTAAATAATTGCAAAACAATTTTCTAATGATCAATTAGCCTTTTAAACTTAAACTTAGCCAACACAAGTGCCAATGGAACACAGGAGTGATGGGAGTGATAAAAGGCCTCTGTAGACCTTTGAAGATATTCTAAGCTACAATAGTCATTTGCAACATTAACAACATCTGCGCTGGATTTCTCATCCATTTCATGTTATTTTAATGGACAAAATTTGCTTTTCTTTTTACAAAAAAAAAGTAGGCAATATTAGTCAGGTCCAAAATGTATGGCATGATGTAGATATGACCAAGTATGTGCCGAGTCGATTTAAAATGAGGAGCGTTTGCAATGTCACCAACGGTAAAATAAATGAAGACCATACCTGGCGTAGCAGCTATTCCCAGGATCTCCTCGGAGTACTTGGCATATTCGCTGGCCGTGTCAGCGGACGACTTTGTATGAAGAGACTGATCCAGTTTGCTCAGCAGGATCTGACGGAGACTGAGAAGACCTGACGGATACAAGGTAATTCTGAATAACACTGCAAATGTAATTTCAAAGTACAACATATTCATATATATACACACACACACACATATATATATAACACTTTTATTACACTGAACTAAATTAGATAAATAGCCAGATTTCCCCTTTTTTGTTGCCCTCATGTTTAGTTTCCCCAACATTTTCCATTAACCCCAAAAAATATTACATGAAAAGGAATAGTATTTATTAATCTCAACATCACTAAATAATCAACAAATACCAGCAAACCAAACATGTTAATGAATCCTAAATATAAAAAAGGATTCTATCATCAGAAATCAACCGCACATTCAACCTGGATATGTTGGCATCTGTATGCGTTCATTCAAAATTGTTTGTGATTTGCATAAACTTAAAAATAAATACGTATTTGGTTTCAAAGTAGGCAGATGGGGAAAATGCCTTAAGTTTTTTAATTTTCTTTACTCCATATGGGCCACAAAACATTTTACTCTACAGGATGACTTAATAAAACAATCTCTATAATTAAGACGGACATTATCCCGCCAGCCGTGCAGTGGATGGAGAAAAAAAATATTTATTACGAGACAAAAAGCCAATAAGGTTGCCGGCACTGGCTACATGAAATGAAAGTTCTGGCATCACCCGATTTGTAAGGCAATTACTGTAACTGTTTAAAAGTAAGCAACTATTTTAACTCATGGATACTGAGATGTGTGGGAAAAGGGGCAGAACTCGAATGGAGATTAAATGCTGATGTTTTCTCTCCTTCTCTCCCCTACACTTAGTCCACAATGTGGACTTTTACATTTAAGGGGAAAGTATATTCTGATACATGAAGGTGTAAAGGTGTGGATTACCTGTATTGGCGAGTCTTGACTCTATTAGTTTATTGAGGAGATCATCTGGAACGGGGCTACCATCAATATAATGTCTGGACATGCGCTGCAGAGCCTCTTTTTCCCAAACCCAATTCTCCAGCATCTGGGAAGGCACTTCAACAAAATCTGTTTCCACGTTTGTACCACTAAATCGTGCAAACTTTGTCTGTAAATAAACATTAAAGGATAAACAAGTTAATAAATAATATGATAAATAAAACATGAAATGAAAATAAAACATACAACGCATATTAAACATTCCTTTTAATAAGCCACGAAAAAGCTCTCCCCGTCCTCTATTTAAATGTTAATAGTCTTCTGAAACTTAGTATGCGAGACTATAAGGCAAAATGGGAAATAATACACTTAAAAAGGGGGCGGGGGATGCTTTCTTTGCACTTAAGGGATAAAAAGAATGAAATCTTAGAACAAGACGCCATAATCTGAAACTAGAGGGTCTAAAGTTTAGATGTAATGTAAGAAGGTTTTACTATAAATAGAGAGGATGGTAGATAAATGGAACAGCCTCCCATCAGAAGAGGCTAATACAGTGAGGGAATTTAAACATGCATGGGATAGATATAAAGCTATCCCGAATCTAAAATAAGACAGAGCACCGATTAAAGTCTTTACATCTTTTGGTAAATTCTATGTTTCTGTGTGTCCCGAGCAACATCCATGACGACTCTGCATGACAGACTATAATAGACATGGTGGGCTACAGATGGGCTACTGCAACCATCATAGTGTGGAAGGATAGGGAATGGTATTAGAGCTGAAACAACGAATCGATAAAATCGATAATAATCGATAACGGAAATCATCGATAACGATTTCCGTTATCGATTAATCGAGTGATCAATTCGTTGTTGGAGCACTCGGCTCCTTTTACTTACCTCCGCGAGCGTTCCCCGCTTCTGCTACACGCTCTGCAGTCTCCGCCTTCTTTTAGCTACGTGACGGATGTGACGCGTTCCGGAGGTAAGTATTCTTCATGTCTATGTGCACGGATCGCACAGAGCCACTCGCACAGAGCGAATCGCTCTGTGCGAATGGAGCCACTCGCACAGAGCGGTTCGCTCTGTGCGAGTGGCTCCACTCGCACAGAGCGGTTCGCTCTGTGCGAGTGGCTCCATTCGCACAGAGCGGTTCGCTCTGTGCGAGTGGCTCCATTCGCACAGAGCGGTTCGCTCTGTGCGAGTGGCTCCATTCGCACAGAGCGGTTCGCTCTGTGCGAGTGGCTCCATTCGCACAGAGCGGTTCGCTCTGTGCGAGTGGCTCCATTCGCACAGAGCGGTTCGTGAGTGTGGGTGCAGGGCAGAGTGGGGGTGGGGGTGCAGGGCAGAGTGGGGGTGGGGGTGCAGGGCAGAGTGGGGGTGGGGGGTGCAGGGCAGGAGACTGGGTGCAGGGCAGAGTGGGGGTGGGGATGCAGGGTGTGAGTGTGGGTGCAGAGCAGAGTGGGAGACTGGGTGCAGGGCAGAGTGGGGGTGGGGATGCAGGGCAGGGTGTGAGTGTGGGTGCAGGGCAGAGTGGGTGCAGGGCAGAGTGTGAGTGTGGGGGCAGGGCAGAATGTGGGGGCAGGGCTGGGTGCAGGGCAGAGTTAGAGACTGGGTGCAGGGGCACAGTGCAAAGTGCTGGGTGCAAAGTGCCAGTGCTGGGTGCAAAGTGCCAGGGCTGGGTGCAAAGTGCTGGGTGCAAAGTGCCAGGGCTGGGTGCAAAGTGCAAAGTGCTGGTGCAAAGTGCTGAATGCTGGGTGCAAAGTGCTGGATGCAAAGTGCCAGGGCTGGGGCAAAGTGCTGGGTGCAAAGTGCTGGGTGCAAAGTGCCAGGGCTGGGTGCAAAGTGCTGGGTGCAAAGTGCTGGGTGCAAAGTGCAAAGTGCTGGGGCAAAGTTTCTTGAACAGTAATAGTCCACCTCTTTTCAGAATGTTTGGGGTTATTTTGTTTCATAAATATTGTGTTTGGGTTCTTGTACTTTGAAAATATTGTTTTTTATTACATCATAACAAAATAAGAATGTTAATGTAAATTTTAAGTTGTTTTTTAACATCCAGTTCATTAAATTCTTTTAAATAAACGAAAAATTTGCATATTGTTTTTTTTTATCCGATTAATCGATTAATCGAAAAAATAATCGGCCGATTAATCGATTATTAAAATAATCGTTAGTTGCAGCCCTAAATGGTATAAAAAGGTTTCATATATTAATACCTATCTATATCATACAAGTGGCAAAAAATTTGTTTTTCTCATACTAAATGATCGAGGGATGTCTTTTCTGGGGGTGTGGCTTTGTGAAGAGGCGGGGCTGATCGTGGCAGCTTTCAGTGGATGGAAAGCAGCGGGTGAGTGGGTGTGGCCAATGGCTGCCCAGCGAAAGAGTAATCTGAGCAGCCGGGCTTCACCAATGCTCAAAATGCTTTCCTCCTCAAAGATTGCTCAGGTCGCTTCTTCATGATGACCCGGTGAGGTAGGTAGCTATGAATTGATCACAAAGTCCCAGAAAACGTCTCTGTGCCCTAATTATCCCTAAACAAACGTCTCCCCAACAGGCCAATTAAAACCTCGAGAGATTTGGTCACTCGGAGCGCTAGGTATGACATCATGAAAATCTGTGATGAGAAATATTATTTAATGCTTAAAGATGTTTTTGCTGATGGGTAATCTTTAAAAAGCCAGGTTTCTGATGTAGTTTCATAAAAACTAATATTCTGCTTTATGACATCCCTAGCTGAACATAATCTGTATGTGGTCTCATGACACGGTCATATATATTCTTTAAAACTTGCAATAAAGCTATTGATCGGCTGATCACATGCTTTTTTTAAGATTCTTTTTTCTAAAAAACAATGTTAAAAGCCTAAAACGCAGTATGAATTGGCACAATTATCACACAGATTGCCAAATACCATGTCAGTTTTAATGTAGAAAATATTTCCAAACAACAGCTGGAAACTGAGTACATTTAGATAAATATAGCAAATTCATTTACAATCTAAAAAAAGGCTATAAATTAGTTCACTAGCACAATCCAAATCAGCATTATTCATATTCCACAATGACAACTTTCTATCGACTGGAGGTTAAATGACGGCATGCCAAATTCCACCCCATCATAGATATTTCATCAGTCTCTTTCCGAAGCTCCGTACGTTCTTCTGATACTTTTAATGGAGCTACTTTTTAAAGTTCAATATGTAGCGTTCGCTACAAGTAAAATCTAAATGATAAAAGGGAACAGATACATATTTAAAAGGACGGGTGTATGACTCAAGGTGCAGTCGTAGCCATTTTAGGGATTGGGGAAGAAATGCTGCTTGTTCTCTCTGGCAGTTACTCCCTCACATACGATTTCTGTGGGTTTGGCTCGTGACTCCTGCTTCTCGCAGTCAGGTTTACCTTTCCCTGGGCAGGGGGTTGCTATTTGGCCATATCCATTCCCCACCGACCCCGACATCAACTATAAGCTGCCTGGGCCACCCCTACGCCTTAACAAAGTCACTCTCCGAGAAGATGGAGAGCTCTGGATAGCCTACCCTAGGAAGTTCCCGGGTGTCTTTAAGGCATCTTCTGTGCATGTACAGTACATGTGGCACCGCGCGCATGTATTCATCTGATACACTCCGTCTTCCTGGTCATTAGTCACTATCCAAGCTGGATTATGTCTGTAGAGCCATACAGTAGAGGACATGATATCTACTCATATCTACCGATAGACAGACCCACGGGCCAGACAGGCAGACTTTAGAATGAGATGCCAGCAATTATATTAAAAGGTGCTCTTAAACCTTCTCTGCTGATCCCCTGATTTACTAGTTTTAGACTATGAGCCTCTCGTTCCAAAGTTTTCCTTTGAAATATGCTTCCCAATGTAATGATTTGAAGGTTTCCATCACATTGCAGCTGCCGTCCAAACTTTAGTCTCTCCTGTTTATTTTTTATCCTGTCAACCATTTATTTAATAAGTTTAATATGCTTTCTCTGAACTTTCTAGAAAATATATTAAATGGTCAGAAAGTAGCCTTTTTTTCCACCCCAGGGTAACTCTCATGGAAGTAAAGCAGGTAGTCATGACTACTAGAATTTTATTTCTGGCACCTAACTTTGTTACTGAAAAATGGGATATATATATATATATATATATATATTATGAAAAGCAATCATGAGGGTTCCTACATTTTTTTATGACTCCACAATTCTACATTGCTTTGTCCAGCTGTACAATTACATATGTTTACAAAACTAAACGTTCCTCCTATTTATGATGAAAAAGATCAGAGGGCACAGGGCTTCACTAACACTCATATGTGACTTTCTGCAAGTTTATATCTCTTTATGTAAATTAGCAAGGATTTCACAGAAGCATTCTTGTGCTGTTGATGTACTGTATATACATTACTGTGATCTTTAGGGCTATACACTTATACCTGGACAACAGGGGTTTGGGTCCAAAAAAGAAGGACTGTCCCTACGTAAAAGGGTGACAGCATAGCTGTATTAATGGTACATGATCAGCAACTCAAATGTTTCATCTGTGATACAACAAAAACACCAGAAGGTCTGTGTTACATTTAGATACTAATATGTCAAAATAAAAAAAAAATACACCACTGACCTGCGCACATATCTGGTGCATGACATGCCCAAATTCGTGGAAGTAGGTCTTCACTTCATCATGCCGCAGTAATGATGGCCGTCCGACTGCAGGTTTGGTAAAGTTTGCCACCATGGCAGCGACAGACATCATTCTGCTCCCATCAGGCAAAAGGCAGCCAGGTTGCAAACCAAAGCATGCTGCGTGGCCGTACTTTCCTTCTCTACAGACAGAGATGACCAACAGCCATTAATTAACACAAATATATGGGAACCGATTTGGGGCTTTCCAATAAATGAGTCAATAATCTTGCTGTGGATCAGTAAAAAGATTAATCACAGTGCAGGATGCCTGTAACGCATGAACAGCAGCACTCGATGGTCAGAAAAAATTATTCCCTACTCAACATTTTGCAGTTTAAGCAGAATAACCGCAGATTTTTGATTTAGCAAACACTGAAATTGCCCGACCCTGGAAACTCCCAAGATTTTTACCCCCGCCATAGGTTTTGTAAATGGATTGCATTGTCTTGATAACAATGTCACTAATGGCTGTTTTTGGTTTCTGCAAACTTTTGTTTAAGTTCCCATTTGCATTGTGATGCTTTTATTATTAGACCACGTATGAAGCCGGCACTTCTCCATGTGGGATTTCTGTGCTGACATGGGCCATTTAACTCGCTGCATGAACAGTTCCTAGCTATGTGATGACAGAAGCCTTTGTTTTTTCTAGCTGTTCTAGCTGTACTGTGAGCTACAATTCTCAATTAATGATGCTTAAAATGATTCATCCAAAAATACCTTCTAAAGATCTGCTACCTTTGGCACCCAGTAGAATGGGATACACTGAAACTTATTAAAAGAGCTTTGGGATGTTCTGATAAGAGTCATTTAACCAGTCTGTATGGGCAGAAGTAGTTCCAGAACATTAGAATTTGGCAATTGTAATACCACTTTACAAAAAGGGTAGCAGGGAAGACTCAGCCAACTGCAGACCAGTAAGTCTTACATCAGTAGTTGGGAAACGAATGAAAACCATGCTAAATGATAGGGTTATTAAATATTTGGCTCTTAATGGGTTGCAAAAACAGAACCAGCATGGGTTTGCTTCAAGGAGACCTTGTCAAACTAAAGTTACTCTTTAACTTGGTAACTAACATAATAGGCCAAAGAAGATCAGTAGACATAGTCTATCTAGATCTCAGTAAGACTTTCAACATAGAAGGTAGTAGTTAATAGTTTATATTGAGCAGAAGGACTTGTTACTAGTGGGGTACCTCAGGGAACAGTATTGGGACCCGTAGTTTTAATATTTCTATTAGTGATATTACAGAAGGCCTTAATGGCAAGGTGCGTCTTTTTGCAGATAACACAAAGGTCTGCAACAGGGGTAGACATTCCTGGTGGAACAAGCCAAACAGCAAATTATTTAAGTAAATTAGAAGAATGGTCAAGAGTGTGGCAGCTGCAGTTTAATGTTCATAAATGTAAAATAATGCACTTGGGAAATATACATTCCAAGGCAGAATATAGCATTTATTTCTGATGATTTAAAGGTAAACAATAAAGCATCAGAAAAAGCAAGCAGGGTGCTGGTTTGTATAGCGAGAGGCGAAAATGGTAAATAGTTTGCAGGATAAAAAAATATCACTAAGGGATCTTAATATGTATAGCTTGAAGGAAAGAAGTGAGAGGGGAGATGTAATAGAAACATTTAATTACTTAAAGGGATTGAACAAAGTACAGAGTTAGATGTAACGTAAGGCAGTTTTACTTTACAGAGAGAGAGTGATAGATACATCGAACAGCCTCCCATCAGAAGTGGTAGATCTTAATATACCGAGGGAATTTAAACAAGCATGCGATAGGCATAAAGCTATCCTGAATCTAAGATGAGACCAAGAACCGACTAAACGGGCCGAAAGGCTTTTATCGGCCATCAAATTCTATAGAATAAAACTGCCTTTTTGGTCAGCTACAATTTACAGCCGCGAGCCAATGGATTGAGGGCATTCTTAGCTTAAGATGACCCAAGCTTGCAACATAATATCGGCTATACCTTGGATACAGGTCAAGATAGAACTGCCCCAGGGCTTCACCACTTGCGCTGTCGTACACCGTGTACAGGGTCACGTTCTCATGCCACACGTTGCAGTTTTCCACTTGCTCAAAGCGGAGTCCGAGGAGCTCCTGGTAAATATGTAGCAGGTTTTCAGTGACAGTCTCCATGGGAAAATACTCTCGGAGCTTCTCCTGGTCCACTGAATACTTAGTCTCTACTATTCGAGTGAGATAATAATGTAGGTCCCAGGCATTGATTTTATCGTCCACCTCTAGGCCTCTTTCAGCACATTCTTTATTTTTTAACTCCAAAATGAGTTGCTTTTCTGCATCCCCAAGAGGTTGCAACTTCATTTTTAAGTTATCTACAAAGCAAAGAAAAAAAAAACGTTATAATGTATATTAATATTCCACTTGCTTTAATAGCCCATACTTTACTTGATCTTTTACTTTACAATAGCTATATTTCTATTAGCTATTTGCTTTGATTGCCTCATTATATTTCCTTTACCATTTCAGCAAAGAAATGCATTTTAATATATATATGTATAACAGAGTTGTTGGACATTGTCAGTCAATGGAAGTGGCTTAAGGCAAAAGTCCGATCTGAGTACAGGTGGTATCTGATTAGATCTTTGTGTGAAGGCTCGCCCTATGTGATCAACAACAGCCGCAGTGATTAGTTAATATTTGTATATGGAGCGTTGAGTATGAAGCAGGAGGAGAGATTGTGACATTAAAGGAGATATGGGCATGATTGAGGTTGCGGACCAGACAGTTGTCATGGAGCTGAGGGAGAGGCAGGGATGGGATGGTAAGAGATTATAGGAGGAAAGAAACAGGCAGACAAGGGAGAAAGGTAAGGAGTGAGAAGGGGGTATTTGAATATTTGTATCTATTAATATATTCAAGTTATTGGTGCTAAAGGTGGTTCTACAAGCTATTGAAACCTAAGGTGTACTTTTTTCCTTTTTTTTCTTTTTCACACACATTGCTTTTCCATTTTGGCTTTATTTTTGTTGAATAAATCATGACACAGTGTAATATGTCATGTGTTATTGTTCATCTGAGGTTGTATTTACTTATTTTTTAAGGAACAGATTATAATCACACATACAGTGAAAAAGAGATAAAGCATAACTAACCTAGAAATGTAGATACATTTTGGGTATTATTAGCCATATTCAGTTCAAGGACAAAATCAGCATGTGTTGGGTATCCCAGCAGCTCTGCCATTTTTGCCCTCAGAGTAATCAGCTGTTCAAGGATATCAGTGTTCTCCTAAAAAGGAACAAGTATATAATCAGTATTATGCTGGTGTACATTTGCTTGTTTGTTTTACAAAGGATTGAGGGGGTTTCATGACAATCCTTCCTAATTGATGGGAACAGCAGAGGCACATCTTCATGTACTTGGAAGTAACGTGATGTACTATGCTCTGCTTTCACCTAATTGAGAATGTCCCAGTCTTGCCTGTTCCTCTTAGAATCCTACCTACATATGTATATTTTTCATTATGTAATGTGAGGAAAAAGACACTGGAAACAAGACATTTTTAGTCAATAAAGCAATATTTAAAGTAAATTATCTTGTTTTAGTACATAGTTAAAGTTCCTCACACATTAGTGTATCTTCCCTTTGACAGCCTTTGTGCACAAACATATATATGTATGTATGTATATATATATATATATATATATATATATATATATATATATATATATATCACAACTGAGTCATACTTACTTCAATACATCTCCTGTTAAAAGCGGTTTCCAATTTTCTTCTTGTTTCAGGAACAGAGCACTTTTTTAGAATGGGGAAATAATGGGGATACTGAAGGGTAACTTTGACTGTGTTGCAATCAGTCTTTTCCAAGCTATCAATGAAATCATCAGGAAGCCCATCTGCAAAATATTAAAATGCTCAGTGCTATAGTTTCTCTCTCAATGGGAGCAGAAGACCTCGAGGAGAACCAACTAGTGCTTGGTGTTCATAGAGGCATTTCCCCGAAGCCAGGAGGTTGCTGGGGTTAAGCATTCCTTTTGTCTGGTTTTATGTAGACTGCACCAGACTGTCGGGCAAGAAGGGCAACATGGCACTACGTAACGCAGTTACTGGTGCTGCACCGTTAAGGTATGAGGGAAGGTTATGAAGAGAGCTGTGGAACCTTCACTGTTAATGAGAGAGTTTGTGTGTATATATGAATGTGTATATATAAGCATATGGTGTTAGAGTGAGTGTGTGTCTGTTAGTGTATGGTGCCAATAGCTTTGTATAAGGAACAGCCAAATTAACGAACAAGGTGAGGTTGCTGAAGACAGTTTAATGTCATACACCATGGCAACACTAAGCACAGATACAACACAGAGGATAGTTATACTGCATCAGCAAGGTCTCCCCCAGGTACAGACAGAAACGTATCCATCATGCGATACCATCAGGGAGGCATCTGATTGGCCCCAAATGTATTCCACAGCATGACAACAACCCCAAACATACAACGAAAGTCATTAAGAACTGTCTTCAGAGTAAAGAAGAACAAGGAGTCCTGGAAGTGATGGTACAGCCCCACAGAGCCTTGATCTCAATATCAGCAAGTCTGTCTGAGATTACGTGAAGAGACAGAGAGAAGCAACTGAGGCTGCCTAAATCCACTCAAGAACTCTAGTTAGTTCTCCAAGATGTTTAGAACAACCTACCAGCCAAGTTCCTTAAAAAACAGTGTGCAGGCATACCTAGAAGGACTTATGCAAATGCTGGTCACACCAGATATTGATTTGATTTAGATTTTTATTTTGTTAAATGATCAACTATTAACGTGTCTATTTGTTCACATCTGCACATTACTGTATATGTATGATATGTTTTGGAATAAATTAAACTCCAGCTTTTGTTTTTTAAAAAAATACAAATTATTAATCACTTACCTAGTTCTGCTTTGGTAAAGGTTAGAGATGTATTTTCGTCATTGAGATTTTTATTGAAGTCAATGCTAAGCTGATTAATCTTTTTTTTAATGGTCTTTATTTCCTGGGAAAAAAAACAATAAAACCAATATAAATCCATCAAAATCCCCTTGAATTTTCAGTAAAATATGTGACAAAACAAAAATTAATGTCGATTTATTATAAAGGCATGACCTCAACCTTTTAATGAAAAGCATAGTGCTTTACCACCAGAGGGCACTGCATGCATTACTATGGTGGAATCGTTTTATCCAATTTAAAGTCAATCTATATATATGATATTATAGGCAAAATAAATCCATGTATATAATGATACATGTATAACTGGTCAAAAGTTTGGGGTCACTTAGAAATTTACTCTTTGTGGGGGGGGGGGTGGAGAACATTTTGTCCTTTAAAATAACATGAAAGAGTAGATATTGTTAATGATGTGAATGACTATTATAACCGAATATCTTCATTGGCAGTCATCATTCCTGTGTTCCATTGGCACATTGTGTTCGCTAATCCATGTTTAAGTTTAAAAGGCTACTTTATTACGGGCAATAAAGTTAATGAATTATGTTTTCCCATTTAAAATGTATTTCCTAGCTGAACGTGCAGGACAATACCCCTTTCATATCAGTAAACACATGCAATAACGGGATACTGTAATGTGAAAGAATGATAAAGAACAGCATAAGATACACTTAAGTTCATTAACTGAGCCATGTAAAAAGACACTTACATTCTGCACTTCTGCAGGTAGATGGAGTCCATTACGTTTTCCATTCTGAACGGATTTCTCCAAATATCTTTTAACCTCAGAGTGCAGTTGTTCTAAGTCTTGTATTTGCTGGAGAGAGAGAACACATGTAATGATGTGAACACAAAGAGACCGTTTACTGTTCCGGAGGGCACCTCACATTTCACCATCTACAGTCCTGAAGTGGTGCTCTAGTAACTGATAACACAAATGCACAAGGTTCATTCGGGGGGTCATAATTTCCTCATAAACATTGAGCCATGGACCTCTGCATGGAATCCAAGTCAAATTTCAGTTTTAAAGAGTGCTTAACAGACAGAATGCTTTTCCAACTATAAAGTCTGCTGTCAAATTAAAACTGAGTTTGGAAAACCTAAATCCACTGTAATCAACAAGACATCAAATTAACAGGTTTTTCAACAACTGTAAGAACTGTGAATTTCAAGGGCTGTATCTGTCAAGCAGTGGTATATTTTGCCCAAAGGCAACCAGGTCTGAGCCTTGGGCACCAGGTCTGGAGGTGACCAGTGGGCAGCTTCAATAGGGGCTAAATAGGGCCTTCCCAGTGTTCTGTGGGTCTTAATGGGCCAGTTGGCAAAACCAGAGATATCCTTTGAAACTTTGAAGGTCTCTGTGGGCTTCTGTATAGTTGTCTGCCCAAAGTGAAGAATTCAACTCTGAAGATACATACAACTTACTTGGCGGCATCCACAAGGTAACTGTCCAAGCTGTTGTTGAACCACAACTTTCTCAACAAGGATGAGAAAACACACAAAACAAATAATACAAACATATAGGCAGAGTTTCTATCCGTTATTTAAAGCTTTTAGTATACATAAAAGTACTCACATAAAAATGAAGGATTCTTTTGAAAATATCTTCTCTCATATTCATTTCCACATCAAAATCAGACAGAATCTTGTCAGCCTGGGTGCTTGCCGTCCGCACATCTCTGTTGGGTGAGACATGCTGGGGAAAATCCAACATGCTTCTTTCAACTGCCAACATAAAATAAAAAAAACGAGAACGTTGGATAGTATTGATGGTTAGACCTCTCTTCTGAAATATTAAAATTGAAAAAATGATAGTTTCATGGAGCTTTTTTTCCCAATATACAAAAATATGTAAAAAGTTATATTTTAATCTCCTAGTGTAAACATACACTATATGACCAATAGAATGTGGACACCTGACCATCACACCTATATGAATGAGCTTGTTGGACATCCTATTCAAAAACCATGGGCATTAATATGGCGTTGCCCCCCTCCCCCTTGCAGTTCCTCAACACCAGACATCTCAAATAACATCTGCATGGACCTTGCTCCTTGCACAGGGGCACCATCATGCTGAAGCAGGAAAGGGTCTTCCCCAAAGTAGTCGGAAGCATACAATTGTCTAAAATGTCTTTATATGCTGTAACATTACCCTTCACTGCAATAAAGGGGTCTAGCCCGAACCCTGAAAAACAGCCCCAAACTATTATCCCTCTTCCACTAAACTTTACAGTAGGCAGTAAGCCTTCCAGTAGGTAGAGTTCTCTTGGCATCTGCCAAATCCAGATTCATCCATCAGACTTCCAAACGGTGAAGCGTGATTTATCACTCCAGAGAATGTTTCCACTGCTCCAGAGTCCAGTGGCAGTGCTCTTTACACCACTTAAGCGGACGCTTGAGATTCCCCATCGCGATCTTCGGCTTGTGTGCAGCTGCTTGCCATGGAAACCCATTTCACAAAACTCTCGACCGACAGTGTTTGTGCTGATGTTGCTTCTAGATAGTTCAGAGCTCTGTAGTGAATGATGCTACAGAAGACAGATGCTTCAGTATTCAGCAGCACTGTTCTGTGACTTTGTGTGGTCTACCGCTTTGTGGCTGAGCTGTTATTCCTTCATACTTCACGATAACAGCACTAACAGCGGGCTGGGGCAGATCTAGCAGGGTAGACATTTTGTGAACTTTATGAATCTCTGACAGAGGTTGCATCCTATGACACTGCCACGTTTTTAGTCACTGGGCTCTTGAATACAACCCATCCTTGTTGATTTTATATACCTGTTAGCAAAGGATATGTCTACAACACCTAAACTCAATAACAGAGAGGGGTGTCCACATACTTTTAGTCATAAAGTGTAGCATGGCCTACGTCAACATAAGATCTCCTTTGAGGCGAACACTAAAGAACACTCAAAGCAACAACAACAATATTAAGAAACACTTGGACTAGAACACTCAAAGCAACAACAACAATATTAAGAAACACTTGGACTAACTGTCATAATATCTTTGCCTTGGTTTTCCAACCAAACCCATGAAGCCCCAAGCTGTTCCTATTTTGTTAAACAAGAACTATAATAACTTTTCTTCATAACTTCTCTGAGCCTCAAATTAATCCCTTAAGGACAATGGGCGGTCCCAAAACCCATTGAAAACAATGCATTTTGAGCCCGTACATGTACGGGCTTTGTCATTAAGGGGTTAATCTGCTTCTTAAATTCACCAGTTGAAAATATTTTAGTTTATTACACCAAAATAAGTGTTTAGTTGCTGGCTTCCTAAACCCTTTAATGACCCCTCACCGGTATGGAAGGTTTTTAGAAGTATTGGAGACCCAGCTACTGTTAAGGAGTGAAAATTACTAAATGTTTTTTTGCGGTGCATTTCTCCAAAATGTTGTGGACTCCTTAGTCACGGGTGATACCTATTATAGGGACAACACCAAAAAAAGATTTTCACTTCAGCTTTCAGGACCTCATTGGTATCTTATTTAGATGATGTTTAACCCCTTAAGGACAATGGGCGGTCCCAAAACCAATTGAAAACAATGCATTTTGAGCCCGTACATGTACGGGCTTTGTCATTAAGGGGTTAAAGAATCCATCCTCTTTAGGACAATACAATATATCCATTCTCCTTACCCAAAATTGTCAAATCCTACACTGATCTCTTGTTTTCTTCCCAACACATTTAAAGTAGGACTTTCAATATTCCTGTATAAAACTTTTCAGTTGCACTTAATATCATAAAGTGACTTCATTTTTTCCGTTAATCTTTAAAGTAAACATAATAATTTACCTGCGTACTCCAACTCAAGGTCAGCTAAAACCTTTATGGTGTTCTCGTATGTGACCTTTTCAACATCAAGAGCAGCGACCATGTCGTACACACGTTTTGTTTTCCTAATAAGCTCTTCTGTCCTGGTGTGAATCTGCTCTGGAGACAAGTCCCATCTTAAGATGTTTCTGCCGGTGCTGATATTTGTCGCGATCTCCCTCACACCAGCAGTAAAGTCAGATCCCAATGTCATTTTTAATAAAATTCTGGAACTACGTACTCTGCAAACATAAGAAGAAAACACTAAACTGCTTTAGGAAATGACCAGACCCTTTCCATGACGTGGTGGTATACCCTCAATTTCAAGGTGGAAGAATAGAATGATGAGGATATCCATATCACACTAGAGAGCGCAACATATATGAAAGCTGGAGGTCACCGCTCCACTGATTTCTAACCGCCATACCACATTGCTTCCAAATGCCCCTCTTTAGGGACCCAAATCATTTCGTCCCTCTCTGCTCCCCTTGATGTGTATCCTATTCAAGAGTGAGAGGGTATCACAGTGTTCTACAGGCTAAAACGCCACAATCATGTGTATAGAAACAACAGAAAAAGCTACATTTTAAACATAAAGTATATTATTATTCTTCTAAATAACTTAAGTAGCTATCAGTAATTAAGTCTGTTATTATCCGGGTCTATGATGTTACTCAAATGACACTACTTCTCTAGCGGTTGAAGAAGTGTGACGTAGGTTTATTTAGCATCCCAAACTACTGTATAAACACAAGAAAGTCCGACACAAGAAAGATTACCCTTCAGTGAAACGTCAAAGAAGGAACGCTTGTTTTAGGGACCGTGGATAGACGTGTGGATGATGGCAGGGCTTTTTAATTCATTTTCCATCTATTAGTAGCAGTTTCCAAACTCCTCACTTGACTATGCATGATGAAGGGCCATCCCGGCACGTTTCTCCGGAAAGAAGGGCTGAGGTGGCCCCGCATAATGCATATTTTGCTAGGTGACGACAAAGAAGAAATCTCTATAATTTAACTATGCATTAAACAGGGTCTGCCAAGCCCTTCCTGCGGCTGAAGCTTACTGTGCTTTCAAAATACATAGTGGCGTCAAGGAGATGAAACTGCAGCTTTCCAGCAAACTCTCCCATTAGTGAATGGGGAAGAGAGAGGCAGCAGGGCAGAGTTATTTGATTTGAGTGCCACAGATAGACAGACACTTGGGGAGTATGTCTAATACATTTTAACGTGTGTATAAGCATTTTCCTCTATATATATAAAAATGATTGTGACTTTTAGGGCCACAGAACACGGACTAATATCAAACATTCCGAGCTTCCTGAAAAGACATCCATCTGGGGGGAAGAATAGATTTTGATCCCAAAAGTAGGGCTGGTCGTTGCCCAGGTGGTAGACTTGGAAGGTATGTTGCCAATAAAATAATTTAAATATTTTAAGATTAGTGTCGCTGGAAAAAAAAAACAGTGAATCGCTGTTTGTGAAAGTACACAGAATAATTCTCATGCCTGGTAATAATGATATAATAGAAATATACTGGCCACTGGTTTTACAGAAGTGGCCGGTACATTTTATATATTATATATAATAAGTATTAATTAATATTCACATTTACCAATTACTCCATATAAACTTGTGCTGTATATTTGTGGACTGTTACTAAAAAAAAAAAAAAAAAGTAAATAAAAACAGAACTTCATTGTCTGGGGACATTAAACTGTCTCCACATCCTACCCACCCCATACCCCAGGGAGTTACCCTCCGGCTATACACAATGGCGGTATTGTGGGATAATGGTGTGGGAAATGACCGGTGTGACGGAGGGAACATGCATGATATATACCTTCTTACGGTGTGCACACAGACCCTCACGGCGAACATGTCCAGAGGAGCTCCCTGCCGGGGTCAGATGGCAGCCACGTGACCTTGAAGTGCCGGCAGACATCATTAAGTTGGGCACTGGTGACAGCAGAGCACACAAGCCAGTGATGTCACCACCTTCATTTTAATTTAAATACCACGTTACATTTTGTCTTATAGGAGCACACATCTGCTAATAAATACATGGTAGCGATTAGGGGTTTCCGTTAACGAACGAACGAAGACGGGAAACACCCCGTTACCTTTGCCCTCAGTTAAGATGGCGCCGAGAAACCTGTCTGCGTTAATACGCGTGTGGGGTTTACAGACGGGGATACGCGGCTCACAGTCATGCAGGCGGATGGAGTGTCTGAGAGGAGCAGGTCCTCCATGGAGACTTGTTGTTACTGTAGCAACGAGGCTTGGAGAGATGTACAAAACGTCACCTGGGATGTGCTGGCAATGAGAGCGCATACCCTATCCATTCCATACGGGGGCAACATGGCGGACAAAATAATAATACCATTCAGAAGGCAACATGGCACCATATTTGCATTTGTAAGCACATAGAAAGTTCTTTGGGATCCCAATGGTTAAAGGTGCCAACTATGTGATGGTTGGCATATTATTATTACCACCAGAATATGTTAGCAGTGGCCAGGGCTGCACTCACGGCTTTTACATGCTATTCGTAGCTGTTTATAAAATATTCCAGAGAATAATTTATTTTCTTACGTGGTTTAACCGTTTCCTTACCAAGGCTTTTATAGTACCATTTGTACCGTACGGGTTTTGCCATTTTTACCATATGTGGATTTAATTAAGATTCCCCTTTTTCCGTCTTAGCTGTACCCGCACAAATTATACGTCCTTTTTTTCAGATCAAAAGGCCTTTCCTGTTCATAGAAACATGCAATTGCTCCAGGGCCCATATCTCTCACCTGTCCCATAAAGCGGATGATCTGAAAACTAATAGCATAACAAGCTGAAACTAACAAATGTTTCTTCTATCCCTGCTTGCTAGATGTCAAAGAGAACTAGAATAAAATAATAGTCTGCACAGAAGCACCAAGAGCAGCACTTACTTCACTGAGCTGTTTAATTACATTTTGGGTTTTGTATATTTTGTTTCATTGTGTTTAGCCAAATTTATTTGTAGAAAACAGTAACAACAAAAAAATACCTTTTTACAAAAATGACAACCCACCCCTCGTTTCTGTATGTCATCTTGTTATGTTATATACTAATTGTTATGTCTGGTCTACCCTTTGTACAGCGCTGCAGAATCTGATGCCGCTATATGAAACAATAAAATAATAAGTGAAGACCAAGATCAGTTGGATATTTTTAAAAGGGCGCTCCAATGCAATGAATAGTATCGCTTTCATTGATGTGCACGGTCTTCTTAATGGACCCGTCTGGAACGATCACCAAGGCAGTGCTGGAGCTGGAGGGTGCGAATATATCACACGCAAACAGATATGTTCAGCCGATCACGTTTTTTGCTCGGCGTGGGGAGTCCACAAAAATATAAAGGTGCATTTCAGCTATCATATGCACTATTTTTGATGTAAGGGAAGGGTTAACTAACAAGGAAGAGACAGGGAGGGACTTGTCCATAGTGAGCCTATAGTGTCAGAGGGAGGTTCATTATGAACGCAGCACATCCCGCAGGCTGCTCCACTCGCTCCGGCTGCTGCAGGTGTGCTGGTGAAAGGCTGCCGCTGCGTGTTGGGGTAAGCCGTGCTCTGCATGCTAAGTGATGCTATGGCCTGGCTGCCTGCAGGACACCCCATGTACCAGCCTCACAAAGCAGGCCTTAGTGCTGATGGCACGTCGGAAAAATCTAGGCTGCTTCATTCCCTTTATTGTAATAGAACTGAAATGTGCAAAATACCTTTATTTTTATACGACAGCAGGGACAGGTGTGAGATCTTACAGGCTGCTTACCAAATGCTATGAGATGCTTTTTTTAAAATAAAATAAGGACTGGATGAATCAGTGGGGATGTGATATGCTGTATGCAGGGTACTATTCTGGGTTACATGGTTACTGTTTGTAACAACGTGTTTACTATGGGTTTTCACTCTCTGGAAGTTCTGCGTGTTGTTAATGGTTCGGCTGTTCCTGTGATGAGACCGCAGCATTGCAGATAGTGTGGGGTGTTAGACTGTGTATAATAAAAAGCGTAATACGCAGCTTTCATGCTATTATTGAATTGTAATTCACATGAAATAGATAAGGGATGTTATTCTAGTGACCGCACCGTGTATTATATAGTATCGTATAGTATTTGCCACAGGGCTGGCATTTATCTAAAGGCAATAGTTTTATAGTCCTGGGTCACTGTGGGATTTTCCGAGACAATCCCTCATAGTAAATGTTGCACTGGCTGCACGTGTCCTTATCCGGGATTGTCCTTGAGTCTCGGGGATTTAACCTGTTCTCGGGGTGAATGACCAGATTCTGGGGTCACACATTGAAACATTTATATTATTTTATATATATAAGTTAGTTCTGATTTGTCTCAGTTGATGTATTTTTTGTGTTTTTAATACATGGCATTGAGTTATTACTCTTATTTCTATATAAAATGATCCGTCATACCTTTCTCTATGCGTCTGGGAGAAGCACAGTGCAGTGCAGAGCAGCTTAGCGTCTGTCCTTTGCTGACATTGGTACTGGACTTCGGGCCAGCACTGGGATGCTGCAGGGTACAGCGCACTCGGACTGGACCAGCGGTGGTTTCACTGGATATCGGATAAATAAATAACCAACGATTCCCACAGAATGAAACTATGATGAGCTTTACTTAGCCACTTAAAGGGACATTCCAGGCGTCATATCCACTTTAATGAATATGATAGCTGAGCATCCCCTTTAAATTAATATTCTTACCCCCTTGCAAATGCATAGCGGGATTTACAAGAATGTATGCATCTGTCGTCTTTCCTTGCCCCCCAGCTCCTTAGCTAGCAGTTGATGTGTTTAGCTGAACACTGCACACCCCACCATATATTCACCTTGTGCATAAAAAGTGCTCCCACATTGAATTCAATGCTTTTCTAATGCTGATTGGCTACTACAAGCAGCCAAAAATTGCATAAAACACTGGACCATGGGGGGGGGCATGTACTGCTGCAAGCAACCTCTGCGAATGGAAAGTGCTGTTGACAAACTTTAATCTGCAGAAATAGAGGTGATTGGAACAAAAAAAAGATAAAACTGGGCCAAAAGCAGATTGTCAGTCTCAGGCAATCCTTCTGAAAATGAGCAATGCTAAGCATCCGGTATAGACTAAGCATCTTTTAATGGTGACCATCCAATGCATTTGAGTGCATGTGATAGCTGAGAGGCCCCTTCACATTTCTTCAGAATCCCCCATATACGATATCGCTTCTCGGCCTTTTGGCTAAGATAAAGTGTAGTTTCCCTTTAGAGAAGGGGGGGAATATGCTGATCCTCTGGCCTTAGGGTCGGGAAAGCATGGAGCCCGAGGTGCCTAAATTGCCCTGACGTAATGTCGGAGTTACCGTGTGCGGTCTTGCACGCCGCTGCACACGGTAAATGCACATTTTTGCACCGGCCGATCCTGCACTTCCTCCATAGCACCATCAGGGCATGGAGTGAAACTTATTTTTGAATTGGCTAGGTCAGTTATGGCCTGCCCTTATTTATTCTTATTATTTATACATCACAATGTGTGAAAGCACGTGTGCCAATTAATTATTTGGATTTGGATTTTCACGGTCACCAAACCTTTATGCGAGGCCACATTCACCTTTTGTTTTACGATTTGGCACTTTTGTTTTCGAACACTGCCTTCTTGTGGTGAAGCCTAAAGGGGGTTACTTCCTTACGGGAGTGCCCCATGGCAATGGGGTCTCACCCTTCGGGGAGTGTCCCAAGATCCAACCCTCCCATGGGGGGGGAGGAATTTTGTCTGTAGTTTCGTATTGGGCTTCTGCTGCCTCTTCGGAGCACAGAATGCGGCACCAAAGAAGCACGCACCTCGGGCTTCAAAAAAAAAAAAAAAGAATCCCCTATATGCATTTACCCCTTTCCTGCCCCCCCAGCTATTTTCCGTGCAGGAGATCTGTTTGGCCGAACACATCTCTCTGCATGTTATATACTTATTGCTGGGTTGGCACATTCAAAAAAGGTTGATTTCAATGGCAGTGCTTCCTTGCCACTGATTGGTCGCTTCAAGCAGCAAGTCAATGGTGAGAATCATCAGACCATGGAGGAGGTGGGGAGCTGCATTGTTTTATGTTAAATTTGGCTACTATTCTATTAATCTATTTAAAGAGGAACTCCACCACAATTTTATAGCCTTCAGTTATCTGCCTGTGATTTACGGTCTAAATACTTGTACTGAAATGGGGCCAGATGTCCTTAACCCCTTAAGGACAATGGGCGGTCCCTAAACCCATTGAAAACAATGCATTTTGAGCCCGTACATGTACGGGCTTTGTCATTAAGGGGTTAAACCAGTCATGTGTTGTTACAACAATAACAATACTACTCTGGCATTACGTGCATCTGACGTCGACTCAAACTAGTACCGAGTCCGGCTAGAAAAGGCAACACACGAGTGTAGCGAACACTGGATTTACTGCAGGTAAATCGCACTTGGGAAGCAGGAACTAAGGAAGGCACATGCTAAGCTTTATGTATAGTTTTCCTGCTATTCTGTTTAAGTAACATAAGCCTACCTAGCACACATTTCTATTTCAATGCACTCCCCCCACATGTGTTTGAAGAATCTGGGACTGGGCCACCCCTGCATAGATCTTAAAACTAAAGAATTAATCTGGATCTAGTCATCTGGATTTATTTACATTATCTGGCTAATTTACAGCTCAGTGTACAACATGCTACTTCCATTGTGTTTGGAATTAAATACACATAATACTTTTAGTAGTGACGTTTAGCTCCTGAAAGCATGAATGTTGCTGGCGATAATGTAATTTTATCCCGCTGGGCTTACATCTGATGAAGTGCTGTTGGAAGTAGAAGTCGGTATGATCAAACTCTGTTATATAAGCATGAAGGCAAAATCACAAGAGATATTTCAAATCCCTTAAATCATGAAAAAGGTATAAAAAAGAGCAGACTAGATGTGCCAAATGTTTTGTTTCTGCCTTCACTATCTGTGTATATGAAACACCACAAGGTAATATGAGAGATGCTTTACCTTATTTAAGGCCAGATTGCATGGAAGAGGGGAAAGGACCATGATGCCTCACAAAGCCTCAACTCCTAAGCAGAACTCCTACCAAAAAAAATTGTGTTTTCTATTAAAATGTTCTAGATTGTTAGCTTGTTTGAGCGCATCTCTTTGCTGCATCTCTTTAAAAACAACAGTAAATGTTATTTCTTAAGCCACCAATAGTTGTGATTATGAGAATTATTTTCTTCTTCCTGTAAAGCTATAGCATTTCAATATTCATGTATTAATGCACATTTTTGAATTGTATTCATTTAGCATAACATTTCCTTCAAAGATCTAAATGATGACATTATGTGATTTAGGTTTTCCTTGTCTGCTGTAAAGATGTCCTCACTTAAACGACTCGTATATGCAGTCATCCACTTCCTGAGAGAGCAGAGTCAGCGGGATGATTACACATCAGATGAGCAGGAAAGTTTGGAAGGTAAATAATTAATATGGTCAATCCATTAGTAACGCATGTAGGAAGACTTAACACTTAAACAAGGAAGTCCTGATTAAGACTTTATTGGAGTGGATTTCCTGAAAGATTCATGTATAAAACAGCACTGTCTGTAAAGTGCACCTGGAATGAAGCTCCATCGCCTAATTACATACACAGATACATTCAGAGGTGGGAAAGATCACTTTCCATTGTTACAAATCTCTGCTGTTTAGTAGTGTGTTTCTTCCATTTTCTGCCAATGTCCATTGGCATTCAGATCTGGTGGCAGTGCCAGCATTTGTAATGTCAAAGGCTATGTTTGTCATTAATCCCTTCGGGCTGGGTGGTTAAATGTTTAATTACTTCAACAGGAAGTTCCAGCTCCTGCATTTTGATGATGTCAGGGGTGAGATGCTGCTTTTGGGACTGGTTACATAGAAATCCACACTTTCTTCTCTGTATCTGTCTAAGGAGAAATACTGACACTTATACCTAGAAAGATGCCATGTTCTAGTGCAGGGATGTCAAAGTCCAAGCCTTGATGGCCTTTAACAGGCATGAATTCTGTATAACCATGATTGAACACAAGGGATTTAATCAATTTCCGTTATTTAAAATGAGCCACCAGTTTTCTACACGGTTATACCCTGGTTGGAGCTGTACCATTTGGTCACCAGTGCCTTTTACACATAAGTTTTAGATCCTTCAGAAACAGTGTTGGAATCAGAGGCGCTGTAAGGGGCTAAAAAGACCAAAGACCTAAGTTTACACCAAGCAGCCATAACATTATGACCACCTACCTAATATTGTAAAGATCCTCCTTTTGCTGATAAAACAGCCCATATACGTCAAGACATGGAATCCACTAGACCACTGAAGGTGTGCTGTGGTATCTGGCACCAAGATGTTAGCGGCAGTCCCTTAAAGTCCTGTAAATTGGGAGGTGGGTTCTGCATGGATCGGACTCGTTTGTCCAGCACATCCCACAGATGCTCAAGTGTGAGTCTAGCAATGCTCAAGTTCCAAATTACTTTGCATTGGTTAACTGTACTTCACTAAAACTGTGTGAACCCCTGCATTTGGCATTTTTCTACAGATGACATCCTTTAACTTATCGAATGTGAAATTATAAAATGCCGGAATGTTGATACCAAGGTTAAAGTATCGTGTTACACCAAGGACATGGAAATATGACATAAAATTATTGATCAAACACTTGTTAGAAGAAGTTTTAAAACTTATCGTGAGGGTAAAACAAAGCTTAACAATTTGTGTCATTAAATAATAGGCTTACCAGAAAAATCTATTGTCACCCAGTCCAAAGAAATTGCAGAAACATTACATGTAGCTGTAGAAGTGAATTTATAAAACGCTTAAAACAAATGGAAAAAGTTCACAGAATGTGTGATAATTTTAATCTTCTGTTGGACATTAATAACCTTTTGTTCTGAGCAGAAAACTACTTTTATGTACCCAAAAGAATATGCTTGTTGATGGTAGGATGAATAGTAGCCAAAAACAGATTAGAGAGGATAACCCAGTGCCCTTCACAGCATGACCAATAATACACATTTTTTAATTTATTATAAAAAAGTCCAAATGTAAGCCTGTCACAACGCTATTCCATAATATATCACCTATCCAGAATAGAATCCTTTCAGGAAGTGGAGGTGACTTATGTGGACCTTAAGAGGGGATATTTTCCAGGCAGCGTTCTAAGAATGAATCATGTTTTGATATTTAGCAGTTTTTATATAAAAAATAAAATAAAATCTGCCAGCTGAATTAAGGGCTTTTTACACTATAGGACCAGAGCAATTTTCATGTTTTTGCTATATTTCTTCAACTGCTATATTTTCATTTAGTTTACACATACAAATTACATATTTTTGCAGTGCTTTTTTTAAAAACCATATTCATATATGTAATACTTTAAAAACACTATATATATATATATATATTAAAACAAAAATGAAAACCCAAAGGTAAACTTTACAGGTATTTATAAATTACCAATAGACAGTATAAGTTTGGAAACAAATACCAAAACATATATTGTGCTCTGATAAATGTTTTTATTGTAGTTTTTTTACTTTACCTAATGTTTTAACACTAACGATCCAAAATACATAAAAACCATACATATCAATAAGACCTTAGGGTCAGGTAAAAAAAAATGTATCACTGTTTTTTACTGTTTTCTGTCATAATAATGCTGAGAAAGAGAGACATAGAGACAAAACCATTGTTTGTACCCGTCATGGAGCAGTGACCCCACAATCAGTCATGCTGTTTTTTTTACCATGACGTACCAGGTATGTCATTGGTCCTCTGGGCACATCTTTTCATGACGTACCTGGTATATCATTGGCCACAAAGAGGTAAAAAGGGCCACCTGGCTGGGCTTACTCCATGGTGATGTTGCCAGGCCTCCCCTGATTTTCATAGCACATTCTTGAAAATTTAACTCTGAAATTGCATTTTTCATTTCCAGGGCCGGCCGAAGACTTAACGCCGCCTGGGGCGAAGTTTAAAACGCCGCCCCCCCCGCCGACGCCGGGGGGGGCGACATTTTAAACTTCGCCGACGCCATAATCTACGATCCCCCCCCCCGGTACTTACCTTTAAACAGTCCTGCTGCGAGTCTCCCTGCTCTGCCACGGTGCCGGCTTGTAATGCTGAGCGCCGGAAATTGACGTCACTTCCGGCGCTCTGCATTACAAGCCGGCACCGGGACCGAACAGGGAGACTCGCCGCAGAGGAGAGAGAGAGAGGGGCGCCGAGCGGGTAAGCGAAAACCACTCGGTGCCCCTCTCTCTCTCCTCCGCTTAAAAAAAAAAACAAAAAAAAGCGCTTGGGGCGGCAAAGTGCCACCCCTTCTAGAGTGCCGCCTGGGGCAATTGCCCCAGTCTGCCCCATTATAGGGCCGGCCCTGTTCATTTCCGTACGTATTCCCGTCATTATTTAATGTATCCTTTTTATTGGATCAGTGGCAGTTCAGTGTCTGGAGACTGTCTTTAAGATTGGCCCAGAAGATACACATCTTGCAACTCCAAAGTCTTTGGAAGAAATGTTCTCACAAGCTTATCTGAAGGTAATTCACAGTTTGTTTTATTACATGAAAATATTTAACATTCTTGTGTTCAATATTTGAATGTGTATCGCGTGAAAGAACATACGCGTAAATATCAGAATTAATATGGCATCATGTATTATCCAATCTGTCCTTTTTGTTGTGGGTCTAATGTTTTTATGAAATCCCTGTCATGGCCAGAATTACAGGGTTGATGCAGTTGACCATCATCTAACTCGACCCATTTTGATACATCGCGGGTGACAAAACCCTGGCTTCAATATGAAAGCTGAGGGTAGGAAGATACTTGGGATATACCCAGTTGCGGTCATTGTCAGTGTGTTTGTAACCCATTGTGTTCTTTGTCAGAAACAACTTCCCGATAACCTAATTGGGAAGAATGAAATCAAATTCATTCTTCGTTCTTCTTTCATTCTTACTTTTTTATGGTTGTACTGCAGCACTATTTTTCAGCAATCCTATGCATTCTCATCAAGGCTCTTTGTGTTCACTATTTGTCTACTGCATATGCTGCAGGGCTCATGGTCTCTCGTTTCCTGCAGATATTGCTCCTAACATTTGGTATATAGATACATATACATAGTTACATGGTACATAAGGTTCAACCCTTCTACCTGACCTACCTATTCTTGATCCAAAAGAAGGCAAAAAAACCCTCATTAAGCTACTTTGAATTCTGCCATCAGATAATTTAATCCGAACACTTAAGTATTCCGCAAGCAAAAGACCCTTTATTAATGTAACTGAAATGACCTGAGTTAATTCAATGCAGACTGACTAATCAGCCAGTGCCATTCTTTGATTGGCAAACAGGTTGGCTTCTGAAGTGGAGCCTGCACTAAAATCTTACCAGGTTGATTGAATCGGATAATCCAATAAAATGTTGCAAGCTGTTCTTGCATTAAAAGGGACATAGTTTGAAGAAATCCAGAAGGCCCGACAGAACATTTCGGAATAGAAGTCTCCTGTAGATAAAATAAAAAACTTTTTTTGAAAATTCTTATCTTCTAAAGTACTGTTAATAGCATTTCTTTTTTGGTTAATGAAATTATACCACTTGTTAACCATTCAATTTCTACAGAAGGAAGAGTTAACACCCATAGAATCGTTTTCATCTTTACCAGCAGATATAGAAAAGGCTGAGCAGTTAAAGGATGAAGGTACTGTATATGTACGGCTAGTTACTAAAGCGTGTCATTAACTGCACCTGACTATATGGCCAAAACGCTCCACTACTGTACACATTTACTACAGATCTACTACAAACCCCCAATGGTCTTTCTTAAGTCTTTTAGGGAATATTGGTGCCTTCATTAACCTGTACTGCTTGAATTTACCATTGAAAGGAATTATGCTGCCATTGTACATAAAATCAGTGTTTTTCGTGGAGTGGGCTTATATTTATGGATGAAGAAAGCCTTTTAAATTCATTTAACTGTTATAGTGCAACCTATATATTATTGGGGGGGGGGGAATAAGCACCATACACAATGGCATACATCATTAATTTAACATGGATTCCCTTTTTTAAAATTCAGGTAATAACTTTATGAAGGAGCAGAATTATGAAGCAGCCGTGGATTGCTATACACAGGCTGTAGAGCTGGATCCAAAGAATGCAGTTTATTATTGCAACAGGTAATGATATTGCTTTCCAAAATACTCACTGGTCAGGTGTAAGGAAGCATAAAACGATACACTTATTCATTTTTTAAATGCTGTATACAGCTATGTCATTTCCCCCTAAATGCGGTATTAAATTACATTCCCAAAATGGGTTGATAGTATAATTATTGGGAGGAGGAGAACCTTAAGGTTGAGGTTGCAGGCGTGGTACAGAGGAAAGAAGACCCTGTCGCAAAGGGAAATTGTGGAAGAGGCAGAGATAGACGGAGACAATATCTGAATGCAAGGGAAGTGCAGATTGATTAGAGAATAGCATAAGGAAAAGGTGAGGGGTACAGAATAAGACCGGTAAAGAGGAACATAGTAGAGTAATTAAGTACACTGGGGAAAGACTGGTTACAATGAAACCATATAGGGTGGATGGCAGAAAACATAGCCAATGTCAGCCTGTGGGGAGCAAAGCACAATGGGGTCCATGTTATGCCTTTCAAGAATTACAACTATGTCTGAAGCATAACTTTTTAGGTAACTTGTTTAAAATACAAAATGTGCAATCTTAGCGTCAAACAATGAAACTCACAAGAACCTTTTTACAGATACACCAGCCAAATGCTAAACAGAGGGGTTAAATTAACCCTCACAAATTCCCAAACTGAATTATTTCCAGGGCTGCTGCATTTAACCAACTGGGGAACCACAGTAATGCTGTAAGAGACTGCGAGAAGGCCATTTCGATTGATGTCGTGTACAGCAAGGCCTATGGAAGAATGGGGTAAGAGTGTGAGTTACTTTTTCATTTACATTTTCCCAAAATATTGCAGTGGGATGTACTGATTCCTTCTCTGTCTGTTTTGGAACCAGTTCTGTACATTACTTTGTTGATGATATTCTGTACATCTGATATATAGGGTCATAATTGAGTTTTCTGTATAAAATCTTGAATGTTTATTGAGCCGCCTTGCTCTGCCAGTGAGTAGTGTGCCCCTGATTGTAGGTACTGCGGCCGTTGATTTGGAGAGCTGTAATATTGTTTGTGAGGATAATAATACTTTTATGACTGTTCTATAGGAAGGCACTAGCCGCTATGAATAAATACAAAGAAGCAATTGGCAGCTACCAGAAAGCGCTAGATCTGGATCCTGACAACGAATCATATAAATCAAATTTAAGATTAGCAGAGCAGAAACTTCGACATGTAGCCAGCCCGGTAAGCCTGAATATGCATTTAATTTGGAAATACTCATCCTAAAACCTTTGCAGTTCTTACCCTTTTGTTCTCTTTCTCTCCTAGACAAGTGCAGGATTTGGGTTTGATATGACCAGCCTAATGAACAACCCAGCTTTTGTCAGCATGGTAAGGCATCTAAATAACGTTTAAATACTACACCTGTTACACATCGTCTTTGCAGGCTTCATTAACTCATCAACTGTAGGGGACAGCGGTTTGCTCAGCAGATCCAGCAGCAAAACCCTGAGCTAAGACTGTTGATAAGACATATATTACCAATAACATCAACACATGTTAAGACATACCGGTACAGAAGGAGAATAGGGACCTGCTCCTGCAAGCATTCAATGTATGAGAAAGTTGAGGGGGATTAGCCAGAAGGGGAAGGTGCTGTATGAGTTTCTTTTTTTGCTGTATTTTGTTAAGGGGATCTGAATTAAATGAATGAACAGCTGGTTTAATACAGTCTTCTCGATTTCCAGTTTATATATATATATATATATATATATATATATATATATATTTTTTTTTAAATTCCAGAGCAGGGCTTTCTTTCCATTCATTAACCCTTATCTCCTTAAGGATTAATGCTAAAATCTTTTAAGCATTTTGTTGTTAGAGTTGTATATATTACCACTTACAGAGCTACACAATGGTATCCATTTGGGGAGATGCTTTTATCATCAAGAAGCCGACCAAGATTTTAACATGCAAATGTCTCTTTGCTTCCGTATTGTCTGTTCTCCTAGGCAGCAAGCTTAATGCAAGATCCGCAGATACAACGGCTGTGAGTATCCGTGTTGCACAAGATATTGGGGTCTATTCGCTAAAACAGAGTCAAACCTTCATCAGCCCTTCTTCTTGTCTTAGATTCAGGATAACCATATGCCTATCCATATGCCTAACCTCTACCTAGGAGGCTCTTCAACCCATCTAACCACCCACTCAACATATACCATTTTTATGTGGATTCCTCTTTAAACTGAGATCATAACAATCTGCCCTTTCCCAGCAATTCAGTTTTCTATTCTAGTGCTGAAAACCTGTTGATGTGAGTTTGGCTGTTTGTCTCAATGGACAAGTTGTGTAAAATAAAATAGGCGCTTGCCGTTACCAAAGGAGGAGTTGTGTTCGTTCAACCAGAGGTTTAAGTGAATTTACCTTAACCATCTGAAATTCCATACTAACTAGCCTTATACACGGCCAACTAGGCTATACTTCTTGGAGAAGCTACCGGGGGCTGTTCATAATGCAGTGATTCAGTACCTACAAGCTCCTGGTTTAGTGAATACGAGCCAGAATGTGAAACTTTTTTTCCGCAGAAGCAATTCTAGCAATATAGCAACACAAGAAAAACGAATGTGGATGATAAATGAATTTTGTGCATTGCAGGATGTCGGGAATGATGTCCAATTCTGGAGGAGGTCCAGCTGCTGGAGTGGGGGGATTAACAGATCTTTCAAGTCTCATACAAGCGTATGTATGTGCTGCTGGTTCAAAGGAATCATTAAAAGAATAAAATATGAAAAAACCCACACTATATTATAAAGCCCACATGCACCTTGGTGCTCTAGCGTGAATATGTGAGATTATCATATCTAGTATCTATATCATTATGTATATGTACACATATATGTATTATTGATCCTAATTCCCAGCATTCCCCAGTGCTACATTTAAATAGGGGGGATTTGTTTGCCAATTTTATTAAATACATTTAAGATGTTGCCCAACATTGTTTCAAACCATTATTCATTGAATCTTGGTTATTTCATGCAGGGGACAGCAGTTTGCTCAGCAGATCCAGCAGCAAAACCCTGAGCTTATACAGCAGCTGAGGAATCAGGTGAGAAGTCGGTCATTTAGTGGAACCACAGAGGAGCATTCATGACAAAAAGCAGGTGGGTCCTAACCACATAACGCGTTCTGATTTAATTTAGCCTTCCGACGTCTCCATCCATCTGCAAGTAAGCCAGGCCATTTGTTGTAATGCAGTTTGTACTTTTAGCAGTCCCTTTCTTTTGTACATACACAATATTGCTACATGAATATATTATCTATTTTTATTGACTTTGTATTTCCCAAAAAAAGAGAACACGGATCAATGCTTAAAACAATTATAGGATATATTAAATTGTCTGTCAATGCAATTTCAGCAGATTCTAAAATACTGCTATTAACCCAGCTTGGATGTTTTGTTGGGATTGCTGGGCTAATTTATGAACAAATCCCCCTTATTAGGCCTTATTTTATCTTACAACAAATACCCTTTTACTGATATGGTGTGTTCCATAAAGCAAAAAAATGTATTTAAGAGAGAGAAAAAAAAATATACTTTATGACCAAAAGTATACAGATAGGTGTCTGTTGCACCAATATGGACTTGGTGGTCATCCCATTCTAAAACCATGGGCGTTATCTTGCAGTTGTCATATCATTTGCAGCCAAAACAGCTTCCACTGTTCTGGGACCTGCCTTTATGCTGGAATCACAAACATACAGTTGTCTAAAATGCATTTGTATGTTGTAGCATTAACCTTACCCACTGAAAAACAGCCCCAGACCATTAACCCTGTGAAGGAACAATTTGTACCCCACCTGGGTAACCTGCCAAATCGTGCTTCCTTCTGCTGAGACACCAGTGGTTAACCCCTTCAATGGAGCCGTACTGGCACTGTGGCTAGCCGGAGCTTAGCTACTCAGTTCTGATATGTCCTGAAAAGGACAATAAGTTGTTATAGCAACCCCCCCAATCATCAGACAGAACTAATGTTGAGGAGGAAAACACGAACTGAGTTTATTTGGAACAGCACAAACATAATTAGATCAGGAGTATAATCCCATCACTACTGGACAGTTTGGCACCTCCATACCGTCAAATGGCCAGCAATGCCCACCCACCAATGCGTGACTTTTTCGGGGTGAAACTGATTGAGTGGTGTCAATTGCGGGGTACCGGTGGAGAGCTCAGGCTCAGAAGGTTATGTTCCAAAAAGTGTCTTAATCCATCGTTGGGACCCTGAGCGACATCGCTAGAAGCATACCCAGGAATAATCTGCACGATAGCCGGGCCGCAGTTCTAGAGCTGCTGGGTAAACCCCGGTTCTAAGAATGGGTAATAAAACCAGGTTTCCCCCAATGAACTCCCTCTCCGTAATCACCTCCGATTGTGGCCCACCACGAGCACAGTATAACCCCAAAAGAGCGATGAGGTGGGACAACGGACGGCCTGTAGCTACTCAGATTTCAGTGGCTTTACATCACTCTCGCTGATGCTTGGCATTGTGCATCTTCGGCTTGTGTGCAGCTGCTCTGCTCGGCCATGGAAACTAATTTCATGACACAGCGCGTGTGCTGATGTTGCTTCCGGAGTTAATGTGGAACTCTGTAGCGAGTGATGCTACAGAAGATAACTTTTACATGTTATGCACTTCAGCACCCCACTTTGTGAGTGTGTGTGTGTTCTACCACTTCATGACTGTTGTTACTCCTAGACACCTCCATTTCACAATATTAGCACATACAGTGGACCCAGGCAGACCTAGGGCAACAATTTCACAAACTGACTTGTTGCACATATGGCATCCTATGATAGCGCCATGTTTTAAGTCACTGAGCTCTTCAGTATAATCCATTCTACTGCCAAAGGTTGTCTATGGAGATGGCTGCCCATATGCTTTTATACGCCTATTGGCTATGGCTATGGCTGAAACACCTAAACTCAATATTTAGAAGAAGTGTCCGTATACATTCGGTCATATAGTGCATATCAATAGCTGAAGATATTATTTGACATCTGACATTGACCTCTTCATGGTTGTTAATGATGAGATGGACATATCCTGGCTGTAGCAGAAGTAAAGAAATGTTAAATTTGTAATAATTACATAATTGTGAATATATATTCTAGTTGCAGAGTAAAATATATGCGGAATATTACCAGTTACTTCTCATGTGATTGGGAAAGGCGGAATGCCTGCTCCAGACTGTATTCCTCGAACAAGCTTCATTATCACGAACATCCAGCTAAGAGAGCACCAGAAACAAGAGGATCTCTCCTCTGCGACAGGGACGAACACATCTTACATTTCTTTATTTCTCCGGTTTCAAATAAGGGAGATGTCTTGTACTGGATTCTAAATATTATATTTAAAACATGAAATCTAGCTACAAAGCTATAACAAGTCTCTTAGGAACCAGATTACAGAATTACACATATTTCCTCCATGCGTGTCTGTCGCACCTAGAATTCAGTCAAATTGCTGTGGAAGAGTGCAGTTAACCTTCTACCCTGTTTCCCCGAAAATAAGACATACCCATAAAATAAGGATTTCTAAGCAGTTGCGCAATATAAGCCATACTCCGAAAATAAGACATAGTAACAGGCGTGGCTATGCAGCGTACCGGCGCGGAGCGGTAAAGAAGACGGGCGGCCCGTCTCATCTGCCCCATCGTGACAGCTGCTATCTTAGAGGTGACCGGAGAGGTGCGGGCAGCCCCATCAACAAGGTCGGCTCCCTCTGTCATGTCTATATTTGAATAAATGTAGATTGTTGTACCGTACGCAATAAAAATAAGACATCCCCTGAAAATAAGCCATAGTGTGTCTTCTTGAGGAAAAATAAATATAAGACAGTGTCTTATTTTTGGGGAAACACGGTAGTTAACATCCGGTTGGTTAACTAAGACTTTTGTGTCTTTATAAACTTGCTACACAACTCGTAATCGCTTCATGAATTCTGTAGCTCTCCTGATTTGTGTATAAATAAGATGGAAAATGTGTTACCCTGCCTTTCGCAAGTACTTTTAATAAATGATTTGTGGGAGATATTTTATAATGAAAAAATATTTCAAAAGTTATAGCATATTGCACAACAGAGATTTTGTTTTTTAATTATGTTCCAAATGATCACCTGAGCCCTATGTTCTTACTTTAAGTTAAAGACATATAGTAAGCCTGTATGTCTCACCCCTACAAGTGGAGACAGGGTGGTCTTATACTGGAGTAGGGGATGAAAAGTTTGCCATTAGAGGCACAGATCCCTCTGCCTCTCTCACTAGCCCACGGAGAGAAACATATAACTCCATACAGTCACTAATTTGAAGTTGATGACTTTTACTTGACCAACTTAGAAAAATATTGAACGCTACATAATTGTTAGAGATCTCAAAAGCTTATATAACTTATTCTATGTATGTCAATAAAATATCAAGTTCAACTTTTCTCTAAAATGGCTATATCAATGTTTCTTATCAGTTATGTACTCCTCCAGCATGAATTTAATCATGGTAGCTTTAGGTTGGCTGCCATCAGGGCTCTGAATCCCTAAAGATATACTGTAAATACACTTAGCAGGCGTCCTACTGATAAATCTCCCCTCGAGCCATAAATTATATTTCCTACTTTAATTATTCTAGCTGCACATGAAACTGGTAGGTCTGTTTTCTTGTCAATACGTACCACAAACCTTATACAGTGATGTGAGATGTACCAGTGCTGATTTTGTTTCGAACATTTCAATAATTCTTCATTCAAAGCTAAACCTTGTTCAATAGATTTCACCGCCTTTACAATTATTGCTTACAATATAACGCATAAAACATATGTAGAATGTATGTATTCCTTGTCCTCAACTAGAACTGTTCAACAGACTGATGAATATGATAGTGATGAACTCTTCCAATGTTAGCCTTTAACTTGGTTTCATATTCCAAAAATTAAGATTATTAAAATCTCACTTGGATGATAAATGTATACATTGGTGTGTCTTTCTTTTCCTTATTGTAATTTTGTTGGGTCTTATTACCATCATTCTTCTGATTGCCAAAAGATCAAGAAGAACATTTTGTCATGTTAATACAATGACTGGTTATCAAACTTTCTACAGTAAAATATATAGAGTATCCAAAATGCTTCAGACAGCATGCAGATCTGCAGGTTTATACTTTGTTTAACCATTGAACAGTATTCCTATACAGCAAAATATGAAATTATTCAACACCGGAATATAAGATAGAAAAGAAAGACTAAGCACTTTTTCCCCACACATAAAAATCTTGTATTGTTTTAGTAATCAGAGCACTAAAAAAAAAACTGTTGCTTTATTTAATCATTCAGAAGAAAAAAATCTGTTTAATACTTTGCCAGAAGTTTATGACCACTTAAGAAAAATGATTGGGTAGCAGTCAGTGATGTATAAAATGTAAGAATAGAATGTTAAAAGCCAAATAAAATTTCCTTTATTTGAAAGAAGTCTAAAAACAATGACCCATTAAAATATTGCACAAAATATGATAAACTACTCTTTATTTAAATGCTATTTTACTTTTGAAGAGATTCACAAATTGTGTCCATTGTGTGGCTATGGGGAGTTGGGAAAGCGAGTAGTTAATCTGGTGCTTTAGAAATAAATTCTATGCATCAGAACCCCAGTTCTTTATGGTGTTTATTCATCCTTAGCTCTTATTCATCAATGAGGATTGGTTACTACGACGTTATACTAAAACCTGCTTTATTCAGAGATACATATAAAGCTGTGATCTCTTTTAGCAGATCTGTTTACCTTTAGCCCCTAAGTCCCCTGTGTAGAGACATTCATGATAGGCCATTCAAGCTTGAGAGAAGGGATCACTGTTGTATATAGATTTGTGCTTTTATTAGTCTTTTCTTGATGTAGGAAGCCTATTTAGTAGATCTATGGATTCCCAAGTGAAGTGACCTACTTTTGTTCTACTCCAGAGACACAATTTGCAATTTGTTGAATGGTCTAGGATGCTGACCACCGATCTTCTCAGCATTTACTTGTTTTGGAACTTCCTCATCTCTTAACAGAGTGTAAAACAGTGAGGAAGGTTTTGTACATCAGTAATAAGTAGGTGGATTGATAGCAGGCAATGTCAAGCATGTAAATAAATAAATTTATATTTACACTTTATTTTTTTGAAATATTAGATAAAATTCATAGCGTATTTAAAAACACAAGATAGCGTAATTTAAAAGAATTTACAATGGTTCACAAAAATATTAAACAATAAAACATGCTTAAATTATCTGCAAACATACACAAATCCCCTCTGTTTTATTTGCCGTTTGAGGAAATATTTCAGAAGTTGGTCCATACACTTCAGCGGTTTTACAAACTCTTAGCAACTTTCTACTTGAGTTTTGGAGGAGACCACACATACTTGTGCAATGTCATCATATTCATATGTTCTCTTCAGAAATATATCTGTTAGTCTTAATCCAGAGACACTCTGTAGATATACAGAAAAAGAAGTGATTAGAGAGCATGATTGATTGGAAATCACATGCTAGCAATACTCAGGAATAAGATAATGTTCTCCGGTGTAGGAGTAAGCCATGGCCTTCATCACCAAGGACATGTAACCAAGTGAACATATTTTACGTAAAACAGTGGTCAGGTTTTGTGTATTTTTAGGTTGATGATATTGTATAGTTGTGGGGTCTGTCAGGGTGCATTAGCTATCAAGGTTTGATTGTTATGTGGCGATGGGGAGAATTTTTTTGGCTTATTAGGGTTTGATATTGGGCAGGGTCTATGGGCTATGTGGCAGTTATTCTCCAAAATACTACAGTAGCAAATGAATGGAATCACCAGTCACATGAAACTTTCATCTGGGATGCGTCATACTATGTAAGTATTAGTAAAGTATGGGTGTTGCCAGGATTATGTGTCTGTGGACAGTGTTAGAAAACAGACATGTTCAGACCACAGTAAATAATTAGGAATGTTACTTTATAACGGTAAAAAATAAATAAATGATAAACCTACCTGCAGCCCCTGGATTGAAGAAAGAAGTATGAGCGTAAGATGGAGGGAGGAACTCGGGTGTAGTTTTCCAAGCTGTCTTCCAGAAACTCCACACCAGTGAATTGAATTCGTATTGCACATCTCTAAAACCAGATCCATGGTTCTTTCACTGCGAGGCGAAACAATACAGAATACATCACTGTCCGGGACAAAGGTGGTGCAAGTGTAATGAGAATGAAGGAGAAGTATTAATGACATCACGGACACCACGGCTGGGAAACATACGGAACTGCATGGTATGATGCGAGCAGTTAAACAGGTTAGGGCAACATCAAGTACTTTACGTGTTCTAATATTGGGCAGAAATGTAAGTAACACTGGATGGATGAGTTTGACGGTGTGAATGTTTGATAGCGTTTACCTGCAGTTTGTGATTTTACACGTGATATCAAATGGTTCCTCCAGACTGACAGTATCAGGAATGGTCTCTATATTAAGCCTCACATCCCCATAGCCTGGAGCCTGCAAAAGGCATACAACAATAAATGACACCCGCGTGCAAACAGACATTTTATATTTACATACTTGCAAACTGAAATGGATGACATTTGGAGCGAGACCTGGGTCGTTGCCCATAAGGAACACAGACATTGCAGAATATTGCCGTGTATGTAACATGCTAAAAAGGTCAGTGAACAGGGGATAAGACAGCAAATAAAGACCTTGTGGCCACTTCAAAATCCAGATTATATATATATCATACACAGATCACAGAATAGAATGCTCTTATTGGGAGACAGCATGAATTTGACCCTTATTGTAAAGGGTCAATCATTCCAGTTATACCATTCTCTGCAGTTGACTGGTCTGGAGTCTTCCTCTTTCACCCAGATTGGTCTTCCACACAATGTCCAGTTTTCCAATTGATGTGACACCTTTAATGATGCCGGCTTTCTCCGCTAACTCTGGTTTTGGTTTCAGGCAGTATAAATACTGTCTGGTGTCCAGAGGCTGCAAGTAAGTCTTTGTTCCAAAGGTAGATGACCTACATAAAACAAAATCAGAATTATGCATCAATAGACTGACACATAAATAGAAATGGAATAATCTTACCCTTAACTTTCACATTTATATCCATGGGAGGAATATTAAAGACTACATCTTGAAAGGCGCTTACCCTTCACCGCCTCTGCACACACTGTTTAGTTCAGTCACGGTGTGCATCATCGAAGGCTCCAGGGAAACCTTCTCCATAAACATCGGGGATGTGGTAATGTTCTGAATCTGAGCTTCCAGAAAGATTTCATCTGTCTGTAGGAGCAACACAACAAGTTAGTGGTGTAAGAAGACCTATGGATAGGAACGAGGGTTTAATGTATAATACCGAGTGTGATTAGTTTCATGCCTGGAAATCAAAAGTCACCAGAATTAATGGGTCATCCAATTGGCATCCCCAACTTAACAATCAGGAGCAAAGTTAGTCAAATGGTTTATTTGAGTAAGCAATGGATGTGGGATAGGTATACCTCTGCTGTTATCAAGCATGTATAAGTCTGCAGCATTTTAAGATAATGTCTGCACAAAACATAACGCAGTATGATTTGATTATCCTATGCCTATATAAGCCTAGAAATAGCATAGAAGCTAGAGTCCTTCACCAGTTGGTTAAGTTACTTGAATGACCACCCAATAGCCATTGTCCACATTGCAAGATATAACCCATTTCCTATGGAGCCAACAAAATCATGGTCTGAGAAGAGCCAGACAACAGATCCTGGTGGAGCCCATGGGCCAAGTGGCATGCCCCTTGGCAGACACCCCCAGATGCCAGTGAGAAAGGCTATGCTAGTCAGTTATTGCGCATGCTCCTTACAAGATGTCTAACCCGAGAATCTGGATCAAGCTCCAGCGTGATAATCTCCTGTCCTTGATTAGTGATTTTAGTAGAATATTTTTCAGATAAAAAACTATTGCAGACATAATGTGCTACGTATGTGTAGACCACCACCCACTGTTTGCCTTCCCCTTTCTCCCACCTTGATGCTTGGGTAGGTTGGTGGTGTTCAGATGTTCAATATACATTGCAGGCAAATGTAAGCCTCTCCTGGCACAGGTTCCTCTTGCCCTGATCCAGGTATGTAACGGTCAAGTGCTGGCATCATAAATAGGTACCCTGACCAAAATAGCCCCATAAATAACGGGAATCAAGAGATCTCCCTGCTCATCTTCTATAAATTCCGCTACACGTTTACGTTTTGTTCAGGAGATAGACTTCCTTGAAAATCCTCTACCATAAACAGAGGGCTTGGACATATGAATTGAAACATTTTTTTTATTCCTAAACAGCACTTCACTGGGTACCATTATTAATACAGAGATAGAAGAGAAAATTGTATTTTTCTCTGGCATTAAATACAAATGGGTTTTATTTTTTTGGTTCTAATAAAACCTGTACGTTGCCGGTGTAGGCAGTCATGGGTTTTGGGCTATGCTAATATAATGTCCTGTTTATATAATGAAGTCTGTTCTTCCTCAGAGTTTCATTGGTCTGAGATCATAATGGGGAGTTATAACACTACTAGTTACTGTAAGAAATGGCCATTGAATAATTTCTACATTATAAACAGTTATTAAAGGTGTACACAACAATCTAAGCTTCACATCAAAGCCTCCAGTATATATATTGGCTTTCTTAGTTTAGTACACGCAGAAACTCGCCTTTCTTCCTAGATTTTCCTGGGACATTTAAACAGACATTCTGGGGAAAGATCATAGAGGGAGCCTAAATTCTGTGAGGATTTATCTTGAGACGGTGTCTATTGTTCCGGAGAGAAGGCCCAGAGAAACTCCATCCCCACAGATAATGCTTGACTATTTCTGGTTGATGTCATAGTTTGTGTTATGTATTTATGATGTAGATATTTTATGTATGTGTTAAATATCTATACAGTTTAGACTGTAGCAGTGGGTTAATTACTATACTTAAACGCAAGCTTGTGTTTTTATTTGTCACACATTCCCTTAAGAACAAACCTTTTAAGAAGGCCATAATGATAAAAGGGTTATATTTAGCCTCATATTCATAACAGCATCTAGAGTATGGCTATTGCAGGTTATGGTATGGGCAATGAGTATAAAAATTTAATACACCAGTGGTCGACAAATTGGTTTGGATATAGGAGCTAGCTTTTTATTTTCCTGGCGCCTATGGGTTTGTCGAGCATTGCCATACACTAGCATACATTTACATACTCTAACACCATACAGTAACATCTTATGCTCACAAACACACTTCAGTAACACACACACACACTAACATTCTATGTACACACGCTAACACCAAACAGTAATACGCACACTCTTATACGATCCTGGCATACATATAATTCTGCATGTCTATCTTCTGCCATCATGAATCTGGCACCCTATACTTTCCTGCAGGGACTTGGTGAGGCGAGTGCATCACGCGACCCCACTGGGAGTCTCATGGCACCCGCTACACCATGCCCCTGCGGGAAAGCATAGGATGCCAGATTAATTTCAGGCCTGCAAAACTCTGGGCGCCATGAAATGCTTTCTAGTCGCCATGGCTACTGGGTTTGTTGAACCCTGCAACACACAATGTATCACTAGCTGAACACAGCAACAGATAATGCTATTGTAACATCTAAACTTGACATTATATACAAGCCGTCCAACTTTTAAAGACAGGCTGCATGTAGCGATTTGCTATGATTTTTAAACCACATATCTGTGCTGACAGTTTCCTGATCTGATGAAATAGGTTTCCATTTTCTGGCCATCTTACTACAGAAATATGAACTTTATGACAGTTCAGTTGTATTTGCCAAAATCTGAATATGTTAATACACAGCATTCCATTATGTTGAAAATAATTGTGTTACCATCGTAACATCCGGGACCAGGATGTATGTTTTTCTTTATTGCACATTGGAGTCCAGCATGGACGCCAATAACTTTTGCTGCATACAGATCAGTACACACGCTCATTTACTGCGTCGTTCTTCCTCCTCCAATGCCTGCTTACACGGACAGTAACCTGCACACGCATGCACCGTAGCACGCCAGCTGAAAGCTACCTGTGATCCAAGTGGCATCACTGAACTCCCAAGCTTCAAAGCTAAATACTACCTTGCTGAAGCTAGGTCTAACTTGTCCCAAGGCTTTTTATCCAGAGATATATTTGGACCTTGGTGGCAGTTTGACGTGGGCAGTCTCTACCAAAGCAGCATTGGTGCAATGTGGTTCCTATACCAGAAATCCATTGCTTAAACTCGCAGTTTCATCAAATTCTGCAGACAGGTCAATATCAATGAAGCGACTCTCAGCAGAAAGCCAAAGATTTAGTGGAACTTGAGAAGGTTAAAAATAAGCAGCAAAATGGAAAAGTATGTTCATCAATAAAAATATTAAAAACGGGGCTCATTAATGATCTGTGCAGCTTTATATTCTGACATCAAAAGCCTGAGATAAGAGTCCTTACAGTGTCCTTCTGGCTAAAACTGGGGACTTCTGCCAAAGTGGGCTTTGCTTCCATGTTTGTTACAGTATAACTCTGGTTTGTGCTGCCTGCCACTTCTATGATGGAGCACCGGCGTGACATGACCTTCTGTTGCTTCGTCATAGAAGCCCCGGACGTCCATCAGCTGCCCCCACTAGACAGCAGGGAGTCTGAGGGTAAGTCTCGGGGGGCAGAGTGGCATATCTAGAAGTAAGGTGGATTATGAATTAAGGGGGGGGACTTACTGGTACTGGTATTGTGTTATAGCCCCCACTTTCTAGCATGTTTTAGGCACCCTTTAATTAATGATGCACCCTATAAGTAAGGTGCATTATGAAGTGGGGGGGGGCTTAAAATGGTGATTGGTTTCCCAAATTTCTGTTTGTATATAACCTATGCTGTCAAAAGCAGGACTAACTGCATAATAGATACCGAAAATGTTAAAGAACATGTATTCCTGTTCATTAAATAAAATACTGTTTTACTATTCCACTAAATGTGTACTTTTTCTTTAAAAATACATCTTTCTTTAAAATAGCACCAAACTATAAGGGTGCGGCCTATAATTGGGCCCATAAGGTAATTTAAAATATAGGGTATAATTGTCCAAAAATATTCGCTTGTGATCATACTTTTCCATTAAGCTTTAGCATTGTAATGAGATTAATTTATTAACAGGCACAAAGGCAATTAAAAAACCAACAAAAAAGCAACGTTTTAAAGTTAAATAAAAAGATAAAAAATTACCACGGAACTGAGGTCACTCTAATGGGAAAAAATAAAGAAAAATTAGATAAATGAGGGTTAAAAGCTAAAAAAAAAAAAAAAAAACCCAAAACAACCCAAAACTAGAAACAAAATACACAAACTGCATTACTACCTAATTTAAGCATTAGTAAAAGCCACAAAAAAACAAAACATGTCAAGTTCACATGTAAGAAAACCAAAACAGTACTAATTTGTTAGACAATGAAATGGTCTGATGAAGTCACCCCAACTTCTCCCGCAGCTCAGTCACCAGACCATCAGTTAATATTCTCCTATGATGTTAAACAGACCCACGATGAAGAATAATCTGTTAGCAGAGCCATGCATTTCTTCTGTCCATAGGCATAAAACGGTATTACTGTACTGGCCGTAGAGACAACCATTCAAATTGATCTGTGACACCTTCAACATTTGTCGAATAAGACATGGTCATAAAAGCTTTCAATGCCTCAGATTTTCCTTCTTCAGATGTAAAGAATGATTGCAAAATGTGACTACATCTTACTGGAAGTACTGGAAGGGTATTAATAAGCGTGTGTGATTGGAGTCTAGCAGTGGCTGGAGGAGAGTAGGTAATCCATACGTGACATTTGCTATGCAATGGATTACTGTATGGGAAACAAAGTACCGTATTTGCTCGATTATAAGACGAGGTTTTTTTCAGAGCAAATGCTCTGAAAAATACCCCTCGTCTTATAATCGAGGTCGTCTTCTAATAAGACCTCAAAATGTCCGCTGGGGCCATGCTACTTACCAGGCTTTGGTCGCGAGCAGCAGGAAAAAAGGAAGCTAGAAGAGTGTCACATAACTCTGCCTCCCCCCTCCTTCCTCTGGGGGCGGGGCCAGAGAAGTTGCAGTCACAGCAGGGCCCCTGCAGAAGTCTTGGAGTGAGAGATCTGCAGTTCAGGTAAGGGGTGTGTGTGTGTGTGTGTGTGTGTGTGTGTGTGTGTGTGTGTGTGTGTGTGTGTGTGTGTTTAATGGAATGAATGAGTATTTAAAGGTTTGTGAATGAGTGTGTGTTAGTATGGATGTGTAAGGGTGGTGGTAGCATGGCATAGGGAGGCTGTACTCACACTCCTATCATCCTCAGGTTCCAGCATGTACTGGCTGCCTTGGCTTGATAGGAGTGTGATTGCTGTTAGCAGTTTATATATATATACACCCCCAGAAATGCCTTATACCCCCTATTTGCCACTCTGGCATATAGGGGGTTAAAAGGCATATCATGGGGCAGAGTGGCATATAGGAGGGTATAAGACATTTCTGGAGGCAGAGTGGCATATAGAGGGTTAAAAGGCACAGAGTGGGGCAGAGTGGCAACCCTGGAGGCAGATGTGCATAACTGGGGGGGCAGGTTGGCAAATAAAAGGAAATAAAAAAATATATATTTTTCTCAATCATAGCTTGTATTAAATATGAAAATATTGTTTACATGAATTAATATTTACTAGTAAAACTTTTTTCCTATAGGGTAGTCTTATATTCAGGCTTTATGTTTTTTTCCTAAATTAATATTTAGATTTTGGGGGGTCGTCTTATAATCGAGCAAATACGGTATCTTCCTGCACAATTACAATAGTCCCCCATGCTTTCGGATTTGGAGCGTCTGCTTGTTTTAATGGAGAGGTGAGACTTGATTTGTGTATGAAGGTTTTAGCAATTCAGATTCACTCCTACGAAGTGCTGGGCAGACAGTTATGTTCACACACAGTGGAATTTCACAAGAAGCTCTCTTGCGCCAACGCAAGTGTAAACATTTAGGTGTGCGATACACTACACAAAACGCTGACATTAGTAACATTTATCAACGTACATTCAGGTTTAGCTACGTCAGAGAAGCACTAGATAATTTCAGGGTTACACAACCACATACTATTTACTAATAACTATCGCAAAATGTGATTTTTAATAAAAGCTAAACTTATGTTGAAGCTTTTCTATCTCATTAAATCTAGACAGGTAATAAACCTAGCATGGGAAATGCAAGCAGGACACCAGCTCCCATAGAGATAGTTAGGAACAGAAGTGGTTCGAGGTGATCACATCATATATATTTATTGAGGAGAGTCCAATATGATCTAACATTAAGTTCTCATTGACAACTGTTGATAAAAAGGGTGGTGGTGAAGTAGAAGAGTCTTCTAAGGTATGTTTTAAGTACAATGAGAGCACTGCAGCATTCATGGCATAAACTTAAGGTTACAACAAGAAGACAACAATCCTACATACACTACACTGACTAGATGGGCTAAAAGGTCTGCTTCAGCTCATCAAAACGGCCCTGATTTTTATAGTTCCAATGCAATGTCAGTGAAAAGCTGAAAGAACTGTACACTCACCTCTGCGTTATAGAACTTGGTCTTCACGTCCAGAGGCTTCAGAACCTGTGTGAACACAGAAGGCACATTAAACAGGGGTGTCAGCTCCTCCATGGAATAGTTCTTTGACCTTCTCCCCTGTGCTCTGCCACTAGCTAGCTTGGAAAGAAACAAAAGTATTTCTGCCTTCAAAAAGCCACAACCCACTGAGCTTGTTGTCTCAGGACATACATACCAGAAAAGCAAGTGAAATTCTTCACAACCGTGTCAAGTTGGACGATTTCACCAGGAGCCATTACTATGCCGCCTAATGGGGAATATACGGTAAAACGGATCTAACATGTACTTTAGTAGACCCGTGCACCCAGGATTTCAATTAACGAATCTCCAAAAACAAGGAGCAAAGATCTCAGAATTCGTTTCTTTAGTCCGCAGCTACACCTTTTACAGAATCTCACCAGGAGGACAGAATAATGAAGACAGATTAGCTGAGAAAGAAGACTTTCAGGTCCTCTCTTTCTCCATTTTTTATCCAAAATGAAAGGGCAGGAAATTAAACTCATTGTCTGAAAACGAACGGACCAAAAGTGAAAAGTGAATTATCACAAATCTATCCTTGTAAACCAGACATTCTAAAACAACGGACCTTAAACTTCTTTACCGCTAGGTTTAAATCACTGCAAGTAAGCAACTTAATATGTTTATCCAGTGAGTGCCTTTAATCCCCCCCATCGCTTTCTTGGCAAAGTTTTGTATTTTTGCTACAGTTACATTTAGGTTACTACCTCACAGCATACGCTTTACATATATAAATTATGTATGCAATAAAGCAAGCAGATTGCTGGGCAGGGAGAGAGAGATGGTTCTGTCTCTTTACAGATTGTAGTACTCTAGATGAGACCCCCATCTCCAGGAATATATTGATATTTTGGAGAGAGTTCAGAAGATTTATAGGGTTATACACATATGTAGGTTGCACATGCCAGTGCACAATAAAAAGTTTAGGCACACATAGGAATGGGTTAAGTTTGAGAATTGTGCTAAACAAACCCTTTTTTGCACCCTTGCAGTACACAATTTTGTGGCCTTCAACTCCCATCATAAACACTAGTAATCAGACAGAGCTTGATAAGGTCCAAACAGCTTCCGATAGATATATATATATAATGAGCCTCTCCTTGTATTCTTTGTAATCTTGCATTGCTTTTACTAAAGGATGGAGGTGTTTTATAGAGGTGGGGCTGCAGTCCATAATAGTTGGATGTCAGCTAACTGATCTCATACGTTAGCAGGCAACATGTTGGCCCTTTTAATTTGTATCCATTGAATCACTGTCACCATGTCACCAATGTACAAGCTATACAGACCACCTGTGCAGGTCTGTGTAGTGAAAGGGGTGGGCTGTATGAAGATCTACTTGGGTGCGACACGCTGGCACATACAGCTGGCCCAATTTAATGTAGTCAGCCAGAGTTTGCTAAACATGAAAACAGCTACAGGGTTCACCTATCCATATCTGAAACCAGGTGAGCCCTGTAGCCATAGTCATGCTAAACATTTGACATTCAATATTATGCTAGCACATACATATATATGTTATGGTAATAAGTTAGGTGGGACTGTAAAGCAGATAAAATACCAAAGACTGATTTAAATATTACCTGGAACTTGAAGAATTTCCTGAAGTACATCTTCTCCCCAGTCTGGGTGGTATAACTCACAGCACACACTAATCTGAAAGAGACGAGTCATAAGCTTAACACCGTGATGCATAAAACCATAATACAGAACAATAAGCATCGCCTTAATCACATGTACACTGAAGTACACAACATCCAGAGCACTAAACATTTTGGACGGTGAAAAGTGGTAAATTCCCTTAACTTGATAATAATGTAGAGAAATCTTATGAAAAATGCCTTTGTACGTAAAGGTACATGAAAAAATCCAGTTACTCACATGTGCGTTCCTATTTCTTTGACTTCATGATGAATCACATCATCGATACAACTGTCCGGTTTGAGCTCAGCTACCACAGAGGTGGATGCGGACAGGTTTAAACGTTGGGAGCTTGTCTGAAGATCTGCCTTCAAATAAGAATACAAAGTGTCAAGATTACCGATCCTCTCCAGCAGATAGAATCATTCCCGTTATCCTTAGACATGATCAGTGTCAAATAATAGCTGATGGGCTACTGGTTACTAGAAAAGACTTTCATTCATCAATGACACTTTACGGGAAAAAAACTGCGTACTACACAGCATAGTTTTACAAAACGGCAAGTCATCCACTTGGAACATCACGTATATCACGTAAAGAGGTCACTATACTACATTCCGTAGCTAAAATCCGACAATTTCTCCCACAACTTATTTAAGCGCCTACCTTTACTTGAATATCTTTCACAATTTGATTGCTGTCATTGTGAACACTTATGTAACTTGAGAAGGTCTCACCTAAAAAAATATTACTGTTTTGGGGGGAAAAAAAGCGAAGATAAAATTACTTGTGAAAAATATATCAAAGATATACAGCACGGCTCCGCGATTTCCTCCGATCCCTGTTATGTTGGATATGCGGGGAACGTTGTGTGTCACCACGGTACAAACGGACACAGCTGAAGAAGTTTAATATATATTAATTTTTATATGTATTTAGTATTTTGTATTGAAGCAGATGCCTTATATATTAGTATTTTCTATGTATTTGCTTATAGATGTGTTTATATCCAATAATAGTTTGTATACTAGAAGCTTAGCAATTGTGTATATTAGTAAGAACATTAAGTACTCCCAATAATTTGTGTTTTTTTTCTTTATATTGTATTTTTATTTTAATCACATCATGTGGTTGTATACTTATTTAATATTTATTTTATCTACTATTTGGTGTTAATGCTTTAATATTTTGTAAGCACTATATTTCTTTATAAAATAAAACTATACAGAACCTGCTTCCCACGGCACAGACATACACAGGCATGGAGAATGTTTATATTTCGTATATAAATTACTTATAGAAGATGAGTAGTGACGCGGTGACCACAAAGGAGGAAGAGCAAACTAACAAATCCCCTCGATCTATACATGTGCTTCGATAGCAGTTAGATGTATATCCATACTAATATTGCTAAACAGAATGAACTTCATATTTAAATTTGTGTAATTATATGTTTTCACATGAAAAAGAAGATATAAAATTGGGTTTGTTCCTTGTTTTTTCTTCCCTTTTTAAATACAAACACAATGTACACTTTACAGGCAGATTTCACATCCAATCACCATTTGTGTAGTATATATATATATATAAATATAAAATATATGAGCTAAAATGTATGGTTTTATTACCCAAAGTTCTGAGGTAGTGTGAGCATTTCTCCCAACATTAACATTTCGGCTCCTTTCACTGTAGAAGGGTCATCTTTCATTAGGTTATTAAATAGATCACCTGGGAGGACATAAACAAAGCTCATCAAAATAAAGTATTCATTAAATAAACAAGTGACATTAAAATACTTTATTTGGCATTGATGTCAGGATTCTACATAATGGCTATATGATCAAAATAGTGCCTCTGAGTACTTTAATATACATTAAATACAAGCACTAAAGTGACAATAGAGATGCCGTCCTGGTGCTGCAGTTGCCCTCCTCCTCCTCCTCTATAGTCCAGAAGGGGGCAGCTGCAGCAGAAAAGTACCTCCACTGAAAGCAATAGGAGCATTTTCCGCACAGGAGAGTTCCCAGACTGTCTTATTATTAAATTGAATCACTAAATTATGAGTTGCAGGTAATTTAAAGCCCAGCCTTTTCCTGCGAGGGAACCGATTGGGCCATGTTTGTGAGATTTACTCAACGTACCTTAATCATATTAATCAGGTATCATGCAGGGTTACTTAGCTCTTTGTTTAGCACAAATATCCTTGTGTGTTTTTTTGGGGGGTAAACTTAGAGAATGGTTACCTGGAAGGTCCCGGTCTTCGCAGGTCACAGGAATATTGGTGAATAAGGTTGGCTTGGTGAGGCGCATCACTGAAGAGAAACAGGAAAACAGCTTTAAACGAACATATCGTGGTAAATCATATCAGATTCTCCCTCCTCTCATCTCTCTAAATCATTGGGTTGCATGCGTTTCTGGGTATTTTGGCTAGGGTCACCAGCAGGTTCCTTTAGCTGGAAGCACAAAACAAAATGCATATGGCGGGACAGCTGGTATTTTAATGCATCACTTCAGCATGCAGTTATTATAAATGCCACCGATTAAAGGGGCCGCTCGGATAACAATTTTCATGCCCTAATAAAATTGCACTTGACTATTGGTTCTAACGCCTGAAGAACGTTACGGTTACAGTAACGCTAGCAATAAACCTAAATAAATAATGCACACGAGTACTTTTTTTAAAAAATTGTTTTTGAAAAATTAGACTTGTCTGTTTATTCTGCCCTGTAAAGACCACAGCTGTGTGATCCATGCCAAATTAGAAATTGAGCATTTCTCCTCTCAACAATGCCAGAGCCCAACATAGAGGAGGATAAACAGCCTTCCACCCAACCCATGTCTTAGAGGACATGCGCCATCACTTGGTGGGTATACAACTGTTTAACATGGATTCCGGACAGCCTAGATACATTTTAAACAATATTGGGTAGTTTTAATAAATTGCTTACATTCTAACACAATTTTGGTTTAATAATTTGTCAATTCTTTGCAAATTTGTGTTAACCTTGCCTGGCACTTATATCCTAGTGAGGCAGCCGGCAGCCACATTAGGCTGACTACCTCCTTGTAATGTCCGCTGCATTTGAGATGTTTGGAGCTTGTAGCTGTTTTTCTTGCTAAAGTTATATCAAGTTTTCAGTGACTTTGGTGGAATCTCAATCTTCAAGCTGGAAGTATTAATATAAAAATTCACTCCCCCCTCAGCCTCCCTGTACCACCATGAATTCAAAAACATGCTCCCAATGCCAGTATTTAAGAGAACATTAGACCTGCAGGTATTGTCACAGCCCTTACTTTTAAACTAATCACATAAAAAAAAACACTGGGTCGTTTAATAAATCCATTTTATTAAGTCTATAAATTGATGCATTCAATAAAAAACAGATTGAAGTTTCCAGAAACTGCACTGTTTACAACAAAACAGCATCGTTAAGGTTAAATATCTCCCTTGTAAAATGAAAATAATGTATAAAAGTCACAGAATAGGAAACAACTTCAATTGATATTACTGACCAATAACATTTTCACAGAGTGTTCTTAAATGTAAATTAGATAATAAAAATACACTTTTCTAAATAAAACAAAAACCTTTCTATGAACTGTATTTTAAGCAGGGGGAGTTCACCTTTAACCCCTTAATGACAAAGCCCGTACATGTACGGGCTCAAAATGCATTGTTTTCAATGGTTTAGGGACCGCCCATTGTCCTTAAGGGGTTAAGTATTTAATATGGATACAATGTTACAAGGTTAAAATAACTCCATGTTTATGAACATATAAGTCCAGTTTCTCCGTAAGATGTAATTCTGCCTTTATTATTGCGCCAATGTGTTCACAATACTGTAAGTCACAGAAGACCCAGATCTCGCCGATGTCTCTCCGCATTGTGGCATTACAGCTTGGAAGGACACGATGTCTGATAGCTCGGTTTAGTTTTACCCAAACCTCCTCCAAACTCAGAGCTCCACAAACGGACGACAAAATTTTCCACCAGCCTCTGTGAAAAGGATATAACTTTAGTCTATTTAAATTGACTTTTAGGTCTTCCGAAAGTGGCATGACCGCATCGTGTGTGCCATATTTTGGGATACAGACGCTCCATGACCTTTGGAGAACAGTCTTGCCAGTCACAGGTTCCTTTTTATCATTTTTAACACGGTCATCAGTGTCGGTGTCACCGTGATTCTTTATATCAACAGCCGGTTTGAATTCTAAAAGGACACGAGTGCAGTCATAGCGAGTTTGGTTCTCAACATGCTCTACAGAAACAGCACGGTCACCTTGACTTATCTTTGTGATGTTCTCGTTTGGGATAAAAGGAGGACATATTTGAGGTTTTAGTGCAAAACTCTGCAAGTGACAGGGGAACCAGGGAGAAAATCTTCGCAAAGGTCGAATGGGAAAGTCTTCTAATGCACCTGCAGCTATTTTGTTCAGCTCTTCGTCTTCAGAGGAGCGATAGTGAACCACCACTTCCATTCCAAATACAGACTAAACTTCTTGTAAGAATCAATCACAGAGGTGGGATCTTCAGAGCTGTGAAGAATAAATTTCTACATGAGTAAAGATTGCCTCCGGTGGGCAAGGACTATTCCAGAGCAGCTTAAAAAAATACAGTCTAGCCATAGTTTGTGCTGAAGCTAATGAGCTTTATGGGTGGTTCTTTTGAACACATACAATTCTGGATTCCTTCAAACAACTTTTTGTTTTCTTAAAAAATGTTCTTCTTGGACTTGTCTGGTAAACATCCAAGGTATTTTCATAAGGTACCTTTGGAAGGGTTTGACAAAGCCAGTCTGCCAACTCAAAGACTTAGTTTGTGGTAAATTTGCAAAATATCCATTAGTTCTCAAGTCTCTAGTGTAGCAAGGAGCCAATTCTGAGATGTCAAAAATAAGCCGACGTGGGAAAGAAGCATCGCACACAGCTCGTTCTTATTCCTAATAGGAAACCATCTACAGGTAAGGGTCTATACAGTAAACAGCGACTGCATGTGAGTTTGCAGCAGAAAACACACTGAAGGTGGACAAAAGTCCAACTTGCAAACTTAGTAATGCCAGCTCAGAAAAACAAAAATCATTCAACATCACGTCGAGGTGATGCGCGCTGAAAAGGTATGTGGTTTGCAATATGTTTAGCCACAATTTGCTTACGAGTTGCAAATATGAGTTGGAACAGAGTTTCTAGATGGCATCGACGCATCCAAGGGTACTTTTCACAAACACCTACTGCACCGGACAGAGGAGAGGGGCACAGGATACACTCCGTACCTCATTCATTTTAACACACCATGCCATTGAGCAGGAGAGGAGGTATAAGTGGGGTTTTTACCCACCAGATTAACCCCTTAAGGACAATGGACGGTCCGTAAACCCATCGTGTACGGGCTTTGTCATTAAGGGGTTAATTATATTCCCTGACTGCATCGATGGTCAGAAGTGGGGCAATCATTGGCCCTCCTTTGATAGGGGTTCCTAGGGACTCCCCATTTCATTTGTTTTTATATTTAGATATATAGGGGGGCGTAATTCACTCCACCCTTTAAAGGGCCTTATGTCTAAACAACATATTAACACGGGTGAGATCTTATATTCTCGTTAGTAGAATTTGATGCCATTGCTTGTACAGTGATATTCTAATTTCACTTGAAATAGGATTTATTACAAAAATTAATCATAAAATGAACCTTATTTTTAACTCGAGTAATGTATCAGCAATTAAAACTATTACCTTAAATTTTGAGCTTAAAAGTGAACAAGTCTGCATCCTACAATTCCCCTCTGAGCAAAATAAAAAAAATCATTAAATGAGGAGTAAACTAATGGCCATTACAAACCCATTTGGGGAGTTCACAATGAAAAGGTGAACAAACACAATAGACTGTATAGTCTATAATTAAGAAACTCAAACAAATATGATTGCCTTTATTTGCAAAAGTGTCAACTTTACAATGTCAGGCATCAGACATACTGAGATAGGCTGCCACAGAGACACAATAAAAAAATGATTTGGACCTTAATTTGTGGGCATTACGCTACATCCATGTCTGATCACTCTCACCAACAATAGGAACATGAGGAGCAGGCTACTAATTTTCAACCAATGTGTCACAACATATTGTAGTTTAACTTTTTTTGTATCTATGTGGATCCCACTGTGCTTTTCCCAACTTTCCAAATCTAAGCCCTGCCCTGAACCTGCACTAGCTACCCCTTTAATGCCATCTTCACCTCCCCCCTCGTCATTGAGGTGCAGCCCACCTCTGCTATAGAGATTGTAGCCGACCGCAATGTCTGCCCAGTTCTCTAAAAACCAAATCCCCTCTTCCTACACCACTTCCGCAGCCATGCATTTATCCCTGGTGTAGCTCGTGATATTTCTGAAAACATTACCTTGGAGATCATTCCCCTTAGTTTGCCACCTAGTGCCCATTCTTTTTAAGAACCCCCAACTGCCATTGACTGTGTCATTAGTACCAATATGGACTATAAACGCTAGATCATCACCAGCCCCTACCACTACAACCTGGCTAGCCCCCATCTATACCGGAGAGGCTACTCACCTGGCCGCTGGGTGAATCGACCTGCCCTAGTAATGCCAGATCTGATCTACCCAGAATCCCCGCACAGACCATTAGCCCTTATATTATGCATCACTCCTCACTGCGTGGCTCTGCTAAATCCATCATTTCATTTCATTTTATAGGAATTTGGTTTACAAACGGTCTCCCGGGGCTCCATCTCTCCATGGAAAGGGGCATATAAGGTAATGTGTGTCATCTGAAATAAGCGTGTAAAGTGGTGGATAAGCACAGAGGGACAGGTTTAGGGGCATTAATGGAAATAAGAAAGGAAACCAAATAAAGTGGAAGAGCCTCCCAACACCAGTGGTGCAGGTTATACACAGAAGGGAATTTAAACATGCATGGCACAGGCAGAAGCCAAGCAGCTCTTATCTGCTGTCAGGTTCTATGTATCTATGGAAAATAGGCTGAGAATATATGGCCTAAAAGACAGTATATGCGGAAGTGTGCATCAGGCAACCTTCCAAATGACAGGAAATAATACATTGTCTATAGCCATATATAAGGGACTCTACCCTCGCATGCGTAACCCCCAACTATTTGCATTACCTTTAAGGGCCAGCAGATGCTCCTGCTTGGGCTGGTTCACGTCCATGGTGCTCGAGGTGTCCCCAAACCTTACACCGGGATTTCTTCAACAGGAGGGGAAACGGACCAAACTTCCTTAGGCACACGCGCATGCGCACTTCAATACAATGAAGCTAAAGCTCGCGGTTGCGCTCACGGCAAACAGTCACGTGACAGCAGCTGCTCGCTACTAGACTGTCGAGTGTAGATACAATAATTCGATGATACTATGTGTCTACAGTGAATGGATAAAGCTGTTAGAACGCTCCAGCTATAACCGATACTATGTGACAAGTCATGGAAAGCAAAATGTCTTCTACCAAATTACCCACAAACCCTGCTGGTCCCCGCAGCGGAGTCTTACAGGGTGTGAAATGCCACCGCAGGATTTGCGGCTGTTCGGCGTACGTGTGCTTAAAAAGAGTCCTATTCATGAAAAAAAGTGCGCAGTTTTACTGTGCGTTCAGTTGTCAAAGTATGATAGAGTTGTAATCCTCAACTCACTCTAGCCTATGCGCAAACACTTTTTATACAAAGGAGACATTATTAAACGGTTGCGACTAGTTCCTATAAGGTAGAAGGACCATGTCCTTTACAGGGATAGGAAATAGCTTGCTCAGTGTGTGAGAGCTATTTTCTATCCAGCAAAATTACCTTTTGCCCCCTAGTGGTCAGGTCCTGTACAGGGATAGGAACTATCCAACTCATGTAAAGAGAGCTAGTTTCTATCCCTGTAAAGGACCTTTTGCTCCATCGTGGCCAGGTTAAAGGATAGGAACTAGATGGTTCATGGTGAGAAATCTAGTTACCATCCAGCTTAAGGACCCTTATCTCTCCAGCTCACACAGGTCCCTTACAGGGATTGAAACTAAATGGTTTACGGTGAGAAATCTAGTTTCTATCCAGCTAAAGGACTTTCATACCTCCAGCTCACACAGGTCCTTATACAGCCAAGAGACAATAATACCTCCAACTCACACAGGTCCCTTACAGGGATAGGAACTAGACGGTTCATAGTGAGCAATCTAGTTTCCATCCAGCTAAAGGACTCTTATACCTTCAGCTAACAATGGTCCTTTACAAGGATAACAATCCCTAGTTCCTATACTGCAAAGGGACTCATATCTCCAGCTCACGCAGGTCTCTTCAAGGATAGGAACTAGACGGTTAATAGTGAGAAATCTAGTTTCCATCCAGCTAAAGGACTTTCATACCTCCAGCTCACACAGGTCC